>NC_143584.1:79195511-79515397 GCF_048544385.1 Mastigoproctus giganteus
TTAGTTTTCCCCTGGGCATTTCTACACAGTCAAAGCATAGTGACTTTATGCACCACAAAACATCTTTGCAAAATTGTTGAAATCAGTTTGTAGCTAATTCCCGATATACAATTCCATAAAAAAAAAAACGAAGTTATCTGGTCTTCTTTGGGCACGGTGACTTTTAGCTCTTCCACTATAAAGACTCTTGCTTTATTTCAAGATCATTCCAATGAATCCATATTTTGTCACCTCTAATGACAGGAATTGCAAATATCTCTGACGTGTTTCTTGAAAGCACTGACATACACAATAATTTAAATTTGGTGGTAATCCATTTCATGTTCAAATTTGGCATCAAAAATGCCAAAAGAGATCCCCACCTCTTAAGTCAGAGTTTGTTAGATGTTGTATTTGTAAACAAATTCTTCAATTTCTATTATTTCCACATTCAGTGTTCTCAACAGAATTCATTCCACTTACAACCTTAAAACTACTCAAAAATTTTGAATTCTGTTCATTATTACTTTTCCAAAATCAAGTTTTAAAAGGTTATAGGTTTCACTGCGATTTTGCCTAGTTTGAAACAACGTGATGCACCTACACTGTTCTTTAAATCAGCCATTTCAAGAAAATAAAAATATATATATATCATTTAAAATAAATGGTAAATGATTCACAGCAGTTTGTATTTATTTACTACTACCCGCAGAGGAATTTTACATTAGCTGAAGCAGTATCATCTTGGGGTTAGTCCTAAAATGTTTTGATTATATATTGTACTTATCAGACAACCTACAGATGTCTAGGTTGTCTGATAAGCAGCAGCTGTCATCTGTCTTCACTGATCACAGCTGCTGCAAGGTGCATAACATAAACTAAAGCGTGTAAAATAAGGTAAACTTTAAAGAATAACATCCTTGAATGTAAGCAAGAATTGAAAATAAGAACCCATTTAACATATTAAATTCTAACACAGGGCTTCTAATGCAGTTTTTGACAGGGCACTCAATATCATGAGGATCTTTGCTAATCCCTTTATTTTAGTAATTGAAAAATTCAATGGTGTGAATTTTGCTTACTCAGCAAATCCTGACTCCATATTCAAATCAATTCCTCCATCGATGAGTGTTCCATCATCTGAATATGTTGCTTTTGCCATATAAGACATGCACTGTAAGCTTCCAGCATGAACTGCCACTGTAAACACGGTGAGGCACTAAAAGTATTAGTGAAAAAAAATCAGCAATCCAAAGTTTAAACAGCATAAGTTGAAATAAAGTAAATCTTTGAGTCAACTGCAATAAATGTTCTTATGCTTAATTTAAGTTATATATTACTATTATCTAATTTAAAAAAAAAAAAAAAAATCTACAAATTCCATGGTAATAGAAAAATGAGAATGAGGAAATCAAGAAAATAATTGCCCATTTCTATTTGACTTATAAGGAGAAAATATAAGCTAAATACAGTGACTTAATTTACTTGAGGATTACATTCCAGAACGTCTTGCACAATTTAAATTCATGCAAAATGTAAATAATCACCATAAAAAGGCAATAATAGGCCTATTATTGCATATAGTAACTATTAAGTAAAAAAGTAAAGTGCAGCCATTATCAACCCACTGCAGGATGGAAGCCTCCTCAACAATTCATGCTGAGGGAAATGGACCATAATCTGCCACGCTGGTCCAGTGCGGGTTGGCAGATCGACCGTATTCAGCAGTCAGGGGCTTGAACCCTGGTCTACTCAAAGAGTGTGTGCTACTGCACTCCCGCTCCTGCCCACTCGGCTACGGAGAGTAACTATTATTATATAGTAACTCTCGCATCTAGCTAAGTTACCCCTACCGGTACATACCATTTGTTTTCTTTGGTTGGAAGACTGGGCACTAAAGAAAATTACGAGCAACCAAAGGAAATCATTCATCTTTATTGATTTTTTTTTTTTTTTTTTTTTTTTTGTAGAATAAGAAAATGTCATTATAACCAATATATACAGTACAACACAAACAACAATTGAGAAAGAGAGAGAGAGAGAGAGAGAGAGAGAGAAAGTGGGGTGGAGGGTGACCTTAGGCAGACTGATGAGAGGAGTTGTCATGGTCAGATTCCGTTCCCTTGGATTTGAACCCAATAGGTTGGGGGGGGTTACGATAATCTGGGAGATGGATGGTTCACTTGACTGCTCCCTCCCTTGAGTGCTTGAAAAAGGAATCTAGAGTTAGTTGCTTTGCATGTTGCCTCTTCTCATGCAACAACTCAGTAGCAACCAAGTTCTAGCATAACTTTACATTGCACTTCAGAGCTTGGTTCAAGATTAGAATCTACATCAGCTAACAGATTTAGACCATCTATAAGATTATGCTTTTAATATTCCTTTCATTCTCAGTCTTTGTTCTTTGACCTCTGGGTTTTCGCTCACTGCTGCCTCCCCTTCTTGAATACGATACTGCTCCTGTGAATCAATTAAATCATCAACATCAGTTGACTCCACTTCATTGAACCTTATCTTTTTAGCAAGTTTCACGCAGTTATGTTTAGTTTGTGCATAAGCTTCATTGGTATCAGAGCCTTTGAAGGAGTTGCACAGGTCTGGGAAACTGTTGCCACAAACTTTGAATACAGTTATGTGGAACTTCATGCCATGCAGCATCAATGAATTTTAAAGCATCTTTTATATTGAAGGTGCACCAATATTTCTGCATGCTCATCTGTTCATGGAGAGTCACCAGAGTGCACTTTAAATACTGAGCTTTAAAAGATTTAATCACATATTGGTCCATTGGCTGGAGTACTGAAGTTGTATTTTCGGGGAAAAAAACAATCTTAATATTGGAACAGACATCAACAATACTGGGTGGATGGCTTGTGGCATTATCAAGAATAAGTAAGATGTTGAACAGAATTCCTTCTGCCCTGCATTACACTTCCAATTCTGGTTGTAACTGACATCCAAGATAGCTTCTGAAAATAACAGGAGTCATTCACCCTTTAGAGTTTGAGCACCAATACACAGGTGTGTACGACCAGTTGTAACTTCTAAGGACACAACGGTTTTGATAGTGGTAAATGCACACAAGTTTCAGTTGGCACCTCCATAGCCAGGTGGGAAGGAGCAACAGTGCGTAGCACATGCTTCTTGATTAGACCGGGGTTCGAGCCCGTCACCACCAAATACGGAGGATGCGGAAAGGTCAGGGAATGACCACCGCATATCCTGGAGCAATATGGCCTTAGTTGCTAATGCTCCTAAAAAAAACCAAATAACAATAACAAGTTTCAGTTCATGACCCTCCATATTAGCACCAAATAGAAGTGTTAACTGATCTTTCGCTGCCTTAAAGCCAGGCGCAGTCTTTTCAGCAATGGAAATATAACTGCGATCAGGCATTTTTTTTCCAATATAAACTTGTTTCATCGGAATTAAATATCTGTTTGGGTATGTCTCCCCCTCTCGTGGAACTTTCTGCAAATATGGTTGCCATGTGTTATTTTAAATTTGTGTTATTTAAATGCGCATAAAGTAAAAAGTCACTTTATATGTATATTTAGTATATATTTTATGTGTACAGGTAGCCCTCTGTTTACGCTGGTTTGTTTTGTGATGATTCACAATAGTGATTTTAAAACCAGAAGACAAATAATATCAAAAAACTATAAAAAATGCATAACTATAAATACCAGATGATGTAAAGAAACAGCATAGTCAGAGATGGGAGCTATCCCCATCTAAGCCAATCAGGGATGAGGTGGCCGAGGATAGGAAAAGAACACTCGGTTTGCTTGTTGGTGTACTGTTGTTGGGCAACTATTCTACAGTGTCAATTTGTGAGTTTGAATTAAAAATTTATTAAATTAATAAAATAAGAGCCATCATGTCTAGTAAGAAAAGTGGAGTAAATCCAAGTGAATGTGAAAATGTCACTAAAAAGTCACGTAGATCTATCACGATGGAAAAAAAGATGGAGGTAATTCATAGAATGGAAGATGGTTAGACAAGTTCTAATGTGTAGAAGTAAGAAATTGCATCCATCGACTGTGAGTACCATAATAAAAAACGCAGATAAAATAAAACAGTCAATGCAATATGATACGACAATAAGTGCGGCGCAAGTGAATTATAGCAGTAGTAAACTTTTTTAAAAAAATGGGGATATTATTGTCATTGTGGGTGGATGACTTAAATCAAAAAAAACATTCCATTGACTCAAGCTGTTATTAGTGTTAAGGCAAAGTCAATTTTTGAAGATCTTAAGAAAAAAAGAGTGTGGTGACGAGACATTTTTAGGTAGCAAAGGATGGTTCTTGTGATTTAAATTTCGAAGTAAGTGCCGCTGTGTGAAATTAAGTAACAAGTGCAGATGCTGATGCAGCTGCAGCATTTCCTGCATAGTAGAGGAGGATAATTATCCTCCTGATTTCATTTTTAATGTTGATGAGACCGAGCTTTATTGGAGGAAACTGCCATCACAAACCTTCATTGCCCATGAAGGTTTGTGACGGCAGCAGCAGGTTTCAAGGCTGCAAAATACCGACTAACATTTCTGCTGGGCACAAATGTCTCTGGCACTTTAAAATTAAAACCAATGTTGGTGTACCATGCATAGACACCATGTGCTCTGAAGGGCCTAAACAAAGCCATGTTGCCAGTCTACTGGAAATGGAACAGGAGGGTTTGGATGACACAAATCTTGGATTGGTACACAAACCATTTTTGCCCTATTATCCTCTGTTTTTGTCAAGAGAATGAATTACCAGCCAAAGCTCTTCTTCTTTTGGACAATCTGCTTGACCATCCTGCAAACCTTGATGAAATTGGAATCTCTGGACGTCAATGAAGCCACCAAACACCACTTCAATTTTTCAATCAATTGACCAGGGGATAATAGCAACCTTGAAAGCCTATTACCTCTGCCAAACTTTCATGGAAATGGTGTGAGTTTCAGACAGGTTAGACAAAACTATCAAGAATTATTGGCGCTCATTTGACATTTTGAAGGGCACTAATGACATCAATGCAGCTTGGAAGGAAGTGTCAGTGAACTGTGGTGCAAACTTCTTCCACAATTTAATGGGGAAATTGTAGAAAGAGTTTGATGTGGTTCCCTATCATGGCTCAGACAGGGGCATCATTTAGCCAGTGACAACTACGTCAAACAAAAGATCACACCAATTTCTAAAAATCAACAAATAATTTTGAAATTATTAGAATGATTTGATCAGAGATTTATGCTATGATTTATATCAATTGGTAAGCAGTTTTAAAATATATATTGTTTAGTTTATTTAGAGAATAAAAGGGAAATTTCCATATGTACATTCCATAGAAACATATTTTAATTTTTGTTTTATATATATGTAATACCATACCAGCTGTTAAATATTTTGAATAGCAGCCCTGTGTGTAACTGAATCGCAGGAAAATACTAACCCCACCCATATCTCTCACTACCAAAATGAATGTTATAATACTAAATATAATATATATAAAAAAAAAAAAAAAAAAAAAAAGTTTATTTCATATTTTGCCAGGCATTCTACATAATGCCTGACTCTACACTTTGCCAGCAATGTACGCATGTGTGTATTAGTAGTGGCATATGAGTGTCAGCCAGAAAGGGGGGGGGGGGTGCTATCCATCTCCAAGAACTTGTCTAGTTCTTCCTTAAATTTATTCAAACTACCCAATTCCACAAAATCAGATAGAGGTTTATTCTCAACTATCTGCTTGGCTGAAGGCAAACTTCCACACATCTATCCTGCAACCATCCATCCTCATTTTGAATTTATGCCCATTCATGTATGTAGTCTCAGCAAAAGGAAGCATGCCATCGACATTGAGCTAACTCTAATTTATCCAAGGACTTGAACATCTCAATCCAATCAGATCTCCTCACAGGTGCCTAGTCTCCAGGCACTGCAATTTGCATAAGTGAAATCATTCTTGGTAAGAGCACCTTTGTGTTCACTTCAACCCATTGCAGCAGATCTACATTCATCCTAAAATGACCAATAGATTAACAGCAGCCAAAAGTAGAGGTGAAAGTGATTCTTGCACTGTTTTCATTGGGACATACAGCAGCCTGAAAAGTGAGGTGTCAGAGGTAACAAAGCCTGCTAGAGATCATCATTGAACAAGCAAATATATTGGCTGTGTTAGAGTTACTAAAAGAAAAAACGGGTGCATGTATAATTCTTGTAACCTAATTCCAGAAGTACAGTAAACGCACGTGGTGAATTTGAAGTACTGGTAAGTCAACAAATGTAGACAATAGTAGAGGTATTGGAAAGAGTGCCAACTCAGACAAAAGTGATGCAGAATTTAAATATGGTAAGTACAATGTGTACAGGAAGAACTTTGTATGCAGGCAGTCCTAACCCACACTATGGTGGACAGGCAGGACAGGAGAGGGGGGGGGGAGTAATACTCTTGGTTAAGAACTACATAAAATCTAAGGCAGTAACACTGAAATGATATGAGTGTTCAGGGTGATGTTGAGTCAGTTTGATGTGGTGTAAGCACTGGGAAGATGAAAATAGGAGTCCGCTACAGGCTAAATAACTGCGATGAACATAATGAATAACCAGGCAAGTAGAGTGGGCCAGTAGATCAGAATGCTTTATAATAAGGGACTAACTTCCAAGATAGTGGGTGGAACCTGTGGGTTGGTCACTCACAGTAGCAAAAATTTTCTGGATTTATTGGATAACTGTTTTCTACAGCAGCATGTTAGAGAGGTAATAAGAGAAAGCAATACTCCTGATCTGATTACCAACAGTAACTTTTCATGCATTAAGAATATGTAGCTAAAGGAACCACTAGTCAAGAATAATGATATAGAGAAGCTATATGATATGGGAGGAAAATTAAGTTTGAAATTAGATAAATTGCTCTTCATTTGTCGTCTTCAGTTCATCATGATAAGTGTTTCTTGACTAATTTTTTCTTCTTTGGATTTCTTTTTCCCTATAGGTTTCTTGGGCTTTATCACGTTCAGAAAGTTGTAATATTCCTCGTCGATATCTTGGTCCTGAGCAGTCTGCAGAAGCTCAAACTTGTTCTTAAGTTCCAGTACATACTGCTTTTTCTCCTCTTCTGTTATCTCAAAGACCTTTGTATTATTTACTCGAGTCAGTTTTTTCCTTTCCTACATCTATATCAAGTGTACATCTTACCATTCTGTGATCACTTCCAACATTTACCTTATTCAGGACTTTAACATCATTCACAATATATCTTCTGTTAGTGAGGATGAAGTCTATTTCATTAGTTGTTAATCCATTTGGACTCTTCCATGTCCACTTTCTGTTTACCCTTTTCTTGAAAAAAGTGTTCATTACTGACAGTCCTTGAGATTCTGCAAATTCCACAAGTCTTTCGCCTCTTTCATTTCTTTCACCAATTCCAAAATTTCCTATAGTTCCCCTTTCTGCGCTGTTTTGTCTTTTTACAACCTTAGCATTGAAGTCCCCCATAATAATAGTGTAGTGGGTTTTCTGCTCATCTAGAAGACTCAATTTCGGTGTACATTTCTTCAACCTCTTCATCATCATGGCTCGATGTTGGTGCATAAATCATTATAACCTTTAGCTTGTACCTCTTAGAAATCTTGAGTATTAGTCTTGACACCCTTGGTGATGTGCTTTTGAATTCCGAAATGTTGTTTTTAAAATCTTTATGGACCAGAAACCCAACTCCACCTTCACCCCTTTCACTGTTTCCATTGGTGTACAGCAGATTTCCACTTGATAAACTTATAAGTGATTCATTTCTTCTTCTTGTTTCAGCCAAACCAATGATATTCCAATTTTGTATCTTAAAATCTTAATATTTCTGTTTCTAAATTCCTTAGCATTCCAACGATATGTTATACATCCACATTGTCCCATTTATTAAGTGAGAAAATTTCCTTGTTCACATGTTCATAGTTTCCACTATCCTGGAAAAAAACTACTGCAATTTTCGGAGGATTGAAAGTTTTCCCTCCAGTATAGAGCCAAGATGAAGCTCCATGCAAAATTTCATTAAATTTGGTCCAGCAGAAGATAAATTTTTGTTGCCATCATACAAGTATGATTGCAACAATACAAGTTACAATAATTCATGACATCAGCCCTTCTGTCACTCTGGTAACGCTTTTCACATGACAGTTTTTCATTACAAAATTTTTCGAATAACACCAGTAAAAACATTTTTAATGTCAAAAAATGAATATTTTACTATTGTTTGAAATTTTTTGTATTCCCGTTGTAAATCAGTAAAACTTGCAATAAATATACACACATATTCTTGGTCTTGTTTTTTTTAGTGAGCCAGTTGTTAAAAATTTACCAGCACACCACTGAACTAACACCTTATTAGTTATCATGGGTAAGATTCTAAGGTGGATCATAGGGTGGATGCAGAGCAAGGAGGCAAAGGGCTGCAAATAATAATCACTCTTCTGAAAACAGTGGTCTCTGTTGTTTCTGATTTTCATAAATGACGTTGGCAAAGGCTTTTTTAGTGAGCCAGTTGTTAAAAATTTACCAGCACACCACTGAACTAACACCTTATTAGTTATCATGGGTAAGATTCTAAGGTGGATCATAGGGTGGATGCAGAGCAAGGAGGCAAAGGGCTGCAAATAATAATCACTCTTCTGAAAACAGTGGTCCCTGTTGTTTCTGATTTTCATAAATGACGTTGGCAAAGGAACAGAGAATATGATATCAATATTTGCAGATGACATGAAGACTGGAAGAGTGATTAATGATCAGTTCCAAGTAGTGCATTCAAGGATGGTCAGAAAAGTGGTAACTAAGTTTTAATGCAGCAAAATGCTAGGTTTTACACTTGTGGAATAGCAACCCCAAAATAACTTATACACTTGGACTTAAATTAAAAATAGTAGAGAAAGAAAGGGATTTGAGAGTTATGATATTCATAAAAACAGAGAAGCAGCAAGAAATGCCCATAGTGTCTCAAACATTAGCTGGTATAGAGAGATAAGGAGATCAAAATCCATATAAGGCAATTGAAGACTGCATTTGGAATATCAATTCCAAGTGTGAAGACTTGCATCCAAAAAGCCATTCAACTTCTCAAAAAGTGTCCAAGGACGAAGAATGTGATTTGTGAGATCTGCAAAATGGCACCAGTAAGAGAACAGACTAATATACAGAGCTTGGCAATTAGGCACCTTACAGGAGACCAAGATTAAGGTCTGTAAAGCCTTGAGAGGGAATAGTGAAATAAATCAAAATGTCTTCATTCTATTACAAATGATTCCAGAAATATGTGCCATAAATTCAATTTATGAGGTACAGACTTGATTATAGCAAGTTTACTTTTAACCAACCAGTAAGTTAACTACAACTGATGGAGGGATATGTTACCTCCATCAGTTAAGGATGACAGTTTGGATAAATTCAAAGGTTAGCTACAGTAACTCGTGTGAGGAGGAAAAAACATAGCTACTTTATTTTATTATTTATTTTTTACAGGTGCAGTTAAAGCCTGTGGCTTTCTTTCACTATATGGCAATGCTAATACTATGTGGAACAAGCAGACCCACTCTTGCTGATAATATGCTTCTAAAATTTAAGTAGCACCAATCACAGGAAGCCTAACAAATGGAAATCGCAAACTTGATTGCTTACCTTTTCCAAAAAATAAGTATATATTAATTTTTATGCTAAATTTTCCCATAGTGTAGTATATTTTATAAATATGAATGCATGTAAATAAATTTGTTTTTGACATTTATGAGTTTTTTCTTTAATATTTTTTGGATTGTCTTTTAGGAAAAGTTAATTTTCCAACCAAAACAAGCACTACTGCACTCAGCATAATTAATGTTTAGTAAAACGAACTATGAAAAATTTTTATAATTTATATATGTAAAAAAAAAAAAAAAAAACTATTTGAAAAGTTGTTCAACTTAATTTTAATTAAATCATTACACATTGTTATTAACATAATGTGATCGAATGTTTAATAACCATATTAAGTGCCATACTTACCAGATACAACAGTGTATAGTCATCCCAGAAAAGTATTACCATGACAAGAAGATACAGCACCTAATGAATATCCAACATAAAAGCAACAAGTTCTGAATCCAATGCTGTTAAGATCTACAAATTTTATATTTCCTCAAGAGAACTATATTTAAATTTATTAACTAAAAGGAAAGAATCACTTTTCTCATATGTTCTTGTTTCTACTATATTTGAAACAATTTGTCCTATGCTCTAGCATAAGTGAATTCACAAGAGAATCAAAATAATGATTAAACAATATTATACTGTGCAAGTACAGTTTATTTTTTCCAGCTTTTTTTCATAATATACATGTTTTTATTTGAAGATCTCCAATTCTAAAGACCCTTGAATCTTATGCTATTTTCATCTATGTGGGGTTGCTGTATTCCATCATGTTGTCTGACACTTTCCATCTTTCCAATTTTAATCTGCATCACTGATTATTTTTTTAATTGGAAAGCTATCTATAAAAAAATCCAGTTATATGCAAAATGCGCTGTGCATCAATCCACATATAGTTTTCTCAATACAGCTTTGGTTTCTATTTCAGTTTTACTCAGTCTGAAATAATATGGGTTGGAAGTGAGAGATACAGGAAATAATTCTGTTGGATAATAAGGCTGCTATTTCTAATGATATTTTTTCTTTTTATCCAATATAGTGTCATAATAAAGAAAATAAATTAAGTACACCATTTTAAACACATACATATAAACACTGTAGTGTTTATATGCGCTGTGTTTAACTATGTCTTTTTCCTCCCAAAACATTAAGCGTTACAATGCCACACCTACTTGTATAACTTTTTTTTGCTGTGCTTGCTGGGTGCATAGTGGAGGGGTACATTTCCAGTAATGTTTAAAAACGGAAAAACACAATACGAAAACAACAGTAATGAGAAAAAGTAGCAATTTAAGTTATGCATATAAATACTTTGTGTCTCACTTACCAATAATCTAAAAAAAAAAAAAAAAAAAAAGACTGGGATTAATACACTAGGTCTGTTTGTCTGTTCTATCTTGGCATTTATGTGGAACATTAGCTTTCAAAGCTATATGTACCAAGAAGGTAGATTCAACAGAGCTTGATGCAGTTGAGGGGAAAAAACTTGCATCAAGCATTTTGATTGGAAGCCTTATTTTTAATTTATTTATACAATGCTTTATAAGGTAATAATGACAGCTACAATTTTTCTGGTTACAGTTTGGCTTTATTCCATAAGAGTAATACATACAATAATTTAACTAATCATTTTAAAAATCTACTGTTTGCTTAGCCAGTAACTGTTGTTCTGCATTCTCTTTTTTCATAATGTTCTTTTTCCTTTGAACAAATCTGATTAAATCTTGGATTGTGATACTAACAGTTCCTCCACTTCATATTTAAATTGTCCTTAACAGTCTTAGCCAGCCCAACAATGCTCTGTACCTCTCCTCTCACACTGGGAAACCCTTGAAAAAAACCACTGACATATTCTGGCCATGGTTTCTTCCAATTGTTTATTTAAAGAAACCATGGCCATTTTGACTTCAGAGCATTTTGATTCACCCTAGAATGCTTTAATGCCTTCTATGGTTGTCAGGATGCTAAAATCTTTCCAGTAGTCCCAAATAGCTATAGAAGGATTGGCTTCATTTCTTCCTAAGGTAGCTAGAGAACTACTTTCAGTGATATTCTAATGATAAAAATTAAACTAATTACTGACAATGAAAACAAGAAATAGGTAACTGTAAGTGGGACTTTACTTATGGCTGGAGTGAGAAGACTGACTTTCTTTTGCATATTTTATGCATTTGACAAGAAGATGATCTGACTATAAGCACTGTGTTTACAGTGATAATACCAGAGAGAGGGGAAAGATTCTCCACTCTTAGAAGGTAAGCATGCATAGCATTTTTGCAACTTTGTGCAGACAAGCTAATATTACCTTCTTTTGATGATTTGATCTGAAGCTTAAAAGCCATTGCTCAAAGGTTTGTTTGGTACTTCAAAGCTTGTTATTATGCTAATTTTAACAAATTAATTGCCACTGAGATATTCATTTTTTTCAGATCATTGGTGTATAGTCTTAAAATAGAACTTTCCACTTGTCACAAGTTGATGAAAGTGCAGCATTCACAACATTATCAGCTAATTCATTGGGCTCCATCTTTCCCATATGTCCTGAGACCCCAAGTATGTGCTTCTCCCAAGTTCAGTTACGGCGCCACCATAGCCAGGTGGGCAGGAGCAGCAGTGTGTAGCACACGGCTTCTTGATTAAACCGGGGTTCAAGCCCGTGACCACCAAATATGGAGGATGTGGAAAGGTCAGGGAATGACCACCTCATATCCCCGGAGCAATAGTTGCTCCGGGGATATGAGGTGGTAATGCTAAGTTGCTAATGCTCCTATAAAAAAAAAAAAAGCTATCTCCTCTGAAACTAAGTGGTTGGTGCTCATGGTGTGGTGCCTCCGTAGCCAGGTGGGCAGGAGCAGCAGCGCCCCGGTCTAATCAAGAAGCATAGCACATGCTTCTTGATTAGACCGGGGTTCGAGCCCATGACCACCAGATACGGAGGATGCGAAAAGTCAGAGAATGACCACCGCATATCCCCAAAGCAATATGGCCTTAGTTGCTAATACTCCTAAAAACAAAATAACAACAACAGCTCATGGTGTTCTTCAGGGCTTGGAGTGCATTTAATGAGTATGAGAAAATTATCTTCTTTTGGATGCCAGAGGACTCAATATAATTCAGGGCCACCTGAATTGTTGTTAATTCAGTAGAAAATATAATCTCATATGGCAATTGATAGGCTAATGGGGTGTTTGGGAAAACTGAGGCAGCATCTAATATGGATGTCATTCTTTGATCTATTCCAACATGGGCATCACTTTTTGATCCATTTGTATATTTAAAAGAGTAAGAGATTACCTCAAATATTTTGCGTAGAATACTTCCAGTCAATGCTCTCCAAATGTAATGAATAAAATAAACGGATAAAATAAGTTAATGAAATGTCTTTTCACACTTTCTTTCTCACACTCATGGTCTTGCTGAGTTAGTTTGATGTGTTTCGGGGTCGGATGGGGACTCTCGGCTTTTATTCCATTGCGTGTTGAATCGGTCGTATTTCTATGAGTGAAAGAATTCATTAAGTTATTTTATCCATTTATTTTATTTTATTTTATTTGTTATATTTGGAGAGCATTGACTGGAAACATTCTACACAAAATACTGAGGTAACCTCTTACTCTTTTAAATATATTGAAATAACATAGAAGCTATTGAGCCTTGTAGCTCTGTGTTTTTACTACTCTGATCCATTTGTATGTACTGCAACATAGTTGGAGAACTGATCCATAACAACTTGGTATGGTATGGTTGCAAGAAATATTCTTTATGTAGTACACACATCTTCCATTTATGGATAAATTACGTAGAAGTGGAGCCATGCTCCGAGGAGTAAGGCAAAGTGGAGGGATATTTGCAATGTTATCAAAATTCAGATTTAAGTCTGCTAACAGTTATTTGAATCTGATGTCTAAGTGTTTATTAACAGCAGGGTGGTTTGGTATAAGATATACTGAGGAGTGAAAACTATCTGCCAGTTTAGATGTTCAGGCACAGACCTAATTTTACATGCAAAGCATAATATAAGTTATATTTTGATAAAGATAAGTGGTTTATATGGTTTAGCATACAGATTATGTATTGGAGAAGTGATCCTAAGACAACACACACTGCAATACGATAAATGAGGTTAAGCCAGCAGAAGGCACTGGTCTAGCTGATCTATACACTAGTGTACCATAGCTGAGGTTATTAAGGCTCTATAATAATAAAGTAAGGCTTTTGGCTTAGTTTCTGAGAGAACTTGGAAATCCTAAAAATCTTATGCTAGTGTGTACTGATATTGGTTGGCAGCAAAAAGGATACACTTGTTTTTTTAAAGGCAAAGTTAAAAACCATGAAATATGCTAATGAACTTATCCTGGTTATTGCTTCTTGTAATTGACTCTTGACAGCATGCATGCATGTTTTTTTTTTTTCCTGACACAGAATGTTGAGGTTCTAAAAATAACTCCTTGTGTGAATGTAGATGCAAAATACTCATTTAGTTTGGCAGCTATCTGAGAATGATCATCTACAGTCAAACCATTGATATCAAGTGGACCAATCTGATTCATCCCCTTTCTTTTAGAGTTTATATAAGTAAACAATTTTTGCTGTTTTTCTCTGCATCCATTGCCAAAGATTTCTCATAATCTGCCTTTGTTTGCCTAACCTCCTTTGTGACTTGATTACAGACTAGCTTATATATACCACAGGCTTCTGTGTTTACTGATAATTTATATGCATCCCATGCATTTTTCCTCTCTGCCACGAGTCTCATTAGTTCATGTGACAGGTGCCTCCATAGCCAGGTGGGCAGGAGCAGCAGTGCGTAGCACACGCTTCTTGATTAGGCTGGGGTTCAAAACCGTGCCCACCAAATACGGAGGATGTGGAAAGGTCAGGGAATGACCACCGCATATCCCCGGAGCAATATGGCCTTAGTTGCTAATGCTCCTAAAAACCAAATAACAAAAACAAGTTCATGTGACATCCATTTGAGCTTAAACCTAGAACAATATTTCTTAGCTGAACAAAAAGCCTAGTAGCTTCCAAGATTATTTCCTTGAATGCTTCCCATTTTGAATTTGGGAAGCATTCAAGTACACTGTGATCACTGTCACCTAGCAGTTCCTTTATCTGTAAATTCTTAATTCATGAATAATCACTGCTGATAATCAGATCAAGAGTGCTACTCTCTCTGGTTGCTTTCTAACATGCTGCTGTAGAAAACAATTATCCAATAAATCCACAAAAGCCTTGCTAGTGTGCAAGTGACCAATCCACAAGTTCCAGTCAATATCTGGGAAGTTAAAATCCCCATTATAAGACACTCTGATTTACTGGCCCACTATTTCTCTGTATAATTGTTCATTTTACTCATCAGATTCATTAGGCCTATAACAAACTCCTACCTTCATTTTTGCTTTCCCAGTGCTTATGTCACACCAAACTGACTCAACATTGCACTGTCCATCTATGTCAACTAGATGCACTCCCTTAAATTTTATGTATTTCTTAACTTACAGCATAACCCTTCCTCCCTTTCTGTCCTTTACTGTACACATTGTACTCCCCAAATTCCAATTCTGCATTCCTTATATCTGTGTGGCACCACGTCGATATCCCAATAGTATTCGCCTTTGATGTCTTGACCAGCACTTCAATTCATCAAATTTATTTACTTTACTCCTAGCATTGGTGTACATACACCTGTTCTTACTCTTAGTTACTCTAACACAGCCCATGTATTTACTTGTTTCATGACTCCCAGCTTTCTGGGCTGCTGCTCATTCCAATAGAAGCGGCGCAAGAATCATTTCCACTTCTGCCTGTGGCTACTGTTAATTAGTCTGTGAATCCCCCCCCCCCAAGCTAGCAGTTTTCTGACCTGCCTAACATTGCCTTGATAGCATCAGCAAATATTCTTGCACCCTTTCTATTTCTTTATTCCAGCCATCTCATATGCTGCAGGGGTCTGGTTTCACCAGGCAACTATTGTTACAAATCAGAAGAAATTAGCCACCATTCAAAAAGCAATACTACTTACCATCACCAGAGCCTGCTGCACAGTGAGCACTCCTGCTCTCCAAGTCCTCACTGGAGTCCTCCCTCTGGACCTTGAAATAATTAGATGTGGCATGTATCATATGTCCAAAGGAATCTCCACTACCACCATTAGATTCACCACCAACCCAGCAATCAATCGCAAGACAGAGAAAAGGCACCTTCTCGCTCACCTGCAGCAGGCCTGACAGGACAAATGGACAACATCCACTAAGAGAGCAATTACAAAGAAATTCATCCCTGAAGAAACGTTCACGTTCCCAAAAGCCCCAAGCTGGTTTTCCCCTGGCCTGTACATAACATACCTCCTCACACGCCATGGATCGATACAAGAAAAATTAACGTCTCTGGGCATCGCAGATGATCCACACTGCCACTGTGGCACTGACGAAACTTGGCACCATATAATGTATGACTGTCCTCTATGAAGACTTGAGATCTATTCTGATCACAAAGATTATTACTATGCCAAAGGACCAAGAACATATATTAATTCATACACATGACAATTATAAATACTTCACCACTTCTGCACAGGGTGTCTTCAACAGACGAAGAACATTAAGGAGCCTTTTAAACCACCAAGACCAATAACTTGAGACAGATTCTGGGCACCCCTCTCCAGTAGCATCAACTGATAACCTCATTGAAGCTCAGTTGAACTGAAATTCACTTCCTTCATCCAAGTTCCATCAGGGTGATATCTGCAACTGTATCTGCAGGCAAGATCATCCGGGACCTGATCCCATGTAAGACTCCAAACTCAGACATTGATGACACCAGCAGCTTCTCTACCACAAGTCATTTTGGCAATCAAACCAAGCACTCTAGCCTGGTTTTCTTTTACTCTCCTCCCCAGTCGGGGAGGAGGAGATAGGTTCCTGTCTCATCCCCCCCTGCCGCCCCTTCTTCCACCTGGTGAGGCATGGGCCTGCCTCACTGACTTTCTGGGGTTGCCCTCTGTTGCCCCATACCTCTGTCTTTCCCCCCCAGCCTTCAGTCTCCCCCTTACTCTAGCATTAGCATTAGTAGAGGCATTTGATGCAAGAAAGCAAGCTTATGCAGCATCAGCAAAAAAAAAAAAAAAAAACCCACTTCCACTTCACCCCTCTGTTCGTTCAAAATACCTGTCCAGCTGAGCCTTAAACTTATTTAGGCTATCAACCTCCACCACAAGGGATGGAAGTCTGTTCCACCAACCAACCACCCGCTGGCTAAAGGCAAATTTCCGCACGTCTATCCTACATCTGTCTTTCCTCAATTTGAATTTATGCCCTCTCAGGTGATTTTTCTGAGCTAGAGGAAGGATCCCATCAGCATTGAGCATGCTTAAATCATTCAAGGCTTTATACACCTCTATCAGATCACCTCGGTGGTGCCTAGTCTCCAGACACTGTAATTTGCAAAACTTAAGCCTTTCTTCGTAAGAGCACCCCTTTGTTCCATTCACTAATCTTGTTGCCCTTCTCTGTACTCGTTCCAGCAGCTCTACATCCTTCTTGAAATGAGGCCTCCAGATCTGTATACAGTACTCTAGGTGTGGCCTGACCATCGCCTTATACAATGGAATAATCACCTCCTTATCCCTGCTGGAAAAATTCCTGTATATCATTGACAATACTCCATGAGCTACTCTTGCAGCCCGTCTGCACTGCTCAGAGAACTTCATATCTGCCTGCACAACCACCCCCAAGTCCCTTTCATTTTCTACCACTGTCAGTGTAGTACCACAGAGTTGATACGTTGCTCTGGGGTTGCTGTTTCCCATGTGTAGTACTTTACATTTGTCAATGTTAAACTTCATTTGCCACCTCTCAGCCCATCTGCTCAACCTTTCCAGATCCTGTTGCAGCAGCATAGTGTCAGTAGTGTCCTTGACAACCCTGCCAACCTTTGTATCGTCTGCAAACTTGGACATTAAGCCCGATATACCATCATCAATATCATTTATAAATACAGAAAACAATAATGGACCCAACACTGAGCCCTGAGGGACTCCACTAATAACATCAGTCCACGATGAGCAGTGTCCATTGATTACCACTCTCTGTCTTCTCCCCCTCAACCACCCCTTTATCCATAGCAGCAATTTGCCTCCAATGTCACACTGCTCCAATTTGTGTAGCAGTCTTCCATGTGCAACAGTATCAAAAGCCTTTCTAAGATCCAAGTATATAATATCAAAGTTATTCCCTGCATCCAGTTCTTTTGTGACTGCATCATAGTATCCAATCAAGTTGGTCAGGCAAGACTTTCCCTTAACAAAACCATGCTGTGTCTGAGCTATAACTGAAGTCTTGTCTAAATGATCCTGCAGTGCTTCTTTAACCAGTGCCTCCATTAATTTTCCTGGAACAGAAGTTAAGCTCACAGGTCTATAATTACTTGTGACAGCCTTTGATCCTCCTTTGTGAATTGGGGTCACATTTGCACATTTCCAGTCTATGGGTACCTCCCCTGAGTCCAAGGAAGCTCTCATAATTATGGCTAAGGGTTTGCTTACTTCCTTTGCTGCCTCCTTTAATATAACTGGATAGATCCCATCCACCCCGGGTGCCTTTCTTGTGTTTATCTTCAACAGTTTCTCCTCCACTTTACTCCCAGTTATTTCAAGATTCTGTAGCTTACTGCTAGAGTTGAATACACCTCTGGCATTCCCCTCGCTGAATAACTCCTCATGTGTGAATGTCGATGCAAAATATTCATTTAGTTTGTTAGCTGCCTGAGCAGGATCATCAACACTTGACCCATCAATATCAAGTGGACCAATCTGATTCATCCCCTTCCTTCTAGAGTTTACATAAGTAAAGAACTCTTTGCTGTTTTTCTTTGCATCCCTTGCCAAGGATTTCTCGTAATCTGCCTTCGCCTGCCTAACCTCCTTTGTAACTTGGTTGCATATCAACTTGTATCTATCATAGGCTTCTGTGTCATGTGTTAATTTGTATGTATCCCATGCATTTTTCTTCTCTGCCATATGCCTCATTAGTTCATCTGACATCCATTTTGGCCTAAACCTTGAACAATATTTCTTAGTTGGTATGTAAAGCCTAGTAGCTTCCAAAATAAGTTCTTTGAATGCTTCCCATTTTGAATTTGCTGTTGGTAACATCATCAGTTGGTCCCACTGTATAGAATTTAAATACTGTCTCAGCCCATCGTAGTCGCCTTTACGGAAGCAATAACCCTTCCCTTTACCCCTTTTTTTTTTTTTTTTTTTTTTTTGATTTGGTAGTTGTTGGCGCATCGGCTTCTGTGGCCATATTGCACCTCCAAAGGTTTTTGCAGTACAGTGATCCAAGCCCGAGGCGGGAATCGAACCCGCGACCTTTGGGTTGCCGGGCAAGTACTTTACCCACTCGGCTAGCCCGGTCGGCCCCTTTACCCCTAATGGTAGTTACCTCTTTGAGTAAATCCCACTTCAGCACACTGTGATCACTGCCACCTAGTGGTTCATTTATCTGCAGATTCTTAATGCATGAAGAATCACTGCTGATAATCAAATCAAGAGTATTACTCCCTCTAGTTGCCTCCCGAACATGCTGATGTAGAAAACAATCATCCAATAAATCCACAAAAGCCCTGCTAGTGTGTGAGTAACCAGCCCCCAAATTCCAGTCAATATCTGGGAAATTAAAATCTCCCATTATAAGACTTTCTGATTTACTGGCCCACTATATTTCCCTGTACAGTTCCTTATTATACTCATCAGAGTCATTAGGCCTATAGCACACTCCTACTCTCAATTTTGATCTCCCAATGTTTATGTCACACCAAATTGACTCAACACTGCACTGTCCAGCGATGTCGACTGGCTTCACTTCCTTGGTTTTTATGTGTTTCTTAACTAATAGCATAACCCCTCCCCTCTTCCTATCCTGTCTATCCTTTCTGTAGACGTTGTACTCCCCAAATTGCAGTTCTGCATCCCTTATATCTGTGTGACACCACGTCTCTGATATCCCAACAATATCTGCCTTCGATGTTTTGAGCAATACCTCAAATTCATCAAATTTATTTACTAAACTCCTAGCATTGGTGTACACGCAAGTATACCTGCACCTGTTTCTATTCTTAGCTACCCTAACACAACCCATGTGTTTACTTGTACCGCAATGGCTCCCAGCAGTCTCTGAAATACCATGCATCTTGTTTTTCAGGCTTCTGCTCATTCTAATAGAAGCAGTGCAAGAATCTCTTTCGCCTCTGCCAGTGGCTACTGTCAATCTATTGGTCTTTGTCTCCCCCCAAGCTAGCAGTTTTCCGACCCACCTAACACTGCCTCGATAGCATCAGCAAATATTCTTGCACCCTTTCTATTTAAGTGTATCCCATCCCTGTAGAAGCAATCTCTCCTGTTAACAAGTACAGTCCAGGCTGAAAAAAATTTTACCCTTTGAGCCTTGCACAATCTTTCCAGGGCCGAGTTGATCGACAAGGCTCTCATCATATACTCCCTCCTATCGTGTCTGGGCAGAATTGCAGACACTTTCAAATTCAACCCTAATTCTCGGCTTTTGTTCAACAGTGACCTGTACTTGTTAAGTAATTCTGCCGGTCTCCTACTCTTAATATTATTAGTGCCAAACTCGCAGTGTACATCCCACACAACTATCAATTAATAACATCCAAATTTAAACTGAACTTATATATAAACCTCTCTCTGCCTTTTATATTCTAGCGTTAACCCTCCTTTTTTTTTTCACATAGGCCCTTGCCACTGAAATCTTCGGAAACTAGGTGGCAGGGCCTGCCAGAGCACAAAAATAAAACCTGCTAGGTACTTGACCTGCCTTCCCGGGGCCAAGTGCAGTAACGGTGGGACCCAACAAGTGCCCAATGGCTAAATGGTCAGAAGAACAACGGTACACAACACTACACATACATCTACTCCCCACACACTTTTTAAATCTCTGGCCTTCGCAGAGTTCTGTGCTACATAAACAGTACACAACGCAGAGATGTGAGAACCCCTGGTGCCATCAGACAACTAACACACTTTGCACTTGTCTCGTGAAGTTTCTAAATATCTCTGAATTCTTAGACTATCCTAAATTGCCTCAATGTAATTATTTTAAGCCTGTTTATATTAATGTAATTTAATTACTTCATGAGTGTTTTTACTTTTTTATGGAGCTGACTGAATATTTCATAATATTGTTTATCGCCTGATTACTTGCACTTCTTTCTACAGAAGTCCTTCGATTTAATCATCTGAATTAACTCACTATTATACAATGCTTAGATAGAGCGTGACGTACGATTTCATTGTGAAACGTGGTCAAACATTTACAGACACAGCTTCTGCCAGACGTTGTTGTTGTTGTTGTTGTTATTTGGTTTTTAGGAGCATTGGCAACTAAGGCCATATTGCTCCGCTGCCAGACGTGTTGCCATTGTTCAAGACTTTGCTTCTTTATAATTAACTTGAAATCAGAGAGTGCTATTCTAACTGGTTGATCTACAGGATCTGTAGCAGTTTTGGCAGCTAGGTCAGCAGGTTCATTTCCAGCAATTACAGTGTGACCAGGGATCCAACAAAAGAGAATTTGTTGTTTGTTCTTATTTAACTTGGTCATGGTATTCCAAATGTGTACGAGCGAGGGGTTACAATGATTTTTATTCTGCTGTACAGCTTGGATAGCACTGTGCAAAATATTTGTTGAGAAGGTGAAATTTAATGCTATGTAGATAGCATAGAGTTCTGCAGTGTAGCTACTGCATCTAATGGGAAGTGTTGGGAAATATTTCCCATTGAATGCAGTAGCTACTGATGGCTAGCAAGAATCCGTTCTAAATCCATCTGTGTAGATTGGTGTGTACTCTGCGTGCTGGGTTCTCAGTGAGACATGAATTTGCAGTATGGGGTAAGGTGTGTTCCCCCAACGATGTGGTCGCCAACAGTATGTGATACATCCAAGGTGGGACAGTATGAGAATTCATAAGCATTCATTACTTATGCAAATTTTACTTTAATTACGTATTTGTTTGTCGAGAAAAATGAGGTAAACATAGCTTGTCGATCTTGTACATGCTGGACAGCGAGCTGAGTGTTACACCCTGTGCACTGCGGTGGCCTGCAAGAAGATAAAGATGTCAGGTGCATATGGCCTATTCGTAGTCGATACTACTTCATGTCTGTTCTCACGTATGACATGCACATATGCACACGAACATGTGCATGATCAGTAAGTACATATAAGTATGAACATGCGCGGGCCCATGAACATGCACATTTACGTATGCTGAAAACCAGGTTAAATTCAGTGCTGCATGTCCATATTGATATGGACATGCACACACATGTCCATTTTAATGAGAAGTCTTCTTTAGTGCATGGGTTATCTGATGCCTGGGGCTGGTTGATGTCGACGTGTTCCAGTACGGTTGGAGGGTTCATGTATGGGAAGTATATTGAGGCATTTTAGGTTATTTATTTATTTAAATTTGGTGTTTTTAATTTAATGTAATTTTAATTTATCTGATTTTATCCCAGAAATTGAAAAAAGATCTCCTATTTGGATATTGAGGTAATTTAAGAAAAGGGGGATAGATTGAGATTTTCATCTCTTAGTATTTTAGATATCCTATTTGTTATCTAAAACACAACAGGTTATCTAAAATAGTATATGTTGCGCCTCTGCAAAACCTTGCAAGAATTGTCAATCGATGCATTCGTTCAATTTTGGTCTTCCCTGGAACGCATCAGTTAGTTTGAGATACAAGGAAGTAAGAGTCCTCAGCATCTACCAACTGCTACAGAAAGCTGAGGTGGTCTTTGTTTACAATACATTAAAGACACCAGAGTTTTCCCCCTCTCTTCAGATCTTTTTCATAACCATAGATGAAGAAGAAATATCATACAATCTAAGAAATGAAGCCAAATTGAAGATTTCGCTTTTCAGAAAAGCCATAGGTCAGAAAAGTATAAAATACAGAGGTGCTAAAACCTGGAACAAACTTGCTGCAAAAATGTCACTTCACTAAACCAATTCAAGAAACTACTAATTGAACACATCACCAGGGATGTCTGATTCAAATTACCTTCCACTCAACTCCTGGATTTTAAAAACACCAACATGGAAATAATGTACAAACGTTAAAGGAAGCAGTTGGCAAATAGTTTGTAAATTTGTGTGCAGACATCTCATCGTTTTTCTTTTCTCTCCTCATTTAATTGTAAAAATGTTCACAATGATATTATAAATAGCGATGCTTTTCGAAGTCTTCTATAAAGAAATGTACAAAAAAAACTCCAATTTATTTATGTATTTTTTGTTGAACATTACCTGTACAATTTCAGAACTATATATTTTTCAATTGTATATTTGTATATTCATAATTTTTTTTTAAGGGAACACCCCCTAAAAAGCCATTGACTTATGTGTTCTCCCTCCCTTTTTGCTGTTATCTCCCAAAAAAGTGTAACATAAAATAGGGATAAATAAATTATTATTATTATTAAAAAAAAAAAGATTTTTCCAGAAGCAAGTTTCTGATTAGCCATGGCTTTTAAGTGCATAAATCATAACAAATGTAAATGTTTGCTCTTATGGAGAGGTGCATCGGAACAGTTCAACTCCGCAAATGTAATTGTTTTTTTTTTTTTTGTATGTTCTTGAGTCAGAGTGGCTCCTAGGCATACCTTGTTCACCTAGGACGGCACAATTGTTCACCTCTGCTAAACAGCCTGAAAAAAGTGTTGATGTACGTGTGTTAGTATTGCTCCCTCTTCACATTAGGGAGCAACACATGGGCAGCTGCTGCCTAATGCCTGTCCCTAGCTTGAGGAATGATACACCCAGGTCCAGCTCTATTATTCACTGTTAGTGCTCAGCACACTAAAGTTCCACACCCGCTGGATGTAGTGCAATACTGGTGGGTGCCAGCAATCCCGCTCCCAGGTTGCCCATACCCCTGGGAGCCAGCAAAAAATAAATAAATAAAAATAAAATAAAATATGAAGATTGGGCTGGATTTCGTGTTTTCAAGGAGCAAACATTCATGTTTAACCCACATTCTTTCTTAATTAAGGTGGATTATTCAGTATTTTCAGTTTTAATTTGATTAGATTTTTTATTGAGTTGGATGCAAGAATTTTAGGTTTGATGTCAGGGCCAAGTCTGGATGTGAAAATATGCGGGATTATAGTCATGTTGTATTTTTGCTTGAGTATTTGAGATTTAGCTCTAACTTCATTCGGGAGGGGATAATAACTTTCGGCCGGAAGCTCAGAAACAGTTACTTGAGATGTAGAAACGTCAGTGCTTCCTGATGATGACTTGTTTTGTTTTACTTTGATGTGACACAGGAGATTACGTGTAGGATTTGTCACTGATTGTAGCCATGTAAGGAGGTTTACAAACTACAGTTAGAGAGGCAGCAGTCATTTTAGTATATAAGGTGGCTATTAAATTACCAGCTGCATCCTCAGCTACTACATACCAAGTACACCTGTGAAACAAAGGAACAGCAGTTGACCTTTCTCCACTAGTTGTCTGCTAAGTCATGTTCCAACACGTTCATTCGCTTTGGAGTGAGACAAGATTTTCATTACCTCATGTTTTTGCAGGATTTTTATCAAAACTAATGAAAATACAACTGAAAAGAATATGAACGACCAGGCTGTCCAGTGTCTGCAAAAACTAATGAAAATGTGGAGTGGGTAAGGACAATGATTAGACGTGACTGTCGTTTAAGCATTAGAATGACTGCATCAGAACTCAATATGGACAAAGAAACAGACAAATTTTAACTGAAAATTTAGGCATGGGAAAAGTGTGTGCCACGATTGTGGTGCCAAAAATTTTGAATGAAAATCAAAGAATGAGGAAACTCCAAGTTGTGAAGATGTTTTGAAAAAAAACTGCAGAAGATCCAGACTTTGAGTACTGTTATTACTTTCGATGAAAGTTGGCTGTTCCAGTACGGCCCAGAAATTAAAAAACAATCAATGCAGTGGAAGACAGAACAATCCCTCATACCAAAAAAAGCAAGAATGTCAAAATCAAAAATGAAAACCATGTGTCTTGTTTTCTTTGATATTAAAAGAATTATTATGGTTGAATACATCTCACGAAATCAGACTGTCAGTCAGGTCTCACGAAATCAGACTGTCAATCAACTTCGAAGGTTGAGACAAGGAGTGGCAGTTGTCAACTTCAAAGAAGAGACCCCAATTCAAGTCTCTTTCTTCGAAGTTGACAGGGCTGTGTGAAAAAATTCAAAGGAAGAGACCTGAATTGTGAAAGGATGGTTGGATGCTCCATCAAGACAATGCTCCAGCATATATGCACTCTCTGTTCACATGTTTCTAGCAAAAAAACAAATCCCTGTGTGAAAACATGCACCCTACTCACCAGACCTAGCCCCCAGTGACTTTTTTTCTTCCCTAAACTGAAAAGTTTACTTAAGAGAACTAATTTTTCATATATTTGAACACATTCAGAAAAAAACGACCGTAGTCTTAAAAGTGTTTATAGAAGCTGACTTCAAGAAATGTTTCTGTGTTTGGAAGAAACGTATAGAACAGTGTGTGCAAACTAGAGGCAATTATTTTGAAGGGATAACTGGTAAGGTACGAAATATTTTATTATATTTATTTTAGTTTTAATATTTTTTTACTGTGAGTGATGATCAATGAAAAACTTAGCAATATTATAATCAAAGACTTACTACTGCTGCGGGGAACCCATACGTCAATCAGTAATGAAAAAAGTAGTACGACAACGATACTCATTACTTGGCTACCTCAGCCAAGTAGTGAGTATATTGCTTCATTGTAAATTGTCTATACAAGTATGCGTTCACAGCTGATTTTCATGTTGTGTTTGGCTGAAAATCCCGAAATAACTCAAGGAAAACCCCACTCCTCCACCAGAGGAAGGGCTTTTCCATGAGTTAGTCAATCAAGATCTATTCATTCTAGGCTAACTACAGCCTAGATTGAATCAGTTTTTAGAAATTTCTCATTCATTGAAGGGACTCGAACCCAGACCTCTCCAAACGAGTTGGAAGTAGCAAAACCACTATTGTCAGCGAGGACTGTACTGCCAATGGAATGAGTTATTAAGTAATAACCCTGTGCATGTATGGTAATGTATTTAGGTTATTAATTGGTCAGGACATCAAGAAATCCAAAGAATCCAGACCTCCGGCTACCCTAACACTACTTTATCAAACAATATGATCCATACAGGTGAGTACAATATAACCATGGTTTTAAGAATAAAAATTTGTTATTCTGAGTTCATTATAATAAAAGTTCCATTCTGCTTTCTTATCTTTTTTATTTTTCTGATTTTGTCTATTTTAAGATTAGAAACTTCAGTATTTGCATACCAACACCGCATCCACAGTTCTGTAAGCCATAATGCTTGGAGGGTGGTGCATATGTACACTAAGCGGTCCTGTTTTCAATTTTTTTTTTGTTTGTTTTATTTTGTTACATCTGTTTTTATTCATATTTAGTTCTATAGAATCACCACTAATCAGTGATAAAAAATGTCAAATGTGTTTTTTCATGGCGGTCTCCAGGGTTCCCCCCCCCTCCCATTAGCCGCTGTAATGTCTGTATGAGGCATGTGCCAATGCCAGCAGTGTGGTAGGTAAGTGTGGGTAGAGCGGTGTGTTTGTTCTGTTGAGTGTTGTTTGCTAGCTTCTGGCATCTTCACAGGCATGGGGCATAGAATGAGTTTGTTCACTGGCCCCTGCCTCCCATCCCTAGCCATGGGAAGGCACACCATAGTGCATTGATGGTACATCCAGGAAAAGGTTCCTCCGGTGAGGAGCCCCCCAAAATTCCTGAAAGGAGCATGGGTTACAGAAGGGAGAAGTGGGGTATGGGAGTGGGAATAGGTGACAGGTAAAGTTGGTAGATAGGGAGTTAGAGTTGGGGCATCCCCACAAAGTAGATGGACAGTGGGTGAAGGTGGTAGCAGGTTTCTTCAGTTGGGTGTTGAGTGCAGTATCCTGTGTCTTCTCTTGAAAACCTTGTCTGCAAAATTGGCAAATGCCATGAAGGTCTCTTTACTGGAGACCAGCTATAGTGCTTCTTCCAAGTTGTAAATATTTTTTTCCAGATGCAGTTTTCTAATGTCCAGGTAGAGATGACAATCAAAGATTATATGAGAGACTGTTTCTGGGAGGCCACAGGAGCAATTATGAGTGTCAGAGAGCCTGAGAGCAAACAGCTTGGAGTTGATGCTCCCGTATCTTGTCAAGCAGGAATGTAAGATTTAGGCCTGGGTAAACCTATTGAATTTCCTGTTTTGTAAAGATCTTAACCCAGGAAGGAACTGAAACAGTTCTTCCCAAGTTCAATCCGATCCAGTGTTACAAGAAACAAATACTTGCTGAAATTTTCACGGTTGTCCGTTTGTAAAGCCAAATTTTACTATTTTCTTCCTGAAAAACAAAATATTTGTGACTCAGAACAACACCTTCTTAACCTGCTCCCTATTCTTTCAATTCTAAAGTTTGCATTTTCTCCTTAGCTTTTTGTTAGGACTTTTTTTGCTGATCGCAAATGCACTGGCTGCCATGCAACATATAACTCTTTGTAGTGCTTCTTAAAATTAATTTTTAGGTGATGTGCATGTTTCCTTCTTTGTTTAAGAAGGCCAATATGAATAATTAATGCTGCTTAAAAAAAACCTTTGTTAGTATTAAAAGATAATTTAAGAGACCAATTATAATATCACATCATAATTATGTCACAATTATGTAATATATTAATAGGGCCATGCAAAGGTACTTGGGGCCAAAATGCAAAAAGGGTTAAGGGGCCTCGTTCATTATGTTGAGACTTCGATGGATCCCTTGATTGGGGCCACCTAGATCGGGGAACCTAGGGTGCCGCATCCAATGCACCTCCCATTTGCACGGCCCTGTATATCAATACCTGCCAAAACATTTCAATTATAAGTTTTCTTTCTTTGATGAATCCTGTTAAGAGAAACACTTTAAAGAAGTAAAAGTAACTTTCTTTGATGATTTCAGGAAATATACACCAAAATATTTTCACAGCAAAGAATTCTCAATGTTCTGCATTTCACCACAAAATTGGACTTTAATATTTTACTGAACAGGAATGATCTAAATTTTGTTCTAGTTTTTTTTTTATTTTTTTTTAACTGCTTTCAATGAAGTTTTTTATATCAGCCAAATGGTGCAAGAAAGCCTGAGGCTTCTGCTGCAATAGCCAAAAAAAAAAATAAATAAAAATAATAATTAATTAATTAATAATAATAATAAAATAACTATTTGACTCCCTCCAGATGTATGCATCTATCAGCTGACCTTTGAATTTCCATAAGCTGTCAGCCTCAATCATCCATGGATGAAACTTATTCCAGTAATCAACTTGCTGGCTAAAAGAAAACTTTCGTGCAATCCACTCTAAACTTCTTCCCCCATAAGTTGAATTTATGCCATCCAGCTCTAAAATCATTTAAAACAGTTAAAATTTCATCCTCATTCATTTTACTTCCTTCTCATCTCTCAGTGACTTCTGAAGGGTATTCAATAAATTATCTACTTACCTATGAAGGAAATGAGATAGAGGCAAGTTTTTTTTTTTTTTTTTTTTTTTTTTCAACATAGCTTCCCTGAAATCAATACACTTGTTCCATTTTGTTGGCAATGAAATACCAGACAAATAAAATTCTTTGTCCTGTCCATCAAAGAATGCAGAAACAGTAGACTTCAGTTCATTATGATCAGCAAAGCTATGTACACATATATTTTTCTTGAGGTGTCAAAACAGGAAATAGTCCCGGGGGACCAGATCCAGCCTGTAAGTGGAAGGGTGGAAGTTCTGTAAAGTCACAGTCTCTCAAAGCAGCAGCAGCAAAAGCATGTGACCTGTACATTGGTGCATTGTCACGAACAAGCAGCACACCTCTGGAAAGTTTTCCATTGTATTTTTCCTGTATGACATCCCTTAGGTTGTACAGTAGGTATGCATATGATCCCCCAGTGACTGTCAGCTTGTGTTCCAAGTAGTGAATGAACAAAATTCCTTAAGCATCCCAAAAAATGGTGGCCATAATCTTGCCAGATGAAGGTTGTGTACAAATTTTTTTTTTGGTGGGGGAGAACCCTTGTACTTCTATCGCATTGAGCCTTGCTTGGTCTCGGTATCCTATGAACCTATGTTTCATCACCCATAACAATTCTGGAGATGAAAGTTTCAGGATCCCTTCCATAAAGCTCTAAATTCTCACATCATACTCTAGATTGCTTCTGCACAAGGGTCAGAAATCTGGTGACCCACCTTGCACTGACTTTAGTCATTCCCAAATGTTCATGGAGGATGGTTATAGCTGCTCCCTCTGATATGTCACATTCGCTAGAAATTTGGGACACCATTGACATAATTCTGGAGTGGTCGCTGTCACAGGCCTTCCTGGATGTAGATCATCTTCGATGGAGTCTCTACCTCACTTGAATTGTTTTGATCAGAATTTCGCCTGTTACTTTGAAGCTGCATTGTTGCCATACACAGCCAACTTTCATGAATGGCCTTTAGCCCATTTCCTTCTTTAGTGAGAAACTTGATGACTGAACGATGCTCCAATTTCAGCAAATCCATAATTTGATACAGCTGTCTTCCTCCTTTCTGTTACAGCAGCACAACCTAAAAACATAGTGGGATCAAAATTAGTATGATTCAAGTTGAGATATGTAGGAACATGATAAATCATGAATCATTGAAATATAACTATGGTAAGTACCTTAGGTAGATAATTTATTGAAAACCTTTAATATACACAACAATCAAGGTTCAAGCAATGGACTGCGTTTATCAACATGGAGCTTTACAATTTGAGAATAATTCTCTTAGTTCCATTTAGAGAGATTTTATGGAGATACTATCTAATGCATTCTTAAACAGGGAATTTATGGAGTTGTTGTTTAAAGAATTAACTTCATTTTATCAAAAGTAGCCATAACACTAAGGAAACAAGTACAGACAGACTGCATTGTCTGAATTAGGAGGAAGAAATGTCGACATCAAATGTTCCTCATGACTTGGACCAGGATTTCAGTATTAAAACTAGTTGCTCACTGTATGATGACATAACAGTAATTTTCTAGCTAGCTGCTGGAAAAATTTTTTTATTTACATTTTTTCTATAGGATCATCATCCACATCCAGAATCTGATTTCCTCTTTTCATTCTTCCTATGCCTTTCTTTTTTCTGAGCTGGACCCTGATATCCAGTGGTGTATTCGGGCCGGAACGCACCGGAATGACGTTCCGGTATTTTTCTAAATATCATAATAGAAAATCATTAAATTTATACACCTAATATTAGGAAACAATGGCATAATCAAAGGGGAGGGTGAAATATCTATTTTACCCATTGCTACTAAAAATATATATTAATAGTAATCTTTAAAATTAATAGAGTTCTTTAAAAATTTATTTAAAAACAAAAATATAAATTTCGCAATGAAACTTGAATGCTTCTTACTAAAACACAATGTGTTAGATACAGAAATCCAACGAATGAGATATATTGTGATGCATCCGAACGCTGCATTCTGATTCACCATGAGTTGAATGCTAGAACTGGGTTGTTCTATGAACTGTGAGTCTGAAGTCTGATTCAGTTACTGTACAGTCAATGTGGCATTATCATAGTCTTCTGGAGAATGAGCGTTCCAGTACTTTTTTTTTTTTTTTTTTTTTTAGCAATACACCTCTGCTGATATCTTTGTTTGCCCTTTGAAATGCAGCATAACTTTAGATATACTGCGAAGGTTCTGAATGTTGCCCCCTTAACAAAAAAAAATTTCCTGCTGGCTGTCCAAACTTGTCAAATTCTTTTGCCATGTGAAAGTCATATGGATATGTATGTTTTAATATTTTCTTGACATATTTTGAATTGTATTGTGAATATTTTGAAACTCCTGCAGTCTTCCCTTCCTTTTAGCACTTCTCTCCAAGAAATAATAAATAGTATTAGTATTGGCAACATGATGCAAGGATGCTTTGCTTCCTTGCATCATGTTGCCAATTTTTATAATTAAAACAAAAAAGGGTGTTTGTGAGAAGCAAAGCTTCCTTGGAAACTTTCCTTCCTTTGCTTCTCATACCAAGGATACTTAACTCTCAATCAACTGATTGATTAAATTTCCATTTTAAAGGATAATTTCTGTTGAGGGGAAAAAAAAATAGAAATAAACATAATATTTACAATATTCATGTAGCTTTTTTTTTTTTTTTACCTCTGCTCCAACTGCCATGGTACCATAGAATTTTAGTGTTTCCTTATTCCCTTCAACAATCTGCTTTTGTCCTTTTGTAGCTTGCTTTTTCTTTTGAGGCTAAAAGAAATTCCATAAATTATTGTTAGACACTTTAAAACACTTCAGAAATTAAACACCATTACTTATGACTTTTTTTTGCAATATAACAGTAATAATAATAAAAAGTAACACATGCCAATTGTTATAAAGCAACATCAATACATGCTATAATGCAATAAACAAATGGATAAGAAATATATAAAGTAGTCCTTAGTAGGGAAATATTAAGGATGACTGTCCCAAGGAGTAAGAAGAATAAAATAACAGAATCAAGAAAAATGATAAAACTGGCAAGAAATGTACAAAAAAAGAGAAACAGTGATATAATTTGAATTATGAAATAGCTTTTTTTTTTTTTAACTTGAGAAAATGATTTCCATTATTCATAATTTGCTTAGATGGTACAAAGCTATTTTTTATTAACTACATTTCATTAGCTTGTTTATTAGTTTTTCTAAATGTTGATCCAATTCTGCAGTTCTGTTTGTCATCTGATTTAATTATGAATTCTGATTAACCAGTTTTGTTTTTCATTATAGAAAACATGACAGCTGAACAAATTTATGGAAAGTGGTGGTTACATGTGTGATATCACTAGGTGTCTGCTTACAGCCATATGTTTTCATTGATATGTATTTTGCACAATTTAATTCATAAGCCACTACAAACAATACATGGCCCACTGTTAGCAAGGTATTGGCACATATGAAATCAGTTACAATGACCCACTTGCCAACTTTTAGAAACTGGAATTCACAACATTTTTAACATCTAGAATTGCAGGTCTATTGCAGTCCAGCTAAAATATATAGTTATCTTATAAATGGAATGTAAGAGACCTACATTCTAGAGCATTAATGATAATTTGAAAAAATTAATGTCTCACATCAAGGGTTTAGTGTCAACATTAACTACAAAATTTAATTTTTGTTTTGAGACAATTTTAATTTTACTTTAATGAATAACAATGCATATCATGTCACACAGCTGTATCCCTCTAGTACTTTACAAGTTAGTTTGGACTATAAGCACATTTCCAGTTAACCAAGAAAATATCAAATGACTTTTTCTTGGTTAATTACAAAAACATTTACTACAAATGATTTTGTAGTTAATGTTGTTTGACACTAAACCCTCAACATGATATATGATGTCAGTGTTCTGCCAAAGGGCAGATCCACTGACAACATTCAACAACCATATCTCCCTATCCTCAACCATCCTCTTCATCTCTCCACATCCACCATCCCCTCTCAATTAATTTTTCCTTAATCTTCCTTCCGAGCCTCTTTCTCTCAACTTTTCCCTCCATCAATCTCTCACCTTGCAACACATGTCCAATCCAATTTCTCTTTCATCTTCTGATTATTTCAGCCAGATATCTCTTCTCACCCATCCTTCTGAAAACCTCATTTCTTTCTTTATCAACCCATCTTTATCTTTTCCATCCACCTCCATAGCCACATTTAAAAATTTTCAAATCTTCTAAAAATGTCCATACCTCTGCTCCATTTAGTACCACACTCCATACCGAACACTGCACCAATATTTTCTGTAAACCAATTCCTAATCTTCCAGCTATCACAACTTTCCTTTAGCCTATTAATCAATTTCTAGAATCTGCCATCAGTTCCATATTATCTGCAAATGTAACACTCTCAATAACCTTTCCTCCATCTTCACCCCATACAATTCTCCCTCATCCATATTGTCTTTATCAAATGCCTTTTTAAACATTTCTTCCACATATGTATTAAAGGAAGTTGGGGAGAGAAAAATCCATCGCACACCACTTCTTATCACTGTCAGTATCACCATGTCCTAAACTAACTATTGTTTTTTGTTCCCTGGATAATCTAATCATTCTTCTGTTCTTCCAATCCATGCCTATATTTCTGGTGTATTCAGTAATTTAAAACAGTGATATATGACATAAGGTGGATAATTATGAATGCCTTCACTAAATACATTAAACTTTTAAAATTATTATCTAAAAATTATTTCAATTGTTCATGATGTTCAAAAAGTGCTTTATTTTTTTATTAATTTCTCCCCTTCTGCAACAAATTGTTTTGTGCAATTACAGTTTCAATTGTAAAAATTTTTTCTGAACTTTTTTTTTTTTTTTTTTTTTAGTAGAAAAAGAAAAGACCCTGTAAATATATATGTAGACTCTTTTATGAGTTCACAAAAGAGTCAATATAGTTAATTAATGCTGCTTACAAAAACAAACATTGAAATTAGTATTAGTATTTTAAAATGATGCAAGGAAGCAGGCTTATTCGATATCTACCAGAAAAAAAAAAAAAAAAAAACTACCCCATCTCATCTTTCCATCTTACAGTTTCTCTAATTCTTTCTTAAATTTATTCAAACTACTCAGTTCCACAACACCAGATGGAAGTTCGGTCCAACGATCCTTTTTCAATTGAAATGTATGTCCCCTTATGCATGTTGTCTGAGAAGAATAAGAATACCATCAGCATAGTTTAGTCAATCCATTTAAAGCTTCAAACCACTTCAATCAGGTCTCCTTACAGGTGGTGCTGCAATTTGCAGAACTGAGGTCTTATGTAAGAGTACCCTTTATATTATTGCCTAATCTTGTTCTCTTCTTTGCATCTGTTCCAAAATCCTTAACATAATACTTCCAGACCTGTAGGATTCAATTCAATTCAAAAAACGTCCAATCCAGTAGGATTGGACGTTTTTTGGTAAATTTTGTTAAAAGATGAGATATAAATTGAGAATCTTTATTTAAGGAAATAATAAAATTAACAAGTGCAGTTTAGATCAAATTTTAAGTTTTAAAAATAACATTCCAAATGACCTCTGGCACATTTAATACATTGTTGTAGGCTTTGCACAAAACTATGCATTACTCGCTGTAACAAATTTATATAAATTTTTCCAATTTCTTCTCTAATCCAGTCCTTAGTTCTTGAATTAAGAGTGGTCTTTTTCATTAACTTTAGCCATTAGATATTCCCCCCCCCCAAAAAAAAAAAACAAAAACGTCAGTGGTAGTCAGGTCAAGAGATCTTGACAGCCAGTGGATGTCACAAAACTTTGAAACTAAGTGCTCAGGAAACATCTCCTCAAAATGGCCACACTAAGTGTGCGGTGTTGCTCTGTCTTGTTGAAAGTCTACTGGAGTGCTATGAGAGAATCAGATGGCACTATTTATTTATTTAGGGGCATAAATATATTGCATTATCCCCAGGCACCATATAACCTGGCTACTCCTTGCTAATGAATTATGAGGACATTATTTCTTTGGATTGTAGAAGTACCAATATATCTCCAATTCATAAAGGTGGTTCTAAGCACAAAACGAATAACTATAGAACAGCCAGTCTGACTTTGGTGGTGAATATGATAATTAAAACATAATATGGATGTATCTAGATCAGTAGCAGCTGGTTATGAAGTACCATTGAGCCATGGCACTGCCACAGTAAACTGGAAAAAAAAAATAATAATAAAAAATAGAAGTCAACGATTTTTTTTTATTTTGTATTTATTACTGATTTATATTTATTTCATATTTATAAACTAATGTTATAAATGATTCAATGCACAGCTGCCAACATTTGGCTCTCAAAAAACTAGAGATCAGGCATTTTTAAGCAGGAAGAAAACAGATTTTCGGGGCAACACAATTTGACAAACCATAAGATGGAAACTTATTTATAAGACCTTTATGCCAAACACAATCAAAAGCCATTGAAATTTTGAAATATCAAGAGCAACTGCTTCAGTTTCACTTTTCCAAATGTTCCATTGAATTTGTTCATAGATGGGTAACATGTGCCAGAATATCACTAGTGGATCGACACTAACAGAATCCATACTGACAATCACTGACCAGATGGAAGGTTTCTAGATAGTTTGAGTTGGTGGTTAAATGATTTCTCCATTACTTTAGAAAGAGTAGAAGTAAGTGCAATGATAAAAAGGCAACACAGAACAGAAGTTCAAGAGCACAGGTTTTGAGAACAAGTGGAGAAATACCATCAGGACCTGGAGCTCCTTTGCATCAAGATTGTTCAAAATCCTTCTGACATCCTTTTGATGGAAGACCACAGGAAGCATTGAATATAGTGTACTGGGAATGGTAGGACGTGGTTTACCAAGATCATCATTAGATGAGTTGGAAGAAAAGTAGGATGCTAGTAGGTCAGCTTTATATTTGGTTGAAGTGGCAATCCAGTTTTGACAGGTGGGAATAGAGATGGACAAAAGTTCCAACAGCTTTGGAACTTTTGCCAGAATGCTCAACTAGCAAACAATCTATGGCTGTATTTTAATATAAAGCAACCATTACAAAAAATCTCCTGCATTCTTGAAAAGTATCCTATTTTCCTTTCTTTTTTTTTTTTTTTTTTTGTAACAGAGTATCCTTTTTGCAAAAAAACCTGATTTTCTCCTACTTACAATTGCCTGACCAGCTTTTTGAAAGTCAAAAGTTGGTAGCTAAGCATTTCTAAATGGCTGGTTGTTTCCTCCTACCATTTTCTCTGAATCAAATCAGCACCTCTTTATAATAACACTGGCATTGTATTAGAAGTAGCAAATAATACAAGATTGCATGCTATGCAGATGACATAGCAATATGGCATACCAGCAGAGACATGGCAAAATCAGAAATATCCATAAACAGATCACTAAAAGGAATTGTGGACTGGGCAAGAGAACTGAAATTACAGATAAATCCCCATAAAACTAACCACACAGTTTTTACCACAGACAGAAGCCGCAGAAAGAACTTTAACCCAGCTATCGCTATAGACGGCGTGCCCACTTCAAAAATGGATAACCCAAAATATCTGGGTATAACCCTCGACACAGAACTACGTTTCACCAAACACATTGAAAACAGCTCCAACAGAGCACTGAAGAAGTTAAACATCCTAAAAAGCTTATGTGGTACGAACTGGGGAGCAAATCCGAAAACACTTAAAACAACTTATACCTCACTTATCAGGGCTAATTTGGAATATGCAGCACCAATATGGGCGCATGCTTCTGAGTCTGCACTTGGAAAACTGGACAGGATCCAAGCAAGAGCAGCCAAAATAATCATCGGGGCTGTTTCGTCTACGAACAACACCAAAGCAGAGCGGGAATGCGGCCTTCAGACACTCAATCAAAGAAGAAGATATCACACAATTAAATTCACTAATAAGGCTAACAGCAGAGACATTGATCGTATCTCCCGTAGGACCTTTATAAATTGGAACTGCAGGTCAAGACTCAAAAGGTCATCTACCATGAAATACGATAAGGAAATCAGAGAAAGTCTTGATCTTGAACTCACAAAATATGACATACTTCAAGAGCCTACCTTACCATCTTGCATCCCCCAAAATACCACAATAAATTTGGATCTCATGGAACACTGTACAAAAAAAGAAATTGAGACCATTGTCAAAGCTATAGGAATCAAAACAATTGAGACTTATTCGAGGCGTGACAGTACAGATGTATACCGATGGATCCTCTGACGAGACTATCCTCAAGGGCGGAGCAGGCATACACACCACCCTGACAAATACTACAAAAATGCAACAAAGCATAGGTGCAGGCAGCATCGCCTCTAACTTTACATGTGAGCTAAGGGCAATCCTTGAGGCCCTAAATAGTTATATTTCACTAAGAGACATAGACAGAGCCAGAGGGCTTGTAATCTTCTGCGACTCAAGAGCGGCCCTGCTGGCAATAAAACATGGACGCACAGGACTCACACAGGACATTCACCGACATTTGGAGACAGTTCATCAATTGGGAAAGAGCTGCACACTACAGTGGATGCCTGCGCATGTGGGTATAGAAGGAAATGAGGCGGCCGATAAACTGGCAAAAGAGGCAAGAAACTTAAATCACAACACCTCAAAAACCATAACTCTAGATGATGCTAATGCCATCGCCAGACACAGACTCAGACAGAAACATATAGAAACTGATCACCAAATCTGCGAGATTAATGCAAATAGGAACATCACTAAGACCATTGCCAGACTGAGAACTCGACACATGGCAGGTATGAAAATTAGTGCGGATGGTACCAGAACTTATAAACTTTGCAGAAACTGTCCGAAAGAACAGCTTACTCCGGAACACATCTTCAGCTGTCCTGCAATTCAGGCGACTTTGCAAAGCATGGACGAATCCCCTTTTCAGGGAGAACTTTATAACGAAAAGATCGTGGACTTAGCTAAAGCAGTGATATCAGCGCATGGTTCAATTTGACTTCAAATGGACACGACACCAACCAACCAAATAATACAAGCTTAGGTGCTGTCTGACATGAACATACCTTATACAAGCTTATACAGCAGCAGTCAAAAATAAAATAAAAATTATGTACCAGGAACATAATGAGTTGTTGCCGCTCTACTCAGACTGATAGTGTGACAGCGGCAGCTGTTAAAAACATCTTTACTGCAGGAACTCATTATGAAACTGGTACAGTAAAGAGGCCGCCGCAGCTGAGTGGTCATGCATGCAGGTGCATAAGTACACGTGCCTTGAATGACCTGGGTTCAATCCCGTGACTGCTAAATATGGTGCTGTTTATGTATTCTGTCTATCTTGTGAACTCCTCTGACCGTTCATTGTACTAGTGTACAATGAAATAATTCGTATAAAATATATTATAATAACAGTAAAATTATCGGTCTATGGTAACTGAAATTATATATAATTTTGACACTCAAATGATTTTAATTCCTGAGTGAATACTTTATCGATTGTTGTTCCATTACATGTAGTATTTACTAAAGTATTTGACTTGATATCTAAATTGAAGACATCTTTCATAAATTTACAAAACTTCTTTCCAGCCTCAGAATTTAATCCTAGACTGAAATCACCAGCGAGAACTATAAGTATACGATCCAGTGGCTCTTCCAATAATTTTGCACCTTCAATGGAATATGGCATAAAATTATTGTTTATAAATTTTTTAACTATATATAACGACATCCCTGGAGTGATGTATATGGCAACAATGAAAATAGATTCACTATTGAATTTGCACAAAGATCCACAAATTTCTCCAATTTCATCTGATACCATTGTCACATTGCTGCTATTATGTTGTACAAAGATATGTGATGTACTGATGATAGTTGAACCTTCACGTTGATATATCGCAAAAATCACCACTACAAACATCCAACCTTTTAAATAGAGTCACATTGGAATGGTTTAAGTAATATATGTTCATTATTATCCAACCATGTTTCACTTAATATCAATATTTTGGATTGCTGTAAGATTGTGTCCTTTTTGCTATCTCGAACATGGGCCCGTAAACTTTGTACGTTCATTGACGATATAGATATACCACTTTGTATGAAATCTTGCAGTTCATTCTGTAGAGATGGTAGCTTATTATTTTTCAAGCGATATAGTTCAGCACGAAGTTCTATATTACTAGCAGCTTTGCCGTGGTGAAATAGTCATGGGGATTTGTAATATATAAACCTTACAATAAGGTCACTTGGGATAACGCCACATATACAAGTTGCTGTTGATGACCTTTCTCATAATTATATACAACTTTGTTGAAGGTCCATCCTTGAGATTTATGTATAGTCAAAGCACAAACTAAAGGAAATTGTGTACGTCAACATGTTAATTTCCTATTGTTCTTGAATGGAATCGTTTTATAATAGGTACAGATTAACTAGATAAATGTGTATCTTTCACATATTGTTTATAACGAGATTGAAGGTTATGTCCTGTTTTTGACTCAGAAAATTTCATCCATTCGTTTAACTGTTTCGTTGTCCTCGAATTCGAAATGTACTAGAGTATCGATTGCACTGTTTACCAATCCATCGACCACATCTATATTTGTAGTAATCATGTACGGTTTTCCTTTTAATATATGGAATGTATGAAAGTCCTGCAGTTTCAGTCACTGACATTTTATGAATTTTATTTCGCATACTTGTTAATTGTTCTTCAGAATGATATCCGTGGTATAAATCTTGTGCAACCACTTCATGGGTTTCATCTGCAACTAAAGCATTTGTATTATAGGCATTTACATCACTATTTCTTTAAAATAGTTGAATCCCTTGCGGACATAAATTAGTAGCATCTTCTTTGGTAACAAATCTCGATTCTATAATTTTAAGTTCATCTGGTAATAACGCTTCTCCATTGCCCATTTTTGGAAGAATTTTAGAAAATGTACTATCACGCTGTCGAACAACTTGTTATTTGGTTTTTTGGAGCATTAACAACTAAGGCCATATTGCTCCGGGGATATGTGGTAGTCATTCCCTAACCTTTCTGCATCCTCCGTATTTGGTGGTCACGGGCTCGAACCACGGTCTAATCAAGAAGTGTGTGCTAAGCACTGCTGCTCCTGCCCACCTGGCTACGGAGGCGCCCGAACAACTTGTACTAATTAATGAAATTTTAGTGAATGCCGTAATTCTGCAGCAATCTAATGACTTGTTTATAAATTCTTTCGATTCCAATATAGAACGAGTAATGTTAGCTGTTATTCCTAACGATCTAAATGCAATTTGCAAATTTTCTGCAGTACGCATTCGCATAATTTTCATTGCCACATATAGCAAATGTTGGGGAGTTACTCCATAATGATCAGATCTACGAATTTCACTCGATGCCATCATAAAAGGAGTAATTTTCAATCCATTTTTAAATTTTCGTGCATGTCCCAAATATATAGCTGGAAAAGAAAGTTCTTCTATATGTATATCGAATATGAAACTTGTTGGAGATGATTTCTGACCCAGTGCTATACATAAATATTTATCTTCAGACCATAATAATGTTTGTTGTTGAATTAACAATAGTTCATCATCATTGTTGACAGGTTCCACAATTTCATCTGATTGTTCCTGTTCACTATCATCATCCACACATATCATCCTGTAGAATTTATACAAAGGTGAATTTATCAAATACTGTAACGATATTTTCACTATTTTCTTCTGCACACATCCTTGTAGATATGATGATTTATGTATGAGTCTTTGTTTTATATGTACATTAATGGTATAATTGTCATCTAATTCTCTATGTAACTGATGAACCATCGTATTTATGTTAACTGGTACATTTATTACTTGTCCAACGATCCCATATTGTCCATGTTCATAGCTTAACGACGAATTTGCATGAAGGGTAATCGTGGTGATATCAAATGCTCAGTTACAACATCCAGTGGAGACAAATGAGTAGGATATGTTGGATATATAAATCCATTTGATGTGGCCATAGTTGGTATCCGTCCCTCTTTTAATGAAGTATGACATGTATTACACGTCATGAAAGTACTCATTTCTCGTAAATGAAATACATTTTCAAGTAATTCGTATGAAGTTGTTGAAAATGGTTTCAAATCTAATTAAAACCATAAACGATCACAAACATTACAACTAAATCCAAATGGGTTTTTGTACACTAGTTTTTCAAACTCACTGCCAGTTTGTGTAGACACTATAGGGATGTAATCAGGAATCTCATTATTAGCCATTTCCAATTTCGCTTTTTTTCGTGCACAATAATGAAATTCAGCCACAGAGTTTCAGCTGGAGTTTAAGATTCCTGATAAGTATCAGGCATAGAACTTTGTGGTTGAATTTCATTATTTCAGCTCAAGTTTTTTTGGGTGTAGTTTGAGAACTCCCAGGCATAATGAAACACTTGTTGAATTTCATCTGGATTCACATTTCTGTCCAACTTCCCTTTCTTTCATGATATTCCTTCCAATGCTGGACTGTAGATTTTGGCACAGTCACTTGTGTATTAATGATTATGCTGATATAACAGTATAATGTGGGACGTCACTGCTCAATTGTACTTGTTGTGTCACTGCAACTTGTTGCGTACAATTGAGGTTTTTTGGGCATATGCGCTGTACTTGTTGCTGCAGTGATGCAACAAGTGCAACGCATGCGCATCAGGTTTCGTGACAATTTCTAGGTAACGTAACGCTTTTTTCCAAATAATGCTGGTAAAAACGTTTTTAACATCAAAAACTACCCACCTTTATCTGTCCATCCCCTCTAATAATTTGTCTAATTCTTCTTAAAATTTGTTTAAACTACTGATGTCTATAGCACCAGATGAAAATTTGTTTCAACAATCTTTCTACTGAAAGAAAATTTTCAGCGAGGATTCACTAAAAATTTTCTGCAACCATCCTTTTTTGATTTGAATTTGTCCTCTTATGTGTGTTGTCTAAGAACGAGTGCCATCAGCATTTAGTTTACTCAGTCCATTTAGAACCCTAAACACTTGAATCAAGTGTCCCAGCAGGTGTTAGTCTCCAATTTGTATAAATGAAATCTTTAATGGTAAGAGTACTACCCAGTGGTGAGTTATGGTGGGCTTGCGAGAGCCCATTGTTATTTTTTTGAAAATTTGCGAGCCCATTGTTGAGACGATTATTTATTTTACAAATGAAATCCTGAATGCAATTATTGAGTACCCAGAGCCGAAACTACGGTGGGGTAAGCGGGGCCCCATCCCCAGCATTTTAATGGTGCAATCGATCAGTTATGTATTTTAAAATTGCTTCATTTTTGATTTAATTACAGTCGGACCTCTGTTTAACCAATTTCTTTATAGCAAATTTTTTAAAATTCCTCTTGGTAATTATATTTAAAATAGTTTCCGTTGAACAAAGAAAATTTTCATATAACGATGGATTACGAGAGACAACTTTGTATGCATTGCTCTTACCTCTGGTCTTTAGGCAATTAGAAAGCGCAAATTAAGGGTGAAAGGGATTACCGTTTCACAATGTTAATGAAACCTATGCTAAACCCTAAAACCTATACAGTCATATACCGAAAAGTCACACTAGTCAATATGTCAGAGGATTAAGAAGATTCCCAACATGGATAATAGCCTCTGGTCAACCTGTGTTGGGGTTCCCCTATACTCCACAAGAGGATCTACGCCTTCCAGTAAATTTCTCCTGTCTATGTGTATGTGGTCACAGTAGCTGAATATTCGCGTGATTCCTATATTTTGCACAATATTCAAAGAACTAGTGACAGTAGCAACGTAGAGGGGGAGTGGGGGATTGAGGCAACTAAAATATATAAACTTTACAAAGATGAAATGTTGGCAGATTTTGAAATTTTGTCGAGGCTTTCACTGTACAGAAAATGTTCTAAAATATAATGGCATGCAGGCAATAATAAAAAAAATAAAGAAAAACTGCATGCATTATATTGCCAATCTCCAAAAAACCAGCACGAATCGGGGATGATTGCTAAAGAACTTGATGTGGAAACTATAAAGATTTGGTCGTGTGTTCGGGCTACAATGAGCAGCTTGTAGCTTGCAGATGGCAATTGTGGGTTAAGGAATTATCCTGCATTGTGCAAACATTTTGAATCAGAAGTTAAATCAAATAAAGAAAATAATGATATCATTGAAAGAAATTTTAAACATATGCTACCGGAAATCGTGGAATATGAAAGAACTTTCGTCTCGGCGGCAAGACGGTGAAAACTGAACAAGGAATTTGTTTTCTGATAATATATGAAATAAAAATTAATGATTTTAGAGAGTTTGTCAAAGACAGTTTATCTTTAAAATCGAGTGAAATTCCTTTTTCAATTAAGAAAGCCAAAAATATCTTTGAAACCATTGCCATTAGCAGTGCTGAAGCTGAGCAAGCTTCCAGCGCAATGAATAATATTGTGTGAATGAATGAATAGTGTTGACAATTAAACACATTGCAGATTATGATAATCATACATCTAAATGGAAAACTACTGCTTCAATTTGATCCAGAGCATTATGTCAAATCATTCCTCTGTAATCACTGCTCAGATATTGAGCAAAGCTCGACAACAAATATTAATAAAAAAATTGTATATGGCAATTTTTAGAATAAATTTTTCTTGAATATTGTGTAATAATTTTTTTTTCATGTAATATTTTTTATATTGTGGAATGTTTTGTCATAGTTTTTGTTATTTGTGATATGGGAAATATTTCATGTTATTTTTTTATTCCCAATATTAAAATTTTATCATGAGAAAATGTATCCATTATATTTCCCTAGTTGTAAAAAAAAAAAAAAAAAGAATAAAAAAAGTCGTGCGTCTGCCAAGTATGCACAGTAGAAGGTTTTATGCAAAACATCCTTTGCATTTCTTTTAGATATTTTACTACTACATTTACCAGTTAAATAGCAACTGTCACCTCTCAGCCCATTTTTTCAATTCTTTTAAAGTCTTACTGTAGTAGTATGCCTTGATTCCTGTCATTAACCATAGCACATGCTTCTTGATTAGACCGGGGTTCGAGCCCGGGACCACCAAATATGGAGGATGCGGAAAGGTCAGGAAATAACCACCCCATATCCCCGGAGCAATATGGCCTTAGTTGCTAATGCTACTAAAAACCAAATAATAAACAAAACAAACAAACTATCATTAACCACCCTCTGTATCATCTGCAAACTTATACAATAAGCTTGATATGCCATCATAAATATCATTAATCCATACGTAAGGATCAGCACTGAACCCTGAGGGATTCCACTAATAACATCAGTCCAAGAAGAGCAGTGCCCATTTATATCAACCCTCTCTATATTCTGCCACTCAACAATCCTTTATTCATAGCAGTAACTTGTGTTAACTGGCAAACTGCTCCCATTTGTACAGCAGTCTCTCATTTAGAAGTGTCTACACCTTTACTGAGATATAAGGATTTGATGTTAAAATTATTTTTTTTATTCAGTTCCTTTGTTAATGGTTTATAGTAATTAATCAGGTTGGTCAGAAAAGCTTTCCTCTTAATATGTCCATGTTGTGATTTCTGTATACTGCATTCCTCAAGATGATCCTGCAACAAATCTTTTAAGTTTACTGACGGCTGAAGAAATTCAAAATGAGCAATTCCCTTAATGCTTTGTTCAGGCTTCAGGGGAAGCATGTTGTTTTTTTCATATTTAACCAAACCTCAAACTTTTCATGAGATGAGATGGGTTTGGGGTGGGATAAGTTTCAAGCTTCAAATGGAGTAGCTGGATTTTGTTTTGGGGTTAATTTGTTTACACATGTTTCATCACCAGTAACAATGCAATCTGGTTCCGCTTCACCCTTTCAACTTCTTACATAGTTCTGTTAGAGTGAGCCTTTCAATCATCATTCAAAAAATCGTATTTCCTCCTAACTTTGAACAAATTTTGCTGTTACTTGATGCATTTTCAGTTAAGATCGTCTGATATTATTCATGGGATATTTCCAGTTCATCAGAAATTCCTCAGATGGTTAATCAACAGTTGGAACAAATTTTTTCACACATTACAGCACACTTCACACCATTTCATCACAGCTTGAAGTTGAAGAATAACCTGTATGTTGGTCATCTTCAACAAATTCTCAGCTATTTTAGAAACATTTTGTCAACTGTTACATAACAGCCCTTCTAAAATAAGCATCACTAAATGCAGTTTTTAACACTGGAAGGATTTCCACTCTATATTTCCCATTCTTCAGAAAAACTTGATGCATATACACCTGCTCTGCTTTTGTATCCATTACAATTGCCACACAGGCCTAAGATCTGTTTATATTTCAACATGAGCCACTCATTACTGATGATAAAGCAGGATGCAACTTGAATCAATAATTTTTTTATCCCTAGAGAAGTTTTTTCTGTTTTATTAACTTAAATTGGCATATTAACTTATTTTCTAGAGTAGCTTTATATTCCTAGTTACAATACTTAGTTTAAATTTTAACTTAGAGATTTTGTAGGTTATTACTTAGTATCGGTAAGGGTATCCAATCTACATCTTTTAAAGTTTTGCAGCTCCGACGAACGGAAAGTTTTTTAGCTATATTTAGCCGCTTAATTGACTAATTGTTATATTAAATTATTTTCTATAAGTAGCTTATAGACCTAGTCAAGATCCTTGGTTTATTCTGAATTCAGACAGCAAGATTTTGGAAGTTAATACTTAAGTGTCCATAGATTTACTGTTCGTAACTTGCCACCATTGTTATACGATACAGCATTATATCCCGAACTAGATAGCGTTAGATTAGTATAGTATTTAATATTATCAATTAATCAGTAAAATTTATTAATTCTGTTAAACTTCACTGTCAATTAAATTGTACTTTTTAACTAAATACATATAACGACTTAGATTTTACAAACATAACAATTAATTAATACATAACTTGATATGGAAATTATATTGGAACTCTGAGATAATACTTGATAATGAAAAAAATATATAGATATAATGTTATAACTGCGTTGGGATACAAGTTTAGGGTTATAATTTTGTACTGGAATTGAAATTTTATTGAAATTGAATCGAAATCATGACTCAGACCAGAGCAGCAAAGCAAAAGGCTCAAGTTAATGGGAGTGCTGTGGCTGAGGAGGAGAATATGGGGGGCAGTTGCCCTCTGAATCACAGCCTTTTAAAATGCACTGCTTGCTTGATGTTTGTGGAGCAATCAGGTATGGGACATGATTTGCCAAGGGGATGTCTTTGTGGGTGCGCAATGTAAGGAGTGTGAGGAAATGAGGCAACAACTCAGTGTTGTTATGGGCCTATATGAGAGCTTGAAGGACAGGTGTCCTCGAAGGGTCTAAACTGAGGGGCCCATCAAGCTCTCAGCTGCCCACATCAACACCAGAGCTTGCACTTGATCATCGTGCAACACAGCGGCAACCCCCTAAGGCAGAATGTGCTGGTTCCACAGGAACTAGTAGTTGTTGATGACTATTGTCAGGGAAATGGGGAACATGGTATGTAAAAAGGATAGGTGGAACAGGACCAGGGTATGTCTTCCAGGGGGCAAAGGTTGATAACTTTGTAGAGCAGATATCATCTTTTAAGGGCACAAAAGGTGATGTTGTACATGTTGGCACTAATGATATTAAGAGAAGGAGACTGGTGGAATTACTTAACAAGTACAGGTTACTGTTGGAAAAAAGCCGTGAATTAGGGTTGAATTTGAAAGTGTCTGCAATTCTGCCCAGACACAATATGATGAGAGCCTTGTCGATCAATTCGGCCCTGGAAGGATTGTGCAAGGCTCAAGGGGTAGAATTTTTTTCAGCCTGGTCTATATTTGTTAACAGGAGAGACTGCTTCTACAGGGATGGGATACACTTAAATAGAAAGGGTGCAAGAATATTTGCTGATGCTATCGAGGCATAGGTGGGTCGGAAATCTGCTAGCTTGGGGAGATATAAGGACTAATAGATTAACAGTAGCCACTGACAGAGGTGAAAGTGATTCTTGCACTGCTCCTATTGGAATAAGCAGTAGCCTGGAAAACAAGATGCAGGGTATTTCAGAGACTGCTGGGAGTCATTGCAGTATAAATAAACACGAGTTGTGTTAGGGTAGCTAAGAATAGGAACAGGTGCATGTATACTTCGTTTACACCAATGCTAGGAGTTTGGTAAATAAATTTGATCAATTTGAGGTATTGCTCAAAACATCAAAGGCAGATATTGTTGGGATATCAGAGACATGGTGTCACACAGATATAAGGAATGCAGAACTGGAATTTGGGGAGTACAATGTGTACAGGAAGGATAGACAGGATAGGAAGGGAGGAGGGGTTATGCTATTAGTTAAGAAACACATAAAATCCAAGGAAGTGAAGCCAGTCGACATCGCTGGACAGTGCAGTGTCGAGTCAGTTTGGTGTGACATAAGCATTGGAAGATAAAAATTGAGAGTAGGAGTGTGTTATAGGCCTAATGACTCTGATGAGTATAATAAGAAACTGTACAGGGAAATAGTGGGCCAGTATATCAGAGAGTCTTATAATGGGGGATTTTAATTTCCCAGATATTGACTGGAATTTGTGGGTTGGTCACTCATACACTAGCAACGCTTCTGTGGATTTATTGGATGATTGTTTTCTACATCAGCATGTTCGGGAGACAACTAGAGGGAGTAATACTCTTGATCTGATTATCAGTAGTGATTATTCATGCATTAAGAATCTGCACATAAAGGAACCACTAGGTGGCAGTGATCACAGTGTGCTGAAGTGGGATTTACTCAAAGAGAACTACCATCAGGGGTAAAGGGAAGGGTTTTTGCTTTCATAAAAGCGACTACGGTGGTCTGTGAGAGTATTTAAATTCTATACGGTGGGACCAACTGATGATGTTACCAACAACAAATTCAAAATGGGAAGCATTCAAAGAATTAATCTTGGAAGCTACTAGACTTTACATACCAACTAAGAAATATTGTTCAAGGTTTAGGCCTAAATGGATGTCAGATGAACTAATGAGACATATGGCAGAGAAGAAAAATGCATGTGATACATATAAATTAATGGGTGACATGGAAGCTTATGATAGATATAAGCTGGTCTGTAACCAAGGCACAAAGGAGATTAGGCAGGCAAAGGCAGATTATGAGAAATCTTTGGCAAAGGATGCAAAGAAAAACAGCAAAGAGTTCTTTATCTATCTAAACTCTAGAAGGAAAGGGGTGAATCAGATTGGTCCACTGGATATTGATGGTTCAACTGTTGATGATCCTGCTCAGATGGATAACAAACTAAATGAGTATTTTGCATCTACATTCACACATGAGGACTTATTTAGGGAGGGGCTAGGTCTGGAGACTAGGCACCTACGAGGTGATCTGATTGAGGTGTATAAATCCTTGAATGGTTTGAGCATGCTCAATGCTGATGGGATTCTTCCATCAAAAGGGCGACACAAGTAATTATAGAACTGTTAGTTTAACTTCTGTTCCAGGAAAATTAATGTAGGCACTGGTAAAAGAAGTACTGCAGGACCATCTAGACAAGATTTCAGTTATAGCTCGGACATAGCATGGTTTTGTTAAGGGAAAGTCTTGCCTGACCAATTTGATTGGATACTATGATGTGGTCACAAAGGAACTGGATGCAGGAAATAACTTTGATATCATATATTTAGATCTTAGAAAGGCTTTTGATACTGTTGCACATGGAAGACTGCTGAACAAATTGGAGCAGTGTGGCATTGCAGGCAAATTGCTGCTATAGATAAAGGGATGGTTGAGTGGGAGAAGACAGCGGTGGTAATCAATGGTCATTGCTCATCATGGATTAATGTTATTAGTGGGTCCCTCAGGGTTCAGTGTTGGGTCCATTGCTGTTTTCTGTATTTATAAATGATATTGATGATGTTATATCAAGCTTAATGTCCAAGTTTGCAGACGATATGAAGGTTGGAAGGGTTGTTAAGGACACTAATGACAGTACACTGCTGCAACAGTATCTAGGAAAGTTGAGCAGATGGGCTGAGAGATGGCAAATGAAGTTTAACATTGACAAATACAAAGTACTACATATGGGAAGCAGTAACCCCAGAGTAATGTATCAACTCTGTGGTACTACACTGACAGTGGTAGAGAACAAAAAGAACATGGGAGTAATTGTGCAGGCAGATATGAAGTTTTCTGAGTGGTGCAGACTGTCTGCAGGAGTAGCTCATGGTGTCTTGTCAATGATATACAGGAATTTTTCTAGCAGGGATAAGGAGGTGATTATCCCCTTGTATAAGGCAATGGTAAGGCCACACCTTGAGTACTGTATACAGGTCTTGAGGCCTCATTTTAAGAAGGATGTAGAACTGTTGGAATGAGTACAGTGAAGGGCAACAAGATTAGTGAATGAAACAAAGGGTTGCTCTTACGAAGAAAGGCTTTTGATACTGTTGCACATGGAAGACTGCTACACAAATTGGAGCAGTGTGACATTGGAGGCAAATTGCTGCTATGGATAAAGGGGTGGTTGAGGGGGAGAAGACAGAGAGTGGTAATCAATGGACACTGCTCATCGTGGACTAATGTTATTAGTGGAGTCCCTCAGGGCTCAGTGTTGGGTCCATTATTGTTTTCTGTATTTATAAATGATATTGATGATGGTATATCAAGCTTAATGTCCAAGTTTGCAGACGATACAAAGGTTGGCAGGGTTATCAAGGACACTACTGACACTATGCTGCTGCAACAGGATCTGGAAAGGTTGAGCAGATGGGCTGAGAGGTGGCAAATGAAGTTTAACATTGACAAATGTAAAGTACTACACATGGGAAACAGCAACCCCAGAGCAACGTATCAACTCTGTGGTACTACACTGACAGTGGTAGAGAATGAAAGGGACTTGGGGGTGGTTGTGCAGGCAGATATGAAGTTCTCTGAGCAGTGCAGACGGGCTGCAAGAGTAGCTCATGGAGTATTGTCAATGATATACAGGAATTTTTCCAGCAGGGATAAGGAGGTGATTATTCCATTGTATAAGGCAATGGTCAGGCCACACCTAGAGTACTGTATACAGGTCTGGAGGCCTCATTTCAAGAAGGATGTAGAGCTGCTGGAACGAGTACAGAGAAGGGCAACAAGATTAGTGAATGGAACAAAGGGGTGCTCTTACGAAGAAAGGCTTAAGTTTTGCAAATTACAGTGTCTGGAGACTAGGCACCTGCGAGGTGATCTGATTGAGGTGTATAAATCCTTGAATGGTTTGAGCATGCTCAATGCTGATGGGATTCTTCCTCAGATTAAGAACCTGAGAGGGCACAGATTCAAATTGAGGAAAGATAATTGTAGGATAGATGTGCGGAAGTTTGCCTTTAGCCAGCGGGTAGTTGATGTGGAACAGACTGTCACCTTTTTTATGGAAGTTGATAGCCTAAATAAATTTAAGGCTCAGCTAGACAGGTATTTGGAATGAACGGAGGGGTGAAATGGGAGTGGGTTTTTTTTTTTTTTTTTTTTTTGGCTGATGCTTCATAAGCTTGCTTTCTTGCATCATGTGCCTCTACAAATGCTAAATGCTAATGCTCTCCTATACTTACTCATCATTCTGACCCTCAACCTAAACTGCTTCTTTTATAATAAATGAAGTTTTAGAACTTTTTTTTTTTATCATACCACAAAAATAATTTGTTTTTTCAGACGTTCAGGCACTGAAGAATGAAAAATTAAATCAACATTAAACTTCTGGGGGTTGCTGGGAATACTTAATATCCCACCTCAATTCTATATCCCCTTGTTCCTTTGGCTCAGAGTCACTTCTATATATCTGAATCAGCCACTCCAATCCATTTCAAAATTTCAGGACTTAGAATGTTTGTAGTGACATTTGGACCAAACCTTATGCTACTAAGTTCAGGTCCTCCATGACAGTATAGTAGTTTCATTACTTGTGACTAATCTGGAGAGGTCTGAGTTAAAAATCCTATCAATGACTGGAGGACTTTCTAAAAGTGTCTTCAGTTGAGGCTGTAGTTAGCTGATCTCAAGCAGAAAGAGTAGGGATGTTCACCTCACGAGTTATTCAGGATTTTTTTAGCTGGCACAACATATTGCTCCCCCACTACAGAGTTTTTTGTTTTTTGTTTGTAAAAAAAAAATTACTCAATGCTGAGGAAGTCCCCTCTAGGAAAAGGAGGGTGGGTGGATCTGGGAGTTCCTCTCCAGAAAATTTTTAGAAAATTATGGTGCCAAATGCACCAAGTTTCAAATTTGGGAGATTTTTAAAAGGTCTTAAACAGTTTTGAATGATTTTTTTTTTCCCAAGATTTCAATAAAATAATTTTTATCATTTTGGCTGCTTGTTACTTTTGCCTCTCACTTCTTTGTTGCAGTGTGTTTGTCACCTTTCGTTTTATTTGATACTTCAATAATATTGCATTTACACAATAAATGTACACGTTCTCATTCCCTGTGATGCTTTTAAATAATAGCATTATAAGCACTGATTTGACATCAAGTTACTAAATTTAAGTATAGTAAATTGGACAAAATTAATTTATTTATTTATTATTCAAAACATTTTTATAAAGATTTCCACAGTAAAAGCATTATCATATTTCTTATTACAATTTCTGTTATTGCTGTTCATACCTAAGGCTGCATGATGGCTCTGAATAAGCTGTGGGTTTGTTAAGCATTGTGATTGGCATTTATTAAGCATTTTATTTATTAATTAAGCATTGACTGGTGTATGCTTCAACAGATGAGCTTTAACAAAGTCAAGCTGTGCATCTAGCTTAACTCTAAGCCAATGTACCAACAGCATTACTAACTATAAATAATTATTTTAAAATAATTATGTTTTTGTTTTAAATATATGATTTTTAAATTTTTTAAATTCTAGAATGCTTTTTTTGGCAGGCAAAAAAATCCTGCTTGTATATGCATAACACTCGGTAGAGCAATATGGTCTAAGTTGCTAATGTACCTAATAATAAACTGGGTTAACACATTCACCCTATTCTCTAGCGCCTCAAGAGGTAGAATCACACAAATCCCAGTTCCCAATCACATTATTATTATTAGTAGTAATAGTTTTTTTTTTTTTTTGTAGTTGTTGGCACATCGGCTTCTGTGGCCATAATGCACTTCCCAAGGTTTTTGCAGTACTTTGATCCAAACCCCAAGGCGGGATTTGAACCCGCGACCTTTGGGTTGCCAGGCAGGCACTTTACCCATCTGGCTAAGTAGTAATAGTGGTGGAACTGCCAAATGAGGCAAGTTTATACAGCATAAGCCAAAAAAAAAAAAAAAAAAAAAAATGTACCCACAACACATCTGTCCATCCCATCTAACAATATGTTTATTTCTTCCTTAAATTTATTTATTCCAACTACATTTTTCACAACACTAAATAGCAGTTTATTCTAACAATCAATTACTCTCTGGCTGAAAGCAAATTTTCATAGATCTTTTCTGCAGCCATCCTTTTTCAATTAAATCCTACTTTATTTGCAATACAGGAGGTACTTGATTCATTAATCCTATTTCTGGATCAGTGTAGTAAATGATGCTTGAAAGCATTCATATTTCATATTTGTATCTATTTTTAAACTGTTTTACTCTTATGTTGAGTTAGTAATGTTAAACTGAGGTGTCTTTCATAAAAGGAAGTGTTATGCTTTCATATACTTCTTTTATATATGTAATTTTAGATATGTACTTAGGTAGTTTTCACACTTCACTTCAAACAAAAAAGTTGGATAAACATCAGATTTTCAGCAAATGTTCTGTACATCCTTGGGCAGGCTTTATGCTCAACCCCAATTCCATAGCTTCCCATCCACCATTGCCCACCAATACAAATATTGTGAACTGAAAATGGCAGCTCAATCCAATTAAAGTCAGTAAACCTAACTTTACCAATGCAATCATGTAGTTCTGCTAGTTATTACACAAACCACAATGTAATGATTCACTTCTAGTATGAAGTGTTCTGTATTAAGTTTCACAAATAATGCTGATATCCAATTCTTATGCAGTGACAGATTTAAACTGTCAGGAAACTGAAGTGCAAAGGGAACAGGTTGGCCTTCCCATTACAAGCATGTTCGCAAGAGGGGTGAATCCTCTGAAACACTTCCCATATCTTCTTTGATTTATGCCCCACAGCTAGAGCCTCATGCACCTAAGTATAAATCTGCCCCTCAACTTATGTTGCTATACAGTAACCACTGTTATTTTTGTTGTTATTTGGTTTTTAGGAGCATTAGCAACTAAGGCCATATTGCTCCGGGATATGCGGTGATCATTCCCTGACCTTTCCACATCCTCCGTATTTGGTGGTGACTGGCTCGAACCCCGGTCTAATAAAAAAGCGAGTGCTACGCACTGCTGCTCCTTCCCACTTGGCTACGGAGGCGCCTTCAGTAACCACTGAGCTTCCACTGAACAAAATTATGTCTTGTGCAATTTCTACAAGTCACAGACCATGTGCTGAAATTATACCTCAACTCTAACAAACAGATGGGGCCAGCTCAAGGCGTACATCATAGGTGCAGGGAACACCAATTCTTAAAGTACAGAGACATTTTGGTAATAAATCAACTTATGTTAAGGGAACCAAAATTATATGGCAATCAAATTATGAAACCATCGCTGCAAAATAAATTTAGTAAACCACTTTAAAAACAAAATCAATTAAAGATGCTGCCAGCTCACGTACAGTTCTGAAATAGCTTTGCACTGGACACGTGTTAAGAACGATCTGTTTCCTTCCTGTAACTAAAAAACATTAGCTTAAATCAATCCAACACGTGTACGGAATGGGAGAAAGGTTAAGCAGAAACTGCAGGACAAAAAGAAATATTAAAAGAAGATAAACATTATTTAATAAGGTCTACTTACCGGCATTTCAAGTCTGTTCGGATAAGGACTTTATAAAATGTCACGTCTGTATAAGACAAAGTTCGCCCGAAAAAACAAAACAAAAAAAAAATATATATATATATAGCAGTCAGATATTAAAATTGAAATGAATTCCGGAATTGCTATCATGTAATGTGAGCTAACAATTTCATGATCCACGAAACGAAAATTTTGAAAATCACCTGTAACACACGGTTCTCGTGCCAGCGCGACATCTGCAAGCTTCTCTTTTCTTTATTTTGTTCTGTCAATGTTATTCGTTTAAATTTTGTTAAATTTTGTTAATAATTTAACATTATTAATATTTAAGGAAAAAGGATATAAAACTAATAATTTTCAATTCGTCTGTTGTTGTAGTGGAGTTTTAGGAGTATTAACGACTAAGGTCATACAGGGAGATATACTTTTGCAAATTGCGTGTTCTGATCCGCGTGTGTAGCACAGCTGGTAGGATCGCTGTTAAACCCTCCGAAAACAGGGGAGAAAAGACCTGTTATCCTCCCCCAAAACAGGGGAGAAAAGACCTCGAACTCAGTCTCCTGTGAGAGACTGAGTTCGAGTCCCATCGATGACGGGAGAAAGTTTTATGGGCCATTTTAACAACGTTTCTGAATTAGTGAGGCGAGGAATGGAGCAAGGCGTGGCTGAATTAGTCAGGAATCGACCTCAGAACAGTGCAATTTACAGATAATATACACGGAGCAATATGGCCTTAGTCTCTGAATATCTTAAAACCGTACGACAACAGCGTGTGTTCTGTGGTCGATTTTCTGTTTGCTGGACGAAAAACCCGAGTTTCTGGGAGAAAAACCATCACCTAAGACCGACTAACTCAGCCACGTTGCGAAAAGGTCCATTATAATTCCTCAAGTCATCAACGGAACTCGAACTTAGGTCTTTTCCATCGGGTGTGGGGATTCTACCAGCAGTGTATTCTGGCAGAAACGACGTTCCGGTACTTTTTCTATATGTCATAATAGAAAATCATTAAATTTATACACCTAATATTATGAAACAATGGTATAATCAAAGGAGAGGGAGAAATATCTATTTTACCCATTGCTACTAAAAACACATATTAATAGTAATCTTTAAAATTAATAGATTTCTTTAAAATTTTATTTAAAAACAAAAATATAAATTTCGTAATGAAACTCGAACGTTTCTTACTAAAGGACAATGTGTTAGATAAAGAGATCCAACGAATGAGATATATACTGTGATGCGTGCGAACACTGCATTTTGATTCGCCATCAGCTGAACGCTAGAACTGGTTCTATGAACCGTGAGTCTCAAGTCTGATTCAGTTACTGTACAGTCGATGTGGCGTTATCATAGTCTTCTGGAGAACGAGGGTTCCGGTACTATTTTTTTTACGACGAGCGTTCCAGTACAATTTTTTTTAGCAATACACCTTGGGTGTAGCAGAGTCTACCAACTCTGCTACACGCAAGGAACTCGTCTGCAGTGGAGCACTTCACACTTTGGGGTTCTAGGCGAAAATGCTTTTATGTGGCTCATTCAAAAGCTTCGATTCAAAAGCAGGACAGCAAAATGCAATCTGAAAATTATATTTTAAACTAGTAGGGGTACCGTTGTGTTAATTCACCCTGTGGTGGGTACTCGCCCTTAGTTGGCCGACCTGAGTAAGTCCATTTTAAATAGATTAATAAATATCACTTATTAAGCGAACCTCGTGTTTATTTCAAGTGAACACACCGCTAAATACCTACATTATATGACCAAGGCCACAGAGGTCCATGAAAGATGTAAAATTGCCTTCATTTTTACCTTTTGGCTTGCCTTTGAGAAGCAGTAACCTCTCCATGTCACCCTATGTTTTTGCCACTACTGTGTTTGGAGAATAACGATCCCTTTTCTGAAGAAGGCTATTTTTGTCTGCTGTAGCAGGCGCCCCTTGACGTTGGGCTACAGAAAGCAGCAGTTGAGACGCTATCCCACCGTCATGAGTTCGGTTAATTCACAGCAAGAGATCGTCACTCGATCGAGTTGAATAAACGTCATGGATTTAGATTTCATGAAAACGATGGGAAAGCCTGTGATTCTTAGCGGAGAAATCAGAGTAATGCCAGGTAAGGAACATACCTTTGGGGTGAAATCTGAACTTGATAACTACGGGGTGATTGTTGTCTGGTAATTCGTAGAAATGAACAGACTTAAGATCTAGTGATTACCTCTTAAAATGCCACCCCATGCAGATTTCAAGTTTCTCTTTCTCCTCTCAAATTCCTTTTTAATTGTGTCAGATCTCGGCGACAAGAGAACCTGTGATTTCTTTTCCCCACAAAAGTAGCCTTTTGACAAATACGAGGATTCTAAATCCAAAAAAAAAGGGGGGGGGGACCTAAGTTGAATAGGAAAAGGAAAGGGGAGTCGTTGCTGGCTTGGCGATTGTGCTGACGGTTGTTAAGGAGTTGTCGAAGAAGCAGAAAAAGTGGTAAAGGAAAGAGAAGATCTGAAATCGCTCTCGATTGACCGCTCTAGAAAATCCTCGAACCCCCTCAAGTCGCCCAGGAGTTTTTCTGGTAAGTTCGCCCGCATCTTAATAGCAAATTAAATAGAATTGTCCAACAATAAAACCTACCCCTCCCTCTGCATTGTCATCACCTACATACATCTCTCCTCCAAGACACACATCCTAATAAGTGTCTATCTTGTTGTGCATAGGTACTAGAATGCATTGTCAATACTACACACTATTGAGTATGGTACTATCAGTCATTGTCATACTTACAGGTCAACTCTACACAGGTACATAAATATTCGGACAGCGAGACGCCTGCCGATCCCTTTGAGTATGAGCAATTGTCTACCAAGGGCCACATGAAGACCACGAACCGAATTAAACACATGTAACCTACACATTGTAATTTGTAGAAAAGTAGTGTGATCTCCCTTTCTCTTACTGTGAGTCATTAAGTGAATGATTCCCATTATCCTGTAAAATATATTCAATAAACCGTGTTCTGTTTGTTCACTTTTGCCTCGTAGTCATTCTCTTGCCACACACTACCCACAGAATTATTCATAGAAAAGAACCACTATTTGCGGCCGTTCTGGAGTCCAATCATCTGGGAGGACCCCTTAGTGGAAATCACAACGCAGTCTTGTCTTCAGGACACAAGACTTTGTCCTATTATAAGCACTAGCCGATCATATGAAACCCAAGTTTCCTAAAATGCTAATATTAGTGATAGAACTGGCCAGGTAACCTTTTTTTTAGCACATTGAAGGTTGATTAATCGTATGAATTGATTGTCTTAATCGTTATATGACGAAGGTTGTCCAGCAAGCACACTACAACTGGAAAGCCTGCGGAAAAAAGAACTGGTTTTTCCACTTTCCACTCAGGTGGTCTGGGATAGAGTCTTGTCAGAGACTGGGTGAATTCCTAAAGGCGTCTTCTATCGGAGATTATTATTATTATCTTTATTTTCTCCCAAGAGCCACCTGCTTACGGCTATTAACCGGGGGGTGCACATTCATATATACAAATATAAGTTATATACATAATTATCCATTTATAATTTATACATATCGTAATTATACAAAATATACATTGTCTAATTAATTATATTATACATATCATTGCCTTATTTTACATGACCGGCAGATAGAAAGAGAGCACAAGCATAATTTGTAATTTTACAAGGAATTAAAGAATGTTCACATCTACACCACTATTTACAGCGAGTTCACAGAAAGATAAGACGTATAATGTAAACATAACAAGAGCATAAACAGTCCCGACCAGTTCATTCTTCATTTCCTGCATTCTCTTTTGTTTTCATCTGGGAGCTTTACTCAACATTTATAGGTGGAGTAATGCATTTTGAAACATTTCAGTGTGCAAAGCTTTTCTGGGTCTGCTTGAAGATCGTTGTAGATCTTAATGGTGTTAAAAGGAAAAAATCGCTGAAGGCTTCCCAGCTGTGTGAGCTCGCTACTGAGTGGAGGGGATGGTGTCCTATTCGCACACCTTTGCGTCATACGGGGCCGAGTCAGCAGGGAATAACTTTGATATTATATACTTGGATCATAGAAAGGCTTTTGATACTGTTGCACATGGAAGACTTCTGCGCAAATTGGAGCAGTGGGGCATTGGAGACAAATTGCTGCTATGAATAAAGGGGAGAAAACAGAGAGTGGTAATCAATGGACACTGCTCATCGTGGACTAATGTTATTAGTGGAGTCTCTCAGGATTCAGTGTTGGGTCCATTGTTGTTTTCTGTATTTATAAATAATGTTGATGATGGTATATCAAGCTTAATGGCCAAGTTGGCAGGGTTGTTAAGGACACTAGTGACGCTATGCTGCTGCAACAGGATCTGGAAAGGTTGCGCAGATGGGCTGAGAGGTGGCAAATGAAGTTTAACATTGACAAATGTAAAGTACTACACATGGGAAACAGCAACCCCAGAGCAACGTATTAACTCTGTGGTACTACACTGACAGTGGTCGAGAATGAAAAGGACCTGGGGGTAATTGTGCAGGCAGATATGAAGTTCTCTGAGTAGTGCAGACGGGCTGCAAGAGTAGCTCATGGTGTCTTGTCAATGATATACAGGAATTTTTCTAGCAGGGATAAGGAGGTGATTATTCCCTTGTATAAGGCAATGGTCAGGCTACACCTTGAGTACTGTATACAGGTCTGGAGGTCTCATTTCAAGAAGGATGTAGAGCTGCTGGAACGAGTACAGAGAAGGGCAACAAGATTAGTGAATAGAACAAAGTGTTGCTCTTACGAAGAAAGGCTTAAATTTTGCAAATTACTGTGTCTGGAGACTAGGCACCGGCGAGGTGATCTGATAGAGGTGTATAAAGCCTTGAATGGTTTGAGCATGCTCAATGCTGATGGGATTTTTCCTTTTGCTCAGAATAATCACCTGGGAGGGCATAAATTCAATTTGAAGAAAGACAGATGTAGGATAGATGTGCGGAAATTTGCCTTTAGCCAGCAGGTAGTTGGTTGATGGAACAGACTTCCATACCTTGTGGAAGTTGATAGCCTAAATAAATTTAAGGCTCAGCTGGACAGGTATTTGGAATGAACGGAGGGGTGAAATGGGAGCGGTTTTTTTTTTTGGCTGATGCTGCTTAAGCTTGCTTTCTTGCATCATATGCCTCTAGTAACGCTAGTCAGTTTTCGGCGAGTCGAGTCTCCCGGTCAGCAGTTTTGCAAGCGTGAGAATGTTCTTGGTGACAGTTATGTGAGACCAAGGCGTGACATCCAAGTTGGCATATAAAATGGCTCTTGAGATTGTAAATGGCTGCATAGTGATCCTGTTTAACCATCTCAGATGTAGTTAGTCGATCCTAGGTTGAAGTATGGATTTTCCCTATGAGTTATTCTAGGTTTTACAGTTTGCACGACATGCAAAGCTGCCCGTGAACACAAACATAATGCACAAATGGTGCAATATGCGTTACATAGCACCATTCTGTACAGCAACTTAAGCCATATTGTATTGCTAACTTGTTGACTCACCAAAAATCCAATTAGTTAACACTAAATGTATGCATTTCTGGCTGACATAAAGTGGAGTGAGTTATAATTCACTGCACATAACTTTAAAAACATTAATAATAACTACAAAATACACTGTCTAGTCTGTTAGCAATCAGCCGTTCTCCCGGCCTGGTGGTGCATGTGTCGCGATGAGAACCGGTAAATGTGATACGCAGGTTCGTGCCATGGATTCCATAAGAAGTATTTTATCGACATGGACAAAGGAGGTGATCTGATGGACCTGGAAAAAGGGATCATTGTCAGGTACCGGTTGAAGGTGACAATATTACGGAAACTGAGAATGTCGTACTGTTCGCGAAGTGCTGCAGTTATGGTGTTCCAAGATTGGAAGAATTGTGGACATAGCAACAGTCCTGGGCCAATGGCGAGCATCCATATCTCATCAAGCTGATAGAAGGAAAACAATGGAACGGCTGGCCGTTCACATATAACAATTGTCCATGGCCACGGTCACCAGAAGTGATTGCGGCTTCAAGGGGAGTAAAAAAAAACTAAACCAAACTATTATTTTTAGGCTATCCGAATAATTAAATTCATCTGCTGTGCATTGTGTATTATGTCTATAAATTGCGTGTGTTCTATGGTCGATTGTTTTTCTGGACGAAAAACCCGAGTTGCGCGTTTTTCGTTCAATGCCTTTCCCCATTATTTAAAAAATAACAAAGAATTTCAAGGAATTGCTACAAGAATAGATTAAGACATCAAGCTGGAGCGGAAACGACTCTGGGATTAACTACACAAACTTTGTCAGACGAGGTGGACCCAGGAATCTAAAGGAATGATTACCAAGAAATTCTTTCAAGATATCACACACCTTTCTAAACGCACTCTGACCTTGTTCACACCGAACCTTGAAACTACATACCTTATCACGGGCCATGGATTGATCAACACCAAGCTCAAAGAACTAGGCCTGACTAACGACGACAAATGCCTGTGCGGCGACACTGAAGAATGGACTCGTTCTCATGCGACTGTCCAATATACATAAACCTACGTCAACCTTTATGTCAGGGATGTCGAAATTTTTTTTTTTTTTTTTTTTGTTTAGAAATTGCGAAAATGATGGGTAAACGCAAAGGAGTTGCGCTTTCAGTTAAACAAAAACTTGAAATTATTCAAAAGTTTGAAAACGGTGCATTCGTTAAATCTTTAATGATGAACCATTATAAGGTTGGTAACCAAACCATACGCAACATCGTAAAAAATAAAGGGATGCTATTAGATTTAATATCGACATCGCAAAAAATAAATGGAAGCATCGTATTGGACACGCGAGTAGTACGTGGTAAGTTTTTTCGTTTTTTATCTATCGCCATATTTTTTACGTACGTTGCTGAACATTTTTCGATACAATTAGACCCCTCTTACGCAATTTCGGACTTACGTAAATTGTTTTTCACTCAATTTTTTTTTCGATCACGGCACGCACAAATGAGATACGGAGCAACAAGCAAAAAAATAGGAAAGAAGAGAAGATTCTTACAATTTATTTATGGTTTTTTTATATGACTGAAGATTTCAGTGAAGGGGGCACACATTTCACCATAATAACGTAAAAATCCACAGAATTGCAGTTATCGGCATTTTCGCAATTGCAATAAGATGAGTTTACTACCATTTATAATTAGATGTACGAACAGAAAAGCCCAATAACAGGGAAAGTACAAATTGTATTTATTGTTTTTTGGTAGTGACCTCCAGAAATGTGCTTTAGTAAAATGTGAGCTCGCGCGGGGTGATATAGTGAGTTTTCGCCTTAACCCTGTGAAGTTCTTTACAGAAAATTCATTTTAACCGTTATCATGGTGCCGACTAAGAGAAAATAAACTGTGAAGTCGGTCGGAGAAGAAGCGTCACTGTAACGTAGGGTGATCAGATTAAAAATTTGATCTCGGGATACTTATGCTTATGTTTGGGGTATTCATTCCTCGTTTAGGGGTACTCGCATTATATCTTAAGAAAACCGAACAATTTTTATAACAACCATTTTATTTCTATATTTTGTTGATTTTTAAAAGTTCGTGGAATGCAAAATTAGTCAAAGTTTAATAAAATTAACCGAATTATAGCCCGTGCTTTAATTCGTTTAATTCGGAAAATTGTATTACAAGAATTATAAACACTAAAGGAAACTTTTTATAAATATTAAACATCAAATATTTTACATAACTGTTTACAATACACATTCAATAAACCTGATTTATTTTATCAAAAAGAAAACATTTACCTAGCAATACTTTTCATTTGAGCGAATTTTCTTTAACAGTTTTTCATTTTTTAGTGCATTTGCCTAAAATCCTTTGCATGACATATTGTGGTTTGTTTTCACCAACAGTTCTCCTTCAACATTCTTTAGGTCTAATTTATTTCTATCCTTTTTCCATGCGTTAAACACTGAGCTAAATACTCGCTCACTCATTGCATTTGAGTGAGGCAAAATTAATATATTTTTTCTCTATTACGTACTTCATACGCATTTAAAATTTTTATCCAAACATCTATGGTATTTTTGTGGTCTTTTGTCTCAATATTTCTACGGAATGATTTCAACAGAACATATTCTTCATACAGCAAATCGATATTGATATTGGGAATTTTAAATAAAAAAAGTTTGTTGCCTGAGCCTTAAACCATTACAACGAAATAAAAAAGAAGTCAAGTAGAATGTAAAAGGTTACAAAGTAAGCATAATATAAATATACTCTTTGTAAATAGGATAGAATGTCGTTTTTCGAGTCTTTAATTAAGGGTCCATTTCAACAACAACTTTATCATCAGTTAATTCTTTCTTCCTAAATAATCATCTCAACAGGTTGTTTTATGATTTCTGCTTTTTTCTAATTCTCCATTTCAAATGTTAAAAAAGGGGTATCTTGGAAATTTTATTATAATTCCAAAAGGGGTACGTCTGGCAACCTGTAACGTTGTATATGTGCCATTCTCTTTGGGCAGTGTAACTGTGGATTGCAAAGAAATAGGACGTTGAAATTGGTGTCGATTTGTAGTGTGCTGAGTTGAAGAAAATTTTCATAATGTCGAAAAAATTTCGAAGGAAAAGAAAAATTCAAAGCTTTAACTTGAAGTACATTTCTACATCGCCCACTACTCTGGGGAACACTTGTATAGCTTGAACCTTTGTAAGAAACATCGATGAAAATACTATGCCATATGTATCTTACTTCTCCTATCATCGGCCTTTGATAAATAAAATTATACTTCACTTATAACCACCAAGACTTTATTCATTTACATCTTACCCTTCCTCTAATAACGCAAAGACGAGTTCACGCCTTCAACGATTGCGATTGTGTCCCCGTACAACCAGCCCAAATTTTTTGGGAACCTGATTATCTGCGTACAGGTCTGGTGGACTCATTTTAGGAAGGATTTAGAGTTGCTAGAACGAGTACAGAGAAGAGCAACAAGGTTGGTGAGAGGAACAGAGGGGTGCTCTTACGAAGAAAGGTTGCAGCATCTGGAGACCAGGCACCTGCAAGGTGATCTGATTGAGATGTATAAGGCCTTGAATGGTTTGAGCAGGCTCAATGCTGATGGGATACTCCCGCTTGCTCAGATTAAGAACCTGAAGGGGTATTAAGATTCAAATTGAGGAAAGACAGTTCTAGAATAGATGTGTGGAGGTTTTCCTTTAGCCAGCGGGTAGTTGATTGCTGGAATAGACTTCCATCTGTTGTTGTGGAAGTTGATGGCTTAAATAAATTTAAGGCTGAACTAAACAACCATTTGGAGTGATCGGATGGGTGAAATGGGAAGGTTTTTTTTTTTTTTTGCCTGATGCTATATAAGCTTGCTTTCTTGCGTCATATGCCTATGCTAATACTAATGCTAATTTTCTGGTAAGCAGCGAAGAAACGGTTACTGCCCTCCCGAACTATGCCACCAGTTTATTTCAGAGACGCAGACATCTTCTTGCAACTGCAGCTTCACCTCCTCATTAAACCGGCTGGTCACTCATAGATGCAACCTAGGAACCATTTCTACATTAATTACACCACAATTCTGACCTCTTACTGATGGTGTATTTACAGCGTGGGATTGAAGTTGCTCTGGTTTTCAGTCCACTGCTAATCCCTTCTTAATGATAGGATCATGTGCAGGAGGGCCATTTTGGCAGTTCCCACCACTCCCTTAGCTGTCTCCTTTACTCTTATATATCCTTACCCCCAGTGGTGAGCTGTGAATATTTTAACGATGGGCTCGCAGTTTTTCAGACTTTCTACCGAGTAATTTTATCGGCGGTTTCCACCAGAGACGCTTCCCACGCTTACACTTCTAGTAGTGCGATTAGTGCGAGTGAGGCATTTTTCGTGACTGCCAGTATGATGATATCTCGAGTCAGGAGCGGATTCGGGGGGGGGTGGCTTGTTACCCCCTTAACCATGCGTATAAGTGTATGTGTATAAGGTCTATCTAAAAAAAAAAAACGTAAAAGCCTGGTCGTCATGCCTCCCCTTACAATGATATCTGGATACGACAGAATCTGGAGTTATTTTTAGAATTTTTGAATAGTATGACGTCACAATCATACTTTCTGAAGTTACTACTGCAGTAGGTATGATTACAACAATACAACTATTTGTCACATGACTGCGAGAATATAAGTGTTTATCGTATGACTGTAACAATACAAATATTTGTCAACAATTTATTTTTTTCGTCTCGCAATTTCGTTACATTCCATTCATTGTTAGGTGCCCCTAACAGCTGCTTATGTCGTTTCAACTACAAAATCGGTACTTCAATCGACGCTGTTTTCTACAGACATTTAGATGTATGCTTGCACTCGCAAGTATACATCTCTTACTTTAGTTATCATAAATCCATTGTATCTTGTCTTCCAGAAATCATGAAAATTTGCGAATGTTCAATAAAATATTTACAATGCAAAAGCTCTTTTATTTCGTAATCAATAAACAAATCAAAACACCTAAAAGAAATGCGAAGGATGTTTCACATAAATCATCTACCGCGCGTGCCCGGCACATACGCAACTTTTTTATTCGTCTTTTTTTTAAACAACTAGGGAAATATAATGGATATATTTTTTTCATGATAAAATTCTAATATTGCGAATAAAAAATAACATAAAATATTTCCCATATCACAAATAACATAAAAACTATCAGAAAGCATCCCACAATATAAAAACAAATATTACATGAAAAAAAATTATTATACAAATATTCAAGAAAAAATTTATTCTAAAAATTTCCGCATACAATTTACTTCTTTATTAATATTTGTTGTCGATCTGCTCAATAGCTGAGCGATGATTTGATGAGTAACGATCCAGATCAAATTGAAGCAATGGTTTTCCATTTAGATCATAATAATCTGCAACGTCTCTAATTGTCAACTCTATTCAAGCATTAATCAATATTATTCATTACGCTGAAAGCTGGCTCAGAAATATCTTTGAAACCAGAAAAAAATATCTTTTTTCTGGCTTTCTTAATTAAAGAGGGAATTTCACTCGATTTTAAATATAAACTTTTTTAGAGGTGTCAAAATTAATGATTTTAGAGGTCTTTGACAAAACCTCTAAAATCATAAATTTTTATTTCATATTTTATCAGAAAAGTTTAAAATTTCTTTGAAAACCGAAAAATTTCTTATCCGGTTTTCACTGTCTGGCCACCGAGACGAAAGTTCTTTCATATTCCACGATTCCGAGTAGCATATGTTTAAAATTTCTTTCAGTTCCTCATCGTCAGTGGAATCATTATTTAATTTAAAATCGCTCTTTTGCATTACTAACTTATTCTTTAAGGATAAAACAATGCATTTAATAACTTGTCACGAGGTAATTTTTTTTACTTTCGATTTTGATTCCTCCAAATTCTTTCCACTTCAACATGCTCTCAATTTTAGCTTCATAATTTCCTTCAGAATTTTTCAAATTAGCAATAGCATTGATAGTTCGAATAATTAATTTATCTGCTTTTACCACAGTGATTCTATAAAGCTTCTGAAAGGTAAGAGAGCTCCTGCAGGACACAGGGTAGTAAGATATCTTACTACTCTGTGCTGCAGGATGTCGATCATTAGTACTAAATCGTTAAGAAATTCCACATTGAAAAGTCAGTTTAATAATCCCAAATATTTAACTTTTGATTCAAAATGTTTGACACAAAGCGGGATAATTCCTTCAACCCGCAATTGCCATCCGCCAGCAACAAGCTTCTCATCGTGGCCCAAACACATGACCGATCTTTATAGTTTCCACATCAAGTTCTTTAGCAATCATCCTTAATTCGCGCAGGTTTTTTGGAGATTGGTGATATAATTCATACAGTTTTTTTTTTTTTTATTTTTATTATTGCCCCTATACCATTATATTTTAGAACATTTCCTACACAGTGAAAGCCTTGACGAAGTTTCAAAATATCAACATTTCTTCTTCGCAAAGTTCATGTAATATTTTAGTTGACTCAACCCCTCCCCCCCCTCTACGTTGCTACTGTCAGTTTGTCACTAGTTCTTTGAATATTGTGCAAAATGTTGGAATCACTCGGATATTCAGCTACTGTGACCATGTAAACATAGACAGGAGAAATTTACTGGAAAGCGTGGATCACTCACTTCTCCGAAATTGGCGCCTCCGTAGCCAGATGGGAAGGAGCAGCAGCGCGTAGCACACGTTTCTTGATTAGACCGGGGTTCGAGCCCGTCACCACCAAATACGGAGAATGCGGAAAGGTCAGGAATGACCACCGCATATCCCGGAACAATATGACCTTAGTTGCTAATGCTCCTAAAAACCAAATAACAACAACAACTTCTCCGAAAAAACATACGCCCATTTGTCGGAGTAAAGGGGAACCACAACACAGCTTGACCCGAGGCTATAATCCGTGTCGGGAATCTGCTTAATCCTGAGAGTACTATGGAAAGCAGATTGACGAGCACGATTTTTCGGCATATGGCTGCAGGTTTTAGGGACACCACTAACATTGTGACACGGTAATCACTTTCGCGCTTTCTAATTACCTAAATTGCCTAAAGGCCAAAGGTGAGAACGGTGCATACACAGTTGTCTCTCCTAATGCGTTCGTTACATGGAAATTTTCTTCGTTCAACGGAAACTATTTTAAATGTAATTACCAAGGGCAATCAAAAAATTCGCTATAAAGAAGTTCGTTGAACAGAGGTCTGACTGTAATTAAATCAAAAATGAAGCTATTTTAAAATACATAACCGATCGAATGCTAAGGATGGTTCCCCGCTCGTCCCACCGTAGTTACGGCTTCGGATACTCAATAATTGCATTCAGGATTTCATTTGTAAAATAAATGATCGTCTCAACAATGAGCTCGAAAATGTTAAAAAAAAAAAAAATAATAATAATGATAACAATGGGCTCTCACGAGTCCATGCGAGCCCACTATAGCTCACCACTGCTTATCCCCAACTAGTGGCCCTCGCGAGTAGCACAGTTGGCAGAACCACTGTCTCCCCCACCTGAGTTCGAGTCCCGTCGATGATGGGAGGAATTTGTATGCGCCTTTTTTTTTTCACTACGTGGCTGAATTAGTGGCTTCAGGCGAGCGTAGCATGGTTCTCCCCCCCCCCCCGAAACTCGGATTTTTCGTCCAGCAAACAGAAAATCAAGTGCAAAATACACGCAATTGACAGACAGTATGCACAGAGTAATATGGCTTTAGTCATATGTTCTTAAAACCCTACTATATGACAACTCCTAAAAGCCTAATACAACGACAAAAACAAATAGTATTAGTATTTTCTAGTGGCAAAGGATTCAATGTGCAAGCTTATAGAGCATCAACTAATAAATAAAAAAAATAATAAATAAAATAAAATAAAATACCCGCTACTACCGTCCATCACCATTAAAATTTATTTAGTTTTTTCTTGAATTTATTCAAACTACCCGAACAACAACAAATGGAAGTTTGTTCCAACAATCAACCACCTGCTGGCTGAAGGCAAACTTCTGCACATCTATCTATCTTTCCTCAATTTGAATTTTTTCCCCTCATGTTTGTAGTCTCAGCAAGAGGAATAATGCCATCATCATCATTGAGATTACTCAATCCATTCAAGGCTTTAAACACATCAATAAGTTCTCTTTGCAGGTGCCTAGTCTCCATACGCTGAATTTGCAGAATTATAGCCTTCATTGGTAAGAGCATCCTTTTGTTACCGTTGCCAATTTGATTCTGGCAGAGCTAGATCCTTCCTATAATGAGGCCTCTAGACCTGTATACAGTATTGAATATGCAGCCTAACCATGGCCTTGTACAAAGGGACAATTACCTTCTTATCTCTGCTAGCAAAGTTCCTATATATTATTTACAAAACACCATAAGCTGGGCTTTGAGCCTGTCTGCACTGCTCAGAGAACTTCATAACTTACTGCATAATTACCACAGGTTTATTTTTCATTTTCCACTAATTTAAGAATCATAGTCCTTGGGAGATAGCAGGGGACTGAATTGCTATAGAAGCAGGGGCACTATATTATAAGAAAACTGTTGTGGGAAGCATAGCTAGTGTAATCACCATCCTCTGCGCACCAGATGAAAAAGACCAGAGGACTAATGATGTGAGGAATTTTGATGGGTCTTTTTCACAACGTCTGGTGAACAGTAAATCGACCACAGAACACAAGTAATTTACAGACATATTATATACAGAGCAATATGGCCAAAGTTGCTGATGTGCCTATTTGGTGAGTATGGGCTGAGCTGTATATCATCATTTTTTTCTTTCTTAGTGATTCCCTTCTACTTTTATCTAATTTGTTATTAGATAAATAATCTAATAACAAATTATATCAGGTGGAGTTCTGTGTTTTTAAATCTTAAGAAAGTGTCTTTTCATTAAAAACTGACTTATTGCAGAAGTTATTTTCATAAAATATTAACATTTTTACGGCACCAGGTGGCATTCATCTTCTACAACTGGCTTCAATCCGCGTATTCTACAGTTAGGGTTCGTGTTTTGCGTTATCTGGTGGTTGTAGTGTTCCTCATTGTTAGTTTTATATAATGCCTCAAATGTCAAGGGACTCGCAGTAAGCATTTTTGTGTGTTTGTTCTTCCTAGTCTGTATTTATATATACCTATACATATAAACACGTGCTCGAAATGGAGGAGATAGTGGCAAACGCCGAAGATATGAAATTTGACATTGAGTATTCGTTAGAGCAGCAGCTTGGCGCTCTTCCTTTACCTTTCCCCGGCATGGACAAATCTGGAGCCGCGATTTGCGAGTTTTTCTTACAAGGAATGTGTAGTAAAGGTGCAGCTTGTCCTTTTCGTCATGTTAAAGGTGATCGAACAGTAGTGTGTAAGCATTGGTTGAGAGGCCTGTGCAAGAAAGGCGATCAGTGTGAGTTTCTTCACGAGTACGATATGACTAAGATGCCCGAATGCTACTTTTATTCCCGTTTTAATGCTTGCAGTAACAAGGAATGTCCATTTTTACACATTGATCCAGAGGCTAAAATTAAGGACTGCCCGTGGTATGATAGAGGATTTTGCAGACATGGACCAAATTGTAGACATCGACATACAAGACGGGTTATCTGTGTTAATTATGTATGTGGATTTTGTTTGGATGGTCCTGATTGTAAATTTATGCACCCTAAATTTGATTTGCCTATTCAGGATCCAAACCAGCAAGCTAAAAAAGCTACAATAGTCTGCCATTACTGTGGCGAACCTGGCCATAAGGCAGCAGCGTGCCAGAAGATGCCTGCAGAATTACGAGATGAGCAACATCACAATCGACTGCAAGTAATCCATAATATTCAAGCACAAGCTAACCAGTTGGCAATTCAGGACTTGAAATCTGGGTTCCGTCCGTTGGAACAGGTCACCTGCTACAAATGCGGAGAAAAGGGGCATTATGCAAATAAATGTCCAAAAGGACATTTAGCATTTCTTAGCAGTGCACTTCATTCAAATCCACCACCTCTTGTTCCACAGTAAGGATAATTTTAATTTGGCAAACACTACATTAACTTAAAAATTTCAAAAATTAATATTTTTATGAATAAAGTTTGCCTTTCTTGCAGAGAAAGACAAGTGGTCATCAAAATGGTCATTATCATCATCACCAGCATCATTGTTAGGTTTTCATAATTACTCACATAGGAATCTTATAATATTAAACATATTGATTTTATTTGTGAGAAAGGATGCTTAACTTTTTTTGCATTTATAATTTACAAGTATAATAGTACCTTATTTAAATTTAGAAGTTTTGTTTAGTTTGAAAAGTTAGGCTTGCCCCCCCCCCTCTCAATTAATGTATTTTTAAAACATTTGGTGTGGAAAATAGTGTGCATCTTGTTTTCTTTTTGTGGATTTTAGTGGAGAAGATAGAACAAATTCTTTTATTACAGCTGACTTACTGGTTGGCATAGTAATGAAAAATACGGCTAAATTTTTATTATATTTAATTAGAGCACATTTGAATTTAAAAGTGGTCAGTAATGCTAAACTGTATAGTGAAGAAATTTTCATGCATTCTGAAATATGGAAATTGTGTTTATAGTTGATTATTATATTAAGTGCAAACTAATTGTATTAAGGCTTTTGAAACAGAGATCGGTAGCCATGTAGTTGAATATTTTAATATTACTGAAAGTTATTTCGGTTACAAAGGAAGCATAATTGAAATTTATTTATTGGAATTTTAAATCTGCTAATTTTCCATTTTGCAAACTGCTCAGTTGATTTATGCTGTTAGGAGATGGACATTTTATTTTTTAAAGAACTCAAATGCATGTAAACATTGCAATGAATAGATAAAATGAGATTAATGTTACAAAATTTAAATTGTTTTGAAGAAACTAGCTTTGATAATCTGCCCCAACCCATTCTCTTATTTCTTAATTATAAAACTTAGTGCTTAAGAATTCCACTTAGTGGCATGTATTTTTTCTTTTGATGATAAAATTTCATATTTACAGGGTTTTTTTTTTTTTAAGTTCATATAAATTCTTTTTGAGGCACATTTCTTTTATTTAAATTTTCAACATGTGTAGTAGTTCATTACTACCATAATTCAGTATTCTTTGCACAATATTGAAGTAACTGTACCATATATTTTTCCATTTTTGAGTATAATTGCTCTTTGTCAGGTGTTAATGTGAATGGGAGTACTTTTTTTTAATGCAAGTATTTTCATGGGTCTCTGTTTAAATAATCAAATTAACATTTAAATAATCAAATTAATCAAATTAACAAAGATCTAGCCAGATCTTTGTTAATTTGATTGTTTTCTTTTTGAATACATTGCAGTTACTATTATATAGTGCCATACCTTCTCTCTTGAGGATTTTGTTAAAAACACCATTGAATAAATTAGTGTCTGAGCAGGCTATAAAAACTAAATTAAACAAACTTTTTCTGCTTTTGCCGTGTACATCAGAAATTCCACTTGGGATGTAATGCACATTCTTGTTTTCTTTAAATAGTACGTTCTTTATTATTTAAATAAAAGAAAAATTAACATAATATATACTTATTAAATTTTGTTAGGGTTTTCTTAGCTTTTTTTTTTTTTTTTTTAAACAATTCTGGTAGGGAAGGGATTCCAAGGTTTACTGTGATTTAGATGTATCACTCAAATGAAGAAGCAGTATTAATTACATTGTTTGAAATAAAATCATTTTAAAAGAGGCATGTAATGTTTTATGTGAACCTGCTTGCCATTGATAATTTCTGTAGCATTATGTATGTAGAAATCATTAGAATTCTATAGTTAATGCATAAATGTTTAACAAAGAAATTTATTTAACAAAAAGTACAGCTGAAATTTCAAATGTTATGTTCAAATTACTACTACTACTACTGCAGTTGCTTATTAAATAATATATATACACACACACACACACACATTCGGATGTTGATTATCTAAACTAATAGGGTCATGTCCAGTCCAGATAATCTATTTGTTCATAAGCAAATTGTAAAAACTTACTCCTTATTTATTTTATTATTACTTTTTTATGTCAAAAATTGATTTCTTTAGTTTATTTTGTTACCAGACTGGTATATGATTACAATACTTATCTTCAGTTTTTAAGTATTACCTTTTTCCTTGATCAGTATTGAGTAGCATTTCAATTTATGTTTTAGCCATTTTTAAAGTACAGTAGATGACTTGATATAATACAGTTCAAGTACAGGGTGTCTGGGCTAGAGGTATCCAAAAATGACAGCTTATAATGCGAGAACCACTCATTATATTTTCTCAAATGAAAGTACAGTTGATAGGAAATCTCTCCAAGATTTGTTTCGTCACACTGTCAAGGTCACTAGTGCAGGTGCGCCACCAGTAGTCACGCATCCGCAAAAATGGCATAAGAATGGCTGTTGCCTGGTTAGGAGTGTACAAAAATGGCATCATCAGTCCATTTTTTTTTTCATAGACCCCACAGTGATGGGACACACTTTACTCAACATGCTGCAGATCTTTGCTGTTCCACAGATTCCCCCCAGGTTTAAGGATTCAGCAAGATGGTGCTCCACCACACTTCCATCGAGATGTTACCACTTTGAACAAGACGCTTCCTGGATGTTGGATCGGACAAGGAAGCCCAACTGCCTGGCTGCATAGATCTCTGGATATGACTCCATTGGACTTTTTTGCATGGGGCTTTATTAAAGACTGTGTACCAGAGAACAGTTTGGGATTTGGGCATATCATTGAAGTAGTTGCTCTAATAATGCCTCAGATGCTGGAAAACACTTGGCAAGAGCTCGATTATCATTTTGACATCTGCCAAGCTGCAAAAGGTGCCCACATTGAACTTTTATCAACCTTCATAAAAACTTGGTGAGTTACTCTGTATAATAACAAAAAAATTATTTTAATACACCGTATAGAGCTGAGATATATGTATGTATTTTTGGATACCTTTAGCCCGGCCACCCTGTATATAAACACACTACAGTATATGGAGGCCACAATTAATTGCCATACCTAAAATATGTAATTTTGAAGATTAACGAATAGGTTTGTGCTATAGCGTCATGTTTATACGTAGCCAACTACTTAGTAGTTACAAAATTGGCATCATTTAAGTATATCTCATATTGTGAATGCCTTCACAACAAGTTGCAATGGTAATGCGATAGCTCGGATGAGTAACGCTTCTCTAATAGAGAAGACTACTGTTACTTATTCTCAGCAGATACCACCACCCAGATGACACTGTTTCAGACTTATTTGCTCTTCATCTGTGGGTGGGCAGGTACCCTTGGCGTTGCAATGATGACAATCCAGTTGCAAAGTATAACTGCACTGGCCGACCGGGCTAGCCAGGTGGGTAAAGTTCCTGCCTGGCAACCCAAAGGTCGCGGGTTCGATTCCCGCCTTGGGCTTGGATCAAAGTACTGCAAAAACCTTGGGAGGTGCATTATGGCCACAGAAGCCTATGCACCAACAACTACCAGTCCTCCTCAATAACTGCACTGGTATCTGCCAAGAGTAAGTAACAGTAGTCTTCTCTATTAGAGAAGTGCTACTTATTCCAGATAGTTTGCAATATCATGGCAACTCATGAAGGCATTCACAATATGAGATATACTTAAGTGACGTCAATTTTGTAACTACTTAGTAGTTGGCTACGTATAAACATGATGCTATAGCACAAACCTATGTGTTAGTTAACTTCGTAACCTGAGGCCATTTCCCTAAACAAATTGTGTAATTTTCCATTACTGTACACCATCAGGGATCTCTCATACTGTGGAGTTATACTTCGCAACTGGATTGTCATCATTGCAACACCAGGGTACCTGCCTGCCCACCCACTGATGAAGAGCTAACAAGCTCTGAAACGGTGCCACCTGGGTGGTGGTATCTGCTGGGAATAAGTAACAGTAGTCTTCTCTATTAGAGAAGCATTACTTATTCGAGGTAGTGCAATACCACGGCAACTCATTGTGAAGGCATTCACAATATAAGATATACTTAAATGATGCCAATTTTGTAACTACTGTACTTAGTAGTTGGCTATGTATAAATATGATGCTATAGCACAAACCTATACGTTAGATAACTTCTTCGTAACCTGAGGCTATTGCCCTAAACAAATTATGTAATTTTGAAGATAAACTGAATGAAAACAGTCACATCTGCTGTTATTCATGAAAATAGTGAATCTTTTTTATATAAAGTCAATAATATTAAAACAAAATTTTAAATTAATTTCTAGAATAGGTTTTATAAATAGAGGCATCAGTCACCAGGATAAAAGTTGCACATGAAAACCCTGCCCCTCTATTTCTTTTCTGCCACTCAGCAACGTAAGTCAGAAGGCTAGCAGTTGCAACAATCAAAAGATGTATTGTTTTTGATTGGAGAAATGTTGCATGAACTTCACTAAATGTCCTTCTCAGTGGCAGAATATTCTTAAGAAAACCTTTGTAAATAATTACTGTGACCTGTTTCCTTTAAACGTTTAGAATCTATTTTGATATTTGTATACTTTATTGTAAGGACACCTTGCGATTGCATTATGTGTATAAAGCAATTTATACACATAATGTGTATAAAGCAAAAAGGTTGCATTTTCATTCCTTGTCTAGTGGTGGCAAAGGGCCTAGAGATGATCCAGGCCCTGTGTTATAAATCAATTTATATAATAAAATCAGCAGAAGCTGTATACATGACTTATGGTATAGTATTTCAAAAAAATAGTTATAGCGTTGGTTTTAAAAAAATAAAAATACTTTGCAGTTTAGTTTTAACATGTATTGCTAAACAAAAGGAAATTTTGCCTTCTTATTAGCTGGTAATTAAATTTTCTATATGATGCATTTGCACTAACTAGTAAGCATGTTAACTCATTATGCAACTTGAGGCTTTTGCCCTAAAATGCGATGTAATTCAAATTACTACACACCATCAGGCATCTCTCATATTGTGTAGTTATACTTCAACTACCTTGCCATCATTGCAACACCAGGGTGCCTGCACACCCACCAAAAAGAAGCCAATCAGCTCCAAAACGGTGCTGTCTGGGTGGTGGCATCCGCTGAGAATAAGTAATAATAGTCTTCTCCTATGAAGAGTTATTCGAGGTAGTGCAATATCATGGCAACTCTTTGTGAAGGTAAAGTGCCTCCATAGCCAGGTGGGCAGGAGCAGCAGTGTGTAGCACATACTTCTTGATTAGACCGGGGTTCGAACCCGTGACCACCAAATACGGAGGATGCGGAAAGGTGAGGGAATGACCACCGCATTATTCCTGGAGCAATATGGCCTTAGTTGTTAATGCTCCTAAAAACCAAATGACAGTGACAGTTTGTGAAGGTATTCATAATATGAGATATACATAATGATGCCAATTTTATAACTATTTAGTAGTTAGCTGCAAAGAGATCTGATGCATTTACACTAACTTGTAAGCATTTTCTATATTATTAAAATATTTTAACCAATATAAAATAAATATTTATGTTTAGTAAATGTGGGGAAGCACTATCTGCCAGTTTAACGAAAATCAACGTCCAGCTGTGTGTGTAATTTTTTGCCTCTATGTATACAGTACTCGCTACTAGTCTGCTTTTATTGTTGAATTGAGTTTTTTTTTAATTAAAAAAAATAATAATATTTGTTATCTTCCACTCATTTTTAAAGATCTTTTTCAGTTTCTACTGGTTGCTCACATTTGTCATTGGTGTTTGTATTTAATTTTAAATCTGCTTAGCCACCACTCCTTACATTTAATAGCTTTCAAAAGATTCCATGTTTATGTATACATGCAAATGAGGTGAGTAGGCATTCACTCAGATAAAATAGTGTTTAATGCTGTTTTTCAAAGAATTGAGAAAAAAACCTCGAATTTGTGGTATGATATTCTTTATCTATTTTATTAACAAGATATCTTCATTTTTTCAGTAAAATTAACTGTCAGAAACAAACTTTTCTTCACAATGTCAGTACCAAGAAAATTAAAATTTGGGTGCTAGTAACTTGTGAGCTAGTATTTTGCATTTGTTTTCTCTCTCTTTTTTCAACATTTTTTTATTCTTCTAAATAGTTTTCTAGCTTCAATTTGCTCACATTTTCCAAAAGTTTGCTGGATGACCAAATGATTGCAATGTCTTTTTTTAGCATACATTAAGAATGAATTAGTGATACTGAGTATTTATGAAATATTGCTTTTATTGCAAATTTATTTGTTCATTTTGTATGTAGAGCAGGTTATTTTGTTTAGTTATATCACTAGATATTTAGTTACAGTCGCAGAGTATATATAAAATGTTTCAAAATGCATAATCATAATGATTTATAAAGAATTTAAAATAATGAACCTAAAATTAAGGGAAAGTACCAAGCAAATTTAGGGTAAAAGTCCATTATTAATTACAATTTTATGTAAATTCCATTATGTTAATGATTTATATGCTTTTAAATAAATCAAGCCTGTGTGCATTTAAGATTTCTTTCTTGATTAAGGGCATAATTACTTGAATACACCTTCGATTTGGATTTACGTCTAAAATATTTTTTAAGATGTGGTATTTTGGACATTTAGATCATTTGTTATCATAACTTTTTAGGAATTTAATTTTTTTTCTTTGTTTTTATTTAATCTTTGGGATAAATTTGTTTCTACAAATTGTTACATTCCTGTTTGGAATGTAACCATTTGTAGAAACTCTTAATTAGATACTTTGTATGTGTTGTATGCTACTTTTGATGTTTTAATATTAGATTGTACATCTTAATGCAGGAAGATTAATTTATGGTATTGTTCGGCAAATTTTATTATTTTTGATTTATTTATTGTTTTTTTTGTCTGAAAACAAATATCTGGATTCGGTCAATTTAAGTTGTGTGATTAACTAGAAACATTGGTTTAACAAAGACAAGTTAGAGAAGAACAAAAAACATTGATTTCCTTTGATATATTTAAGGAAATAATAACTAAAATTGGTGCTACTATAACGTGTGGTCTACCGCATCTACCAGATAGTGGATGCTAAAAATATGATATATGAATAAATATGAAAAATATGAATGTGATAAAAACACAAAATTATGTGCTAATTGATTTTTAATAAAGACTAAATATTAGCTACTCTAATTTTATGTAGTGCAGTATTATGATAAAAACTGAAAAATTATGTGCTGAATGATTTTTGATACGACATTTACACTATAATGTGTGGTCTACCTTCAGTTAAAAATAAGAAACCTGAAGTTCGAGAATAGAAGTCTAAAAATTTTACCCTATGCAGTGCTGTTGAAACATTTCTGAAGTGTCACCTTGACAGAAGGCACTGCAATGCATTTCAGTGTGAACACCATCTTCTGGACATACCCCAAAACTTATAGCCTTGTCATCAATGTGGTAGCATTGTGCAAGAAAAAAAGAAAACACAACAGAGGTGGAGAATATAGGTCTATACTTTGTTGTCCGTGTAAAAGTGTGCCAAACTTCATGTTCTGTCTGGAAAGGCAATGCATTCTTCCATTAAACAGACATGAACAACAAATTACACTGCAGTCTGAGTTTGTGCGAAATTTTAGAACTGGTGTTCTTTTTAGTACTCGAAATAGCCACGGACATAGCACACTATAACTGACTGGTATAACATCTGCAGAGAAGTGTGTGGAGCCACTATTTCTCACAATGCATGAGGTAAGATGGTTGGAACAGAGCATGCTAAATGGTGACTAAGCTCCTCTCTCTGAAGGTAGTAGTACAAAAGTATGCAGTAGTACAAAACAACAGGCACTATGGACCAAGAATTGATGGGCTTTGGGTTTTTGGTTTCAAGCAAGACTGTCGATATTTTTATGTGCAACGGCATGACAGAGGCACCTTGATTCCCATCATTAAATGGGAATGTGAATCTGGTTCAGTGATTCATTCCAATGAATGGCCTGTGTATAGCAGTCTAAATGTCACGGGTTACCGCAATTTTACGGTGAACCATCAAGAAAATTGTGGATCCAGTTACAGGAGGCAACATGCAAGCGATTGAATGGTCATAGTTGGATTCCAAAACACCTATTCTAAAGAAAATGAGAGGCATTAATAGTAAGCTTTTTCAATCTCATCTTGATCACTTTTGCTGGAAAGTGATCAAGATGAGATGCAGGTGATTTATTTGTGGCATTTATAAATGATATTCGAAGTGTATATCATTAAAAAGTATAAGAAGTATATATAAGTATATAAAAAAAAAAAAAATTACTGATGCAGATGAAAATTGAATATTTGTTGGAAGCATATTAAAATTCACATTCCTTAAATGCTAATAGGTGTGAGTATTGTAATATATAAATTTAATTTGTTATGTTGAGGTAGGCTTGACAGCAAGTCTGCTGCTGAATTAAATTTAAAAAAAAATATATGATTAAATTTGTAAAAAACAAAGTATAATTATTTTAAAAAAATTAATTTTATATTAATTTTATATTTATATTAATGTAAATTTCAGATTTACATAAAAGTTTAATTAAATTATATTGAAAAAAAAATTACATTTTATTCTTTGTTAAGGTAGTACAGATTGGATAAGCATGCATTTGACATGATTTAGGCTACTCATTTTGTGCTACAAGTCTACAATTTCTGTCATAATCAAGTCAAACTGCAAGCAGTCTTATTCTGTATTGCTTTAGAAATAAAGAATTGTTGAAAAATGCAAGATAATTTAATCAGAAGGCAGTTTATTTCATTATGAATATCCCATATTTCTGATAATTGATATTATTAGTGTAAAAATAATTATTGATGCTAGCATATTGAAATATTCATTTTAAATCACAGGAAAAACTTGCTATTTATTTCATTTCATATGACATCCATATTTGATAATAATTTGTTCATCTTTCCATTATTAATGTTTATTTATGTTTTTATGTATTGCAGTTACCCACCAGTTCATGTCCAGACCTGAACCTTTGTAAATTATCATCTATGATACATGTATTATGATATAATAAAGAACATTGGGGGCTTTACAACTTTAATGTTTATTAGGGATAATTGTATACAGGCAAATAACTGACTGATTTGAATTTGTGTATGGTATACTATGAATGTGTAGTCATGCATGCATGTATATATACCATTTTATTTGCTCAAAAATTTGTAGGCCTCTATATTTATCACTTGTATTAAACACACAAAATATTTACCAAAAAAAAAAAAAGAAAAAGAATGGATGTAACCTCATATTTGCATGTTTCTTTTGTGATTTGGATGGATTTTTTTCTGAAGATAAAGATTGTAAGTTACTCATAAAAAATGACAAATTCAGCATAACACAATACTGTTCAGAACCCTGTTCTTTGAAGTGCATTCTACAGAATGTTTTCTAAAAGAAACTACACCACACAGACAACTGGATAGTATGTTGTTATATCCAAGCCTATAGCCATTAAAACAAACTGTACTATGTGAGTGGTTCTGTAATCAAATACTTGTTTTAATATGATTGTGTGCAGATCAACAGATAATAAAATTGCTATACTTTTCAATAATGGAAACAGGTAAGTAATAATTTGCTTTTAAGTTGATATTTTTAAATCTTTAATTGGCTGGTATAGGTAAGTATTATTTTTATTCACATTATGATAACTAATAAAATATTCAGTGGCATGTGAAACAATAAATATGAATTATCTTGTAGTAAGAAATAGCAAAAATTCATTTAGTTTTACTTTTTGAGCTTCTGTGTTGCATTGAAATCTCTTTATATTATGAGTGGAATAAGATGTTTTTTAACAATTTTCAGAATTTGTGCAAAGAAAAACAATAGTTAAATATAATTACATAATTTTTTTAAATGTATATTTCACTTAAAATGGAATATATATTAAAATTATATAATTATGTTATGAAATTAAAAAAAATGGAGAATATGCAGCATGTAATATTCATATGTTATTCCTCATATAATTGTACTTTGAATTTATTCCTAGCATATTTTCTTTCAATTTGGTATGACAGTTCTAAAACGAACAACTATGAAACATTATCCAGTTATTGGGTCAGCTTTGTATGCCTGTAGTTATAGGTAGGAAGATATACATGTATAGTTTAATGTTTAAAAAGCATAACCTGTAAGGGTTTTTTTTTTTACCCAGTTTAGCACACCTCTTGGTAATGTGAGCTCAGTACACCACTTGGTTTCTAGACAGGTGAGTTGTAACTTCATAGTAAAAAAATTGCTATTTTGACAAGTGATTGTGGGATCAATCTGTTTCAAAGTTGCATGGTGGCAATCAGAAGATAAGGTGACTGCTGAATTGTCAAGGATTGGGGGTGGTATTCAGTTTAAGGGCATTAGACTCTTAACGTGTCCAAATAAACTGATCTACTTAGAGCTTTCTACAAAAAAAAACAAAAATGGCTCAGGAATAATCCTCTACACATTATGCTATAACAGACATTTACTTTTGAACTTTCAGAAACATCACAGTTCATGTTTTTTGTTCTTCAAATCCCCATTGCCATATATAATGATTGATTACAATTACACTGACGAAATGTGTGGCTTGCCACTGAAATAAACACAAGAGGATTTAATTATATTTGCAATTCATCCAGGTTGTCAAGTGAAAATAGTAGGTAATTGCATTTGTTGACATGTTCAGTGATCTACGGTAGTTGGACTTCGACTTCCATTTGACAGTGTGCTCATGTAGAAGTGCATCCTCGTGTTTTTTTTTTTTTTTTTTTTTTATTTTCGCTTCACAAAATTCTAAAAGGGGTTTCATAACAGTTTCAAATTATTTTCTGGTCTTCCCTTTGGGCTGTGCAATGGGTCCTCACATTGCAGGCTTCTTTACAGTGATAATTATACTAGTGTACTAACCTTTTGGATTTTGCCCAAGTTTCTCTCAGAAGCATGGTCATATGTATTAGAAGTATTACAAACCCACTAGAAACTTTATTCGGCGAAAGTAAAGAAAGCCAACATGAGAACTTTGGGAAACTTACTGGACAAACTGGTTTCCCGCTACCGCAGTTTCTCCCTACATTCTTGGTAGAAAGGCGGTGTGTGTTATCAGTAGCGGCAGTAGAAGTCGATAACGATGTATTGATTAGTTTTTCTCATTATTAAAAGCATATTATTGGAGTTCGTGAGTGTTTCTGCGGCTGAAATTTTCTTATGGGTACACCCTCCAGACTGCCTCAGTCTTAGGGTGTTTATCCCCCCCTTCCCACTGTTTTAAAATGGGAAAACGACTTCTATATATAGTAGGTTATTGATAGTGGCAGTGGAAAATCGGCAAAATAATTAAATTTCACAGGTCTTCTTTTGATTAATAAACAAACTATAATTCATTTATGCAAATGCTTATGCATACATAAAATATGCACAGGCAGGTTTCTGAAGTAGGTTTCAGTACATTAATCATGATTAATTAATACAACTGTGATCTAAAAAGTAAGGTAACAAGTGTAAGTGAGGAAACCTAATCATCCATTATGAAATTACATGACAATCAAGGTATGAATATAATGTTTCTGAAAACTTATAGAAATTGCATGTTTTTCACCGTTTAATTGCAGTTAAAGAAAAATGACAGTGACATGACTCATCGCATAAATGTATTCCGTAATTTGATTTCTGCTTGCAAAAGGGACTAAACCTGGTTGCTGAGAACTTATGGTCTATCTGTGGAAAGAATGTGATATAAAAGAAACAGGCCTGTTTTTGGTGTAAGGAATTCACGATTGGTCATTTGTGTCTTTACAGCAGTATCTATCTGCGGACACTTTGGCACTGATGTGCACATTCAGTGTGAAATGCACATTGGCTTTAAGGGTTGAGCTTCAGACTTTCTGGAAGAGTATAGATGAATCGTCTCACAATGGGACAAGTGCTTTAACCTTCCATCATTCATGCACTAAATGAACCGAATTTGCTTGTATGGTATCGGCAAGATATGGTTTTTGTTTTTATTATAAAAAAAATTGCCTTTTTTTTTTTTCTTTTTTTTTTTTTTTTTTTTACTGAATTTGAATGATGAACTGTGTTCTGTTGACATTAAATAATTATTATGATTGCTGAACTCAATTGCAGAATATTGAAATTGAAACAGATGCTTGTGTGACATTTGGCCGCCACCACAGTTTGACAGCTGTCTGCATTTGTTTTCTATGAAGCTGATGAAATCAAAACTCTGGCAAGATCTGATAGCTCTTGCTGGCATTTCAAAAAAAAAAAAACTTTTGTAATTCAAAGTGTATTGAAATGAAAACAAAATATTTCATAATCATTTAGAGAATATTGGTTGGGAAACGTACATGAGAGGATTTGATTTATTTCTAAATTAAAAAGAAATAATTTTAAAAGGGTTTCTGTTAGAAGCATAAGCAAGGTGAATACGTTGCAAAACAATGCAGCTATGTATATTGAATATCAAAAGGTTTCATAATGGTATGGTTAAGTCTTCTTACAATTGTTTGTTACTTTACTTCTTGGACAACCCTCATACTTGTTATATGTTAGTTGTATTTCTATTCCAGAATTTCTACAATTGAAGGCTATTTTAAAGCTAGTCTTGAAGGTATTTGTCATCTTAATACAGTGAAATGTCAGTACAGTGAAAAGTTCAGATGAGCAGAAAAATTGTTATATTCCATTCTGTTTCACTATTTTGAATATTAATGAAATATGAAATGAAATCCCCCAGATAGATGAAATTCATGGTGAGGGTATCTCTCATCTAATGATTAATTTGATGACTTTGTCTTTGCCTGTTACATGCCTACAACTAAATCTCATGTTGCTGTTGAAGTGATTGCTACTATGCCATTCTAAATTAAAAAAAAAAAAAAAAAATCATTTAGTACATTAGACTTCCAACCTTAGATTTCCAACAAATGGGACATCTGTTGTTAATGGAGGATACTGCCTGAAATTTGATTCCTAGTTTCTCTTTAAAAGTTAAATCAATAGACTTAATTTTTAATAATACTATTTAATGTGAATTAGGATCATAACTTCCAAAATAATTCTAGGTGAAGTGCAAATTAAAAATAAGATATTAAAAGCATGTACACTCAATGGCAATTAGATGGAACAGGACAATTAGTGAGACAGTAGGTTATGTAGTGGGATAACTGTTGCCAAATGCAGAAAAAAGTGAGACATCCAAATTAAAGTTTTGGAAACACCATACACCAGTGGAAGGCAGTGCAGTCATTAATGACTCCAGAATGTGTTAACGGATAGCGAGAGAAAATTGCAAAAGCACCATTGAGAGCTGACTTTGGAGCTACTTGGTAGAACTAGGATAGGTGTAGGGCCAAGTAGAAAAACACTTGCAAAAATGGCTGTAGCTGCTTGTTAGCCAAAGGTGTTTAGCAGAAATGCACAACACTACCTGTCCTGGTGTATACCTGCCATCGAACTTTAAGTCAGAGTTTTCCAATGATGGGGTGTGACTTTTCATTTTCTGATGTTTAGTTTCCTTGGTGTTTATACACTTAAGTTGATATGAGGTGATTCTGTTCATGTTTAGCCTAAGGTTTAGCCTTCCATGTACTGGTAAAGTACAAGGGCAGGCAGTTAAATTTTGGGACAACTCAAAAAATGTATTTCTAATGTGAAAAACATTTACATATTAGAAAAGTTCCCTGGGTGTTTCCTAAATTGAAAAGTTTTCAATTTAAGGAACATCCAGAAGTTGGGGTTAGATCAGGGGAATAGGGCAGATGGTCCATCATGATGATTTGTTTCTTTGCAAAAAAATGTGGTTATGCAGATTGAAACATGAGTGGGAGATGTATGGGGAAAATCATTCCTGGTTTCTCCATCATGATGAAGAATCCAGGAATGATTTTTCTCCACAGATCGTTTCATTTCATTTTCATAGCATTGTCTAACTTTTTTAAACCTCCACGTAAAATGTGTGATTCAGTTTTTCCTTGCCACTAATTCCACATGAACATTGCCACTAACGTCAAGAAACAGATCAACATGGTTTTGATTTTTGACTTTGCTCTTTGTGGCTTTGTCTTGCTTTTACTGGGCAAGTGTGCTATTTGCCACTACATTGACAGATGTTTAGTTTCAGGGTTGTATTGGTAGCACCAAGTTTCATCCCCTGTTGTTGTCACTTGCATAAAGTTGTCATCTTCAGTTTGTTCAAAAAATCTTTGCACACATTCAGTCATCTTTCCTCCCTTTCTGTTTGTTTTTCAGAAGTCATGGTACCACTTAGCCACTATCTTTCTCTTGCCAATTTTTCCACCAAAATTTTTCAAACTGCCTTTTTGTTAATTTCAAGCTTCTGGGCTATCATGAGGGTGGGGCAACAGTAGTTAAATTTATTCGTGAGTATTTTGGTTGATTGTGAAGAATGCACCTATTAGCTTGGACAGATTAATATCAGAATTATTTCACTTTACTTTCACAAATAAATCTGAATCAGATTTTAGTTATTTGTATGCCATTACATCTGTTTAGAGCTGTCGTATTGCTATATAAAATATCCTTTAGCTTCCTCTTGTTTTCTGTATTCTATTTTCTGCATTTATATTTTCTAGTATAAAGATTGTTTATTTTGGTTCAAGCAGAATTGCTGCAACCAAGATTAATTTTTTGTCATAAAGAATCAACACCTTATGAGGTATGACAGTATTAATTTTCCACAAAATTCCTGTAGAAGCATCATATATATATTCTTACAGGGGAATGGCTGTAACTCAAAGTAATTTCCGTGAGCAATATTACACTTATCCTAACGGTGTAGCCACTGTTGGAATCCCTTGGAAAAATACATTGTCACATTTTTTTTTGAATGTGCAAGTCTGCAAAGCAGTTTTCAGTTTTTGGAAAAGCCAGGCAATCATGAGGGTCCAAATCTGGTGAGTAAGATTGAACAGTTCAGATTTGTGATGTTTTTTTTATTTTTTTTTAATTTATTATTATTATTATTATTATTTTTCCCAGAAATTTCACAAGTAGGAGCATTAATGTGGTGTAAGATCCACATGCCAGACCAAATTTTCTGACAACTAGATGCGTAGCTTTTTCATATTTCCACGCAATAATGCTGGTTTTCTGTTTGTGACCTTGTGTAATGAAACTCTTATAATAATTTAAAAAAAAAATTAGCATAACATTGTCTTTATTTGGGCTCTCAGGCTGTGTGGTTTTTTCAGTCTTAAGGAATAATTATTCTTTCCATTGCATTCTCAGGATTCTTTTGAAAGCACTATATTTCAATCCCAGTAATAACTTCTTTACTGAAATTCTTTATCTAAAAAAAGTTGTTTCCACTGTCAACTGATGAGAAAAATCAGAACAAATATCAAAGCAATTGTTGTTCACAGTTTCTGTCTTTTGGGATGGGGAACTAGAAACATTCTTAGCATTGATGTGACTGCTTCCAATGAGCTTGTTTGTAGTTGCAAAACAAGCGTATTAGCAATTGCTATAAAGGCATTCCAGAAACTTTGTTTCTTCACTAAGTCATATTTGTTGTTCTTTATAATGCACTGCATATTAACTTACATAAGGAGTTACCTAATTCTAAGCCATAATATTACAGGGAGTTGGGTGCCAGCCAGCAACAATAGTAATGCTCCCTGTAACCTCCATGATAAATATTGAAGACTAAAATGGTCTTAGTATTTGTTGTGGGGATAACAGATCTTTAGCTTAACAAAAGAATTTCATGATGAAATTAGAATTTGGAAACATAGCCAATTGGTTTAGTAACATATATTGATCTTTTTATTTTAGCCTGACAATAAACTAAACTTTAAAATTCTGTGGTATAGAGCATCTTGCAATTTATTATTACTATCAAGTCGTTTAATCAGTTCATGGTCCTTTGTGTTAGTGTAGTAGCTTTGCCACTTTTTGCTCATTTAAAGAGGTCTGGGTTTGAGTCCCATCAATGACAGGTGGAATTTCTGAAGGCTTCTTCAATTAGGGCTGTAGTTAGCCAATCTTTGGTGGAGGAACTAAGGATTTTTCCCCACAAGTTAGTCCAGATTTTTCAGCTCACCAAACTTGCAAATCAGCCTGTGAACACACTTTTCCAGACGTAACACACAACGATGCTGCAATATGGTCTAAGTCACTGATATTCCTAAAAACAAACAACAATCAGTTCATGAATAGTATAAGTTACTTAATATTATTATTATTAAAATGACAATGAGTTCTGCTTAATAATGTTAAAAAGCGTTTATATGGTATAAATACACAACACAGTATAACTCTCTTCGGGATCATATATCTCTATTAGGGATTACCTTGACAACTAATCTCTCTCTCTCTCTCTCTCTCTCTCTCTGCATAAGCATATCGCAAATATTGCTTCCTCCGCATCTAAAAAAACTGGGTTTTCTCTTTCACTCTCGACATTACTTTTCTGTTCAACAGCTACTTACTCTACAAATTTCAAATCTGCCCTACCCTAGAATGTTGTTCCCACATATGGGGTAGTGTCCAGATAACCTCTCTCAGGCTTCTAGACTTTGAATGGTCTTCTTTTAGATTATTCAAAAGAGGGCAGTTAGGTTATTTATTGACCTATCTCTTATAATTCCCTATTCTCTTCCAAACTAATCTGAACATGGGTGGCAACTGGTCAGCGTCCTTTTATTGTTCAATTTCAAACTCACAGAACCAACATTCCTTCTTTCTTGTATATTTCTTCAACTTCCAGTAAAAACTGGTTGTTATTGCCTTAAACTTTTTCATAAGTAAAATTTTTTTTTTTTTTTTTTTTATGAACAATTTTTATTCATGATGAAATGTCAATACCATATTCAACCTGTTAAAGAATCTTGTGCATCATTCAGCCCTTCCAAGTTTGTGCAGTCGGAAATTGTTGGATATTCAACCACTATCTCTTTACTGGTTTCTGAATCTGGCCACTTAGGTTTCTTCAGAAAAATTATTGTAAAAGAAATTTGCTTATAATAGTGTTTAAATCACCAATTTTCTATCACTAAATAATAATATAATATTTCTCTTTGTACTCCACAACCTTGAGGTGGTTAGTACAAGCATCACGGTAGTTATCACTGTACTTTTCATTTTTTGGGGAAGCATACGTGCTCAGGCTGTCAATCTGCATATGTTATTCGACCATAGCTAATCTAATTTTATCTGACACCAAAAGAAAAAAATTATATGTGTAGATATCACAAAAATTACTACAATTTTTGTGATATCTACACAAAAATTCCAGAAAATGCCTGTGCGCAGACTGGACATTTTACATTATCTAGTTTTTCTTAATTTCTTAGGGCATAGCCTGCAGATGGAAACATTTCCTTTCAGTTGTTATGGCATCCAGTGCCGGATTAAAGTATGGGCTAGCAGGGCACTTGCCCGGGGTGCCAAAAACAGAATGATGAGGCAAAAAAATATAAAAATCTTTAGTAAAGGATGCGAAAAATCTTTATGCTGGGGCTGCTGAAATACTTTGGTCCATCCCTGATGGCAACAAGAGCTCTCAATCATTTTCTCTCCATCACATTAAGTTATTTCCATTCCTTTTTCATTCAGTTTCATAGTGGTAGTGGCAAATCTTGCACATTGTGCAAGAGAAAGTTTTATTTTCCAGCATTGAGGCATTCATATTTCTTCCAAACCGTTAATTTAGACTTAAAAAGGAGGAAAGTGACATATCAGGATAATTATTTCATATTGATATTGTCATTCTAGCTTTGTGGTTGCTTTAAATTTTTTGTATTTGTCATTTTAGAAGGAATAAATTATAAATTTTTATGTACAGTAGTAACTTTCCAAATATGTTTCCTAGCTATAATATATTTCCTGGATATTTTCTGTCATTGTAGTGATATTTTGTTCTTAGCAGAAATATCTATTAAGATATTTCTGCTAAGCAGAATTATTAGCAGAAATATCTTAATATCTATTAAGATATTTCTGCTAAGAATGTAGAAAAAAGTGTACCAATGCTTGAACCCTTGCATTCTTTTGAGTTAATGTAGGAATAAAAGTAAGAGATAGGTGTGCATGGGAACATTCTCATGAGCAAGAGTAAATGAAAGAAATATGATCAATATTTTAGAGAGAAATGTGTAATATTCTTATGAGGCAAATATCAATATACAGGATTGTTCATTTAAAATGAAATCTTGTATTTAGGAGTTAAAAAATTTGAAAATTTTAACTGTGAAATATGTGAAGTGAGTCACTCTTCTACTAGGAGTGCAGTTAAGCCTCGAAAACAGTCCTGCATTTATATGCTGATTGTTATTGCCATTTTAATTTGAAATGGAGTATTTCAAATTGTAGCCAAGAATAGCATATATTCATTGTGGAACTTATTTTAAAATTTCATTCTTAAAGGAAGTGCTGTTGTGCATTCCAAGAAACCTTTCCAAACAAGAAATGCCTGTTAACCCTACAATTCATCATTGATAGCTGCCAAACTTTTGAGGTTTATGACTCTCTCTTTTGACTCTGTTTGATCCCTTCATCTTACCATTGTACCATTGTGACATTTTTTTCCATCTTTTTCCCTTCGTACAAAATATTAAAACTACATTAAATAAAAAAAATTATAAAAATTCTGCAAATATGGTCATGAAAAGTACCCGAGAACAGTTTTCCAATAATTATTCATTTAGCCATAAAAAAGCAAATTTATTCTGCTATTTTTTTCCCACATAAAAATGCATATGTTATGGCCCAGGGATTATGCCTTCTGTCAGTACATTTCTGAAATAATGTTATTTAGCATTAAGTTAAATTAATGTAATTATAATATTATTTAACTTAAATATAAATTTGGAGAACCAATTCTTCATCCAGTAGCACTATTTACTGAGCAAATGTTTTGAACCAAGTTGAAATGAATAAACAAAGAAAAGAAAAAAATATGAGCTTTCCAATACCTCTGTATCACTGAAGATAAAGAAATAGTATTGTTCATAAATTGTTATCAATTCTACCAATTTGTTATGGCATCTATTGCCATAACAAATTACAAAATGCTTTTATGAAAGAAGGAATTGATGTACAGTAGTTCTTGGTTGGGGAACTGGCATGTGCACAAGGAAGCTTGAAATATTACAAATTATCCAAAGTAATTCTTGAGTGCTTCATAGTAGTGCTGAGCATGAGAGAATATTCAGCCAGGGAGAAAACAATAAACTTAAGTTTAGATCTTCTCTTTCTGGTGAAGCTTTAGAAATGCACTTAATAGCCAAGTTAAAACAGCAGTACCATTGTTGTAAGTTAAACTTTAACTCAACTCTGAAGAGGGCTAAGTCTGCAATAGGATCTTTCTTGAAGCAATCATAATCAGTCAGTGTCTAGCAGAAACTCCAAACAGAAATCCACAAAGAAAATTCCTAGTTTGAAAGCCTGCTATACTGGTAAAAAAAGGTTAATTTTTGAAAGCACACTGTATTGGTAAAAAAATCAATGGCTATTTTCAATATGAATTGTGTAGTTGTCAGTGAAACTTAATTTCTAGTGCAGTGTGGACTTTAAAAGCCTCCTGTTTTTTTCCAAAAAATCTCCGTTTTCAGTTACCCGATCCCCAGCTTTGTGAAAGTCAAAATGTTTGCAACTATGTCCATTTGATTAGTCATTTTGAAGAGACAGATGTTTGTGATAAACACACACTTTCTCTCTCTCTCTCTCTCTCTCTCTCTCTCTTTCTCTCTCTCTCTCTCTCTCTCTCTCTCTCTCTCTCTCTCTCTATCTCTCAATGAGATTGTTAGCAGAGTTAGAGAATCCTCAAGTTCACATTGCATTTTACAATTCTCTGTGGAAGTCAATATGTAAATTGAAATAGCAATGTCAATTCTCACATGGGAATACTCATATAAAATAAGTATTCTTAGATTTCTACTATTTTAACTCTTTTGTATTATTGTTTTAAATTAATAATCCTATTTAATATAATCAAATATAACTAATAAAAGTATAATCAGTATTTTGTATTGATAGTTCCCTTCCTACTTCACCTTTTTATAACAGCTTAAGCATAGGGAAAATAATGTTTTGAACATTCTTTAGCTAATATGTAATTTAATACCTTTATGATGCTGTTCATCATCTCTTCAGTTCCTCTTGAATCCAAGAGGAACAGAAGAGAGATGATGAGATGCTTTAGAAACAAACTGAGTTTACCTTTTTTACAAAAACAAATAATAATGGTTGTAGCATGAGGAGACATGAAAATTTCCAGCCATTCACAGCTGAATGTACATACTGAAGGACAAACATCATACAACCATTCTTTGTTTCATTATTTTTTTTTTCCTCTTTCATATAAAATTGGTTTATCTTCATTTAAGAAGACAGAAGTGACATTTTTAGGCTAAATAAGAAGAGAAACTTTCCCATTGGAAAAAACTGATTGATTAGGCCACAACAATAATACTTTTGTCCAGTTTTAAACCCATTTTTGAAGAAAAAAAAAATCCAGATGAAAAACAGCCTAAACAGATAGCTTAGCAAGATTGACCTTGGTTCATTTTAATAGGAATCATCTGTGTCTGTGGAGTATAAACAAAAAATGCATGGCCAAGCTTCATGGGGCGAAAAAAAAAAAATTTTAACCAACAACTAAAAAAAATCTAAACACTAAAAAGTACATAAACAGTTATCCACAGTTTTGGCAATTTTGCCATTTGTACACCTGTTTTTTTTTTAATTTTTTTTTTTTTTTTTTTTTTTATATATTCTGCTCATAAAAGTTTTTGGTTGTTACAAGTTACTGATGGTGGTGATGCAGACAGACCCTTGACTGATATCCAGCTCTTTACCTTCATCATCAGCTGTTATCTGTAACTTGATAATACTGTGTACCAAAACAGCATTTTTTCTGTGACACTTGTGTGAATTTGACTTGGGTAACAGCCATCCTTCAGATCTTTTCTTCCTTTATAGTAATGATTTACCCATTTGTACATTTGTGGACGTGACTTACAGTTGTTGAATCATGTTTTTTTCTATACATCAGCATATTTCTACTGAGAAGATGCGCTCTGCTGTAAGTAACTGCCCCTTGTGTATGCAAGGTATTTCCTAGGGTGAGCTATACATTTGGGATTGATTTAGGACCTGAAAACAGTGAAATAAGTTTATATAAACATATTACTGAAATTACTTTGTTTCTGAGTCTTTTTGTCTTCCAGCAGTTATCTGCTTTGCCTGTAAAAGACGTGCCCAAAATGACTGCCTTTGTGCTTGGATACACACCTCAACACATCTCACTGTGGACTACATGATACATTCAAATCTAGGTATTATTCAGATTTTCTAGCATCCTTGTTCTAAACATTGGCAAAGCATTTTAATGTGGTGGGTGTTATGTAAAAAATTGATTTCAATTGATCCTATGCGTAAAAATAGTTTGGGGAGAAAGAAGACAATGCAGTGGCACCTTCACAACATATCCATTTATTGGAAATGCTCATAAAAATAGTCTCTGGCGACTTGATTAAAACCCACATGCAATGTTGGACAGGAAATAGTGCATTCTTCAAAAAGTCAAAATAAGATTTTTCTGGTTAATATTCCAGTTAAAACAAAAGGACCAGTTCAGCAGTTGCAATAATTTCTGCCCACATATTAATACCAAATAGTTGCTTGGGTCTTAACTAGAGGATGGCATGCAGATTCTGTTATGCTCACTCACAAGTAGTGTGAAATTGATCACACCATTTCTTGCAAAAATAGCCTCATAAAAAACCAACACAAAGCTTAGAAAATGAGAATCATAAGTGCTTCTCTTGGTAAGAAATAAGCTTCAGTGAGGCCTTGTAATCTTTGAATGTGATAAGGATAAAGTTGTTATTTCGGTAAAATTCTTTGCACAGTTATGTGGTCACTGCTGCTGCTGTCATCCTTCAGGTGATGTCATGTGGATTTATATCCATGTGATTCAGGACCTTCTCCTCCAACCTAACAGTTGTGGTGCTGATTGGTCTGTCACCATATGAAACATAGTTGTTGAATGATCTGTTTTCTCTAAAGCAGTCAGCTCATCTTTTCTCTGAAAGGTCTTATCTACAGGTGATGATTTGGAAACTTCTGCATACAGGCATCTTGCATTGGCTATGTTACATTCAGCAAGTCCATACACAAAATGCATGTTTTCATTTCTTTGCATAAAGCATAAAGTTTGCATAAAGCTTTGTTTGAATAAAGCTTCTATTCTCATTTCAAATGCACACTATCACTTAAAACTGAAGTTTTTGTGGAAACTTAAATGCTTTAAGAAAAAATAATACTATAACTGTTTTTAATGGTAAGTGGTTATAATTACAAAAACTAGTAAATAATTTCAAAATAAATTCAGATTATGCATGCTGGAATGTAATCACCTTTTACACCTACCGTATTTTCCGGCTTATAAGACACACCCTAGTTTTGGCCACATATTTTGGAAAAAATAATAAAAAAATAAATATTTCTCCAATATAATAATAATAATAAAATTAAATGTAATATATTTTTCTCAAAATAATGGTATATGCTTGGGTAAATGTTCAACCAATAATGAAATGTTTGTTTCTGAAAAAAGGTGGCAGAAGTAACGTAACAGAAATTCTTACTCACCCTAAGACAAATACGGGCGTCACTTTCTCTTCGTAAAAGATGCTTGGAATTGAAAAATCCCGATCCAGTCTAATTAGCCTGCCATACCATAAAAGCGCAAGATCATAGAGGAATACCATAAAAGCGCAAGATCATATTATAGAGGAAGAAAACACGTGGGAAAATGAAACAAGTTTTTACTTACATCTGATTGTGAGATTCATATCATGCAGATTTCAACAAATTTTCCACGAAAAAAAGATTACTGGTATGTATTGTTGCCATAGATTGTAACCACTGGTAATTTAAAAAATATATTTAAACAGATAAATCTTAAGTAAAATTGGTGTGAATTTCAAAGGGAAGTTTTCAGAACTCAGTTTACCGGCACTGTGTCATCGAAAATGCATTGCCGGTAGTCTTTAGGTCTAATCTGACATTGATCATATAAGACGGAGGGTGATTTGCTGAGTATTTCTTCGCGAAAAAAACCGCGTCTTATAAGCCGGAAAATACGGTACTTACCTACCAATGCAGTGGTAATGTGATTTTCCTACACAGAGACCAACAGGCATTTTTTACTGGATAATTTATGCAACAGAAACGGGTCTAGCTCAGAAACAATGCAGTTTCAGGCATATGTTTATATAAACTTTTTCATTTTTTCAGGTCCCAAATCAGCCCTGAAAGTACAGTCCACATATTACGAAACATCCTGTATGTATATATATGTACACTCAGTGGTCATTGAATTGTGACAACCTATCTAATACTGTGTTGGATCACCGTTCACACAGATAAAAGTCAGCTATTTGCCAAGGCACTGACTCCACTAGATGTCTGTAGCAATCGGTAGCCATGCTGCCTGCAAGGCTTTTCCACAGTATTGGAATAGATGGTGGTTGTGTCCGTATGCCTCACCTCCCATTCCAAAACATCCCACAAGTGTTCAATTGGAGTACAGTCAGGTGAATTTGGAGCCCGGTCTGGATGATATCTATATTGTGTTCCTCAAATCACTCGTGCCAGTGCAGACCTGATGACAAGGTGCATTATCCTCTTGGAAGATCCCATTTCTGTTTGAAAAAATGCAGCTTGGCAGGGTGCATTTTTTACTAGCGTTTCTTAGGAGACCATGAACCATTTCATGGTCTCCTAAGAGCTGCTGATAGACCTCACCAGTGAAACATTGGTCCATATGTACCAAGGGTCCTAGTTCTTGCCAGCAAAACATGCCCCATATTAAACAACCACTGCCACATGCCTGGATAGTCAGCACTCTGCAAGATGGATCTATGAACTTGCGTTGCTTGTGCCACATATGAAGGTGTCTGTCAGCATATTGTACCATGTAATTGGATTTGCCTAACCAGCACACTCGTTTCCAGTTCTCCAGTGCTAAACCAGCATGTTGTTGGCACCACAGAATTCACTGTTGACAGTGATCAGTAGTGAGGAGAGGGTGTCTTTTGGGTCATCTGCCAAGGAACCCCTATATATTGGAGTGTGCAATGCATCATCATTTGGGATATTGTTTTTGCATTCCCCATATTGTATTGCAATGTCAACTGTTGCACACTGACCTGATGCTGAACCCTTTGCTCACCATGAGCGTCCACCTTGGTGTAATCCTTTACAGTTTTGTTGACAGAAGGTGGCTTGGGCCGTGAGCAACTGACAAGACTTGCCATTTCTTATATGGAGGCACCCAGTGCATGAGCTCCTGCAGGCATGCCATTTTAAAACTTCATGATATCTTTACTATGTCCCATAATTGTTACTTTGACTTACATTACTAGATTCAAATTACCACTGCTCTGGCATATGAAGCTGTTCAGCCTTTTATACTGCCAGCTATATATCAAAGTCTTATGGATGGGGTGGTCATAATTCAGTGATTACTGAGTGTATCTGCACATTAATTTTGATGTTGATTGTGAAATGGTCTAATTGGTATTAGTAAAGAGGCTAAGGATATCAAGTAGAATTGTCTTTAAACTGATTTGAAATTTCAGTCTCCTTATGCTTGAATATTATAAGTTCATAATTTTTTGCTTAAGGGAAGTAGAATGGATGGGGGTATCAATTACCTTATGTTGAGTTCAGCATTTAGTTCTTGAGAGTTTTAGGAATAATATTTCATGTATTACCATATATATATATATTTTTTTTTTTTTTTTTTTTCGTAATCTTCATTATTGCTTATGAAAATGTTAAAATGCATTCAGGTTTGCATTTGTTCTGTTAAATGAATGAACATTTTTCTTATTTTTTACTTTTGTGGGCTACATGAAGCATTTTTTGAAGAAGTTGATTTTTTTTAATGCAACTGGTTGTATATATGCTTTGAACCACCTTTCCATAGCTAGCTAATGGAACACTTGTTTTTTATGTTGATTATCTACTTCATAAAAGAAAGTCTTGCAAAATTTCTCCATCATAGTACAATAATGTAAAAGATTTTTCATCAGTTTTAAGTGCCATTTCAGATAAAAAGAAAAATAATAGTGCGTTGGAAAAGTCCAGTTTATGATATTGGTAAGCTTTGCAGTCAAGTGCAAAGTCTGTTAGGTGAGTGGATTTAAATAGCAACTTTTCATTTATTTCAACCATATACTGATTTTTTAAATTTAATTTCATCTTAAATTTGCTGTTTATTTTAATTTAGATCTTAATAAATGTAATTAGTATATATATTTTTAAATATACTTAATATTTGTTTTCACATTTTCTTATAATTGTTGCATGTATTTTGTTCACAAGAGTTATTATTATAGTACTTGTTATACTATAACTAATTTCTTTATCTGTTCTATTCAGGTTTTCAGACAGAGAATGGAATAGGAACTAGTAGAGAATCTACTGGCCTAACTTATTTTCATCTTGCATTTCAGCAGTTCTTTCTTATGAAATACTTGTCTGAAGATCTGTAAAGAGTGGATAAATAAATTGGTTCTAGTTTAATTTGTTGTTTGTATTAATTTTTGAAAAGCATTTGTTTCTCTATACTCATACATTCATTGCTTGTAGAGTATAAAAAATATACATTTTTTATAAAACCTTTACTTTGAATGTTTTGCTCAGTACTTGTATTAACTAACAGAAGAATATCTAATAACCAAGTCTCAAATCCGCTACATTTGGCTTACTAAAATCGGTAATTTGATGAGAGGATTCTTCTCTCTTAAATTGGCACTGTACAGTATTCACCAGTACACTTGGCTCTATAATACTGGTTCATGTAATATAGTTTATTTTTTGATACCAAAAATTCAGATAACACTAATTACAGTTCTGATTAATATTGTTTTTTTGGACTTTTGATGTGGGTTTCCAGCCTGCAAAGTAATGAAGAAATGATTTTGAGAATTAAAGTTCTCTGTTTGTAGATTAGGCTACCAACAACATTCGGCCCCTCCGTAGCCAGGTGGGAAGGAGCAGCAGTGCGTAGCACATGCTTCTTGATTAGACCGGGGTTCGAGCCTGTCACCACCAAATATGGAGGATGTGGAGGAAAGGTCAGGGAATGACAACCGTATATTCCCGGAGCAATATGGCCTTAGTTGCTAATGCTCCTAAAAAAAAAAAAAAAAACAACAACATTCTATTCGTGAGAGGTGGGTGGGGGGGGAGATACTAGAAAGAATCACCATCCTATATGAACTAAGAGTCAAGAAGAAACTGACAGTTGAGAATTTAGAGGCTAAATGAGTCCATTTAGCCTCTAAATGGACTCATTTAGCCTCTAAATTCTTTATGAAATGAACTAGGATACACTCTACTTTGTTATGTTAGAAGTACTGCTAAGTATGGCTAATCTTTTAATGTATTTACATTAAATTTTTTTATTATTGTTCGTAATCAAACCTCTCTTAAGACGAACAACTTAATATTGTTAAAAATGCAGTGTGCCTTAGAAATATTCTTGCATAACAAAAATTATTCTTCATAATCCTAATGTGAAATCTGACTGATTTTTATCAGTGCCATCCTCACATTGGCTGGCTAATTTTAAGAAAATGGGTTTAGAATATTCACCAGATATTCTAAACAGTTTTTACATTGGCTTGTTTTGACTTAACTTTCATTCATTTGTATTTGACATGGAGAAGAAAAAAAGTATATTATTTTGAGATTATTCTGTGATAAAATAATATCATGTGGTTAGCTTGAGTTTTCCCTTAAATATACTGCCAAAAAAAAAAGCAAGTTGTCCAGGGGATTGAGGTAATTTTTCAAAAGCAAATAGAGGTCATTATCCATGTGAAAAAAGATTGTATTGTTAACCCTGTTATCAGAGTGCCTCTGGATAAAGTATGCCAGAGCTGTTTTTTTTTTTTTTTTTTTTTTTCTTCCCAATTTAAACAAAATCTGTATGAGTGACATCAATGCCAATTTATAAATTTCTGAAGTATCATTAATTGTTTTATTGAAGAAATTTTTTTACCTTAATAAAAACCAAGCCTTTTTTAAGCCATTCATGCATATTAATTATCTTGTTTTGAAAAACAAGAGTTTAAAATTAGATCAATCTTTCCTGTCCAATTACTGAAGCATGCTATGATCACACCGTTGACTCATGCATCTCCTAACAGAAGTCCTGGGAGAGATGCATAGGTCAAAGGTTGACGCTAGCTGTTTACATCTCACAGTGATGAGCCACTAATACAATTGTTTTGATTTCTTTCAAATTTTGCTCGCTAAAGCCCAAATTCAGGTGTTTTTTAATATGTGAAAAAGCATGTTTATAGCACCTGCCTAAAGCACAGAAAAGGGGGTTTAATTTAAAATACGGCTGATTCACAACTGTGTTTATAATAGATTGAAGATAAAAAGTGGCACCAAAAATAGTGAGCAGTTTAAAATTTTTTCATGCCAATTTTAAGGTTATAAAATGGCATACCTGATCCCAAGGTGCTTCTTTCAGTGAGTAGCAAATTTTCATGCCCATCAGAGACTTAAAGAAACTTGACAGTGGGACTAAAGTGATGCAGCATGGTGAAACTTTTGCCCTTGGTTGACCAACCATATACATTATATTTTGAGGAGAAATAATAGTACTTTTATGATGCAGGGTAAATTAAAAAGTAGCTTTGTAACTTTAGATGTTTGTAAATGTGACTACAGTCACCGTGCTGACTAGTATGAATAGAATTAAAGTCTGATTTTTCATGTTTGGTTGTTATTGGTTGCTGTGGTGCTGCTATAGAAAGAGTGCAATGCTGTTTTTGGATGAAAGAAATGCCAAAATCTGGTGTACTGTGAAAAACAGTGTGGAGAGTGTTGCATAAGCAATTACATCTAAAACCATATTAGTTGCAGATGGTACATTACGCTACAGCTGATGATAAGATTAGATGGCAGAAGATGAAGCGCTGTTTAAATATCTTGTGTTTACTGACGAGTGCATGTAGTAGCAGTAAATGATGTGATGAAGTAAATTTACACAGCATCAGCCAAAAAATAAAAATAATAAAAACACTACCACCACATCTGTTTATTCCAAATAATAATAATTTTTAATTCTTCTTTAAATTTATTCAAACAACCCCTCATTATTCAAACTGTGTTCCATGTCACAGGTAAGGTAAACCAGAACATAGTGGGGTAGTGAGAAAGTTAACATGTTTTGTACCACAAGTTTCAGAAATGTGTATCAGGATGTTTTGGTGAATTATTTGATCCAGTAACATTGTGATCTTCCAGTAAGGTAGTGCACCTTCTCACTTTCATAAGGATGTTCAGGGCTGTTTGGATTTCCCCTTTCTAGATTTACAGGTAGGATGTATAGGTTCAGTTCTGCAGTTAGCTCACTCACTGGATTTTATGCCATTGGACTTCTTTTCATGGGATTATGTTAAGGATTAAACATAAAGCTTCCCTTGATAATTGATGTGAAGAACTTGAGAGAAGCATCACTGTAGCTATCAACAGTTACACAGGCCATGATATAATATGTTTAATACTTTTCCATGTACCATATGTAACTTTTTTTTTCTATGTAGGGTACACCATACACAGTATAATGCATTGCAATATAGAAATGCAGTATTTTTTTATTTGATTCGTGTTAGCAATGTTTGCAAATGCATGATATATCTGTTGGATTGGGGAAAATCCTCATGTATACAACCTGTATCTATCTTATTTTATACTCTCAGTGAGTACTGATCTATTTTTTTTTTTTTTTTTTTTTGTAAATATAACCGCCATTTACAGTCTGTGGTAAGTTTAAAAGGCAGTTTATTCCAATAGTTGACAACACACTGACCAAATACAAACATCCTGAGGTCTGGTTTATTATTTTTCCAAAGAGTTTATATTGATGCACTCTGGATTTTTGTAATTCATTACAGTGTGAAATTTCCACTGTCATTCACTTTGCTCCACCTTCTCATTGTTTACACCACAATTAGATCCCTTGTGATATGCCTTGTTTGCATTCCAAGATGCTGTTTGTTATGGAGTGGAGTATTGCATTTGGGCATTATGCCAGTTATGTGCAGATTAAAATTTTAATCCCTTTATTTGGCATACCGCCATTTGTGCTTGCTTTTTTTTTTTTTTTTAAAGAACCCCCCAAAAACGAAAGGTATTAGAATCTATACTACTTAGTAACATGCATGGGTTGAAGCCTAGAAGACAAAAGATGTTTGTTGACATTAGTAATAACGGTAAATGATATAAAATAGCAAGTTTATACAGTATCAACAAAAAAAAAACAAAAAAATACGCCCACCTCATCTAGTAATTTGCCTAATTCTTCCTTAAATTTATTTAAACTGCCCACTTCCACAACACCAGATAGAAGTTTGTTCCAACAATCAGTTACTCTCTGGCTGGAAGCCAATTTTTGCACATCTGTCCTCTGGTCATCCTTTTTTTATTTTATGTCCTCTTATATGTGTTGTCTAAGGAACAGTAAGAGTGCATCAGCATTTAGTTTACTCAACCCATTTAAAGCCTTAACAGCTTCAAAACTGAAGTCTTTCGTGATAAGATTACCCTTTTTGTGTCCTTGAATAATCGTGTTGCTGTTCTCTGCACCCATTTCATCTTTCTTAAAATGATAGTACCAGGCCCGTGTTTAGTAATCAAGATGCAGCCAAGCCATTGCCTTATACAATGGGATAATTTCCTCTTTGACCCTGCTGAAAAAATTCCTGTATGTCATTAGCAGAACTCCGATTAGCTGTTATAGTAGTCTGTCTGCACTGCTAAGAAATTTTCATGCCAGACTAACAATTACCCCCGTCTTTCAGAAAATGCATATGAACAAAGGTTGTCCCAGAGAACAGAAGTTTGTTCGTTGTTTGGTTTTTAGGAGCATTAGCAACTAAGGCCATATTGCTCTGGGAATATGCGGTGGTCATTCCCTTGACCTTTCCGCATCCTCCGTATTTGGTGGTGACGGGCTTGAACCCCGGTCTAATCAAGAAGCGTGTGCTACACACTGCTGCTCCTTCCCACCTGGCTACGGAGGTGCCTGAGAACAGAAGTAAAGGAGTTAAATGAGGAAAAGTTGGTTCTCTGAGTTTAGAGTTAGTGAATGGATACAGACTAAATGCAGCATGTGTTCAGACTGACTTGGAAAAGAGTGAGTCAATTACAAATGCCAATTCAGAAATCTAATAATAGGGTGCGATTTCATTTATCCAAATTGTGGTGGCAAAGAATTCCAAGTCATGGACTTAACAGAATACAAAGATCAGGATTCAGAAATTGGTAAACAGCTTTGCATTATTTTTGTGGTGGTGTTTTTATAACCAGAAGGGATAGAGCTTTTATGCATTTGAAATTGGTGCAATTCAGCCAAAAAAGGAGGAAAGAGGAAAAAGAGCAAAATGAACAACATGAGTTTAGAATTTTATTTAGATATATACAGATATTACAATTTAATAAAGTGAATTTAATGTCATCACGATTTATATAAATTATAAATAGTAAAAAGAAATTGCAAACTTTGTATGTACAGTCGGTCCTCGTATAACACGTGTTTACATTACACGAATTCGATCATACACGATTTATAAATAGGGGAACGTTATCTTATATAACACGAACCGAATTCGCTTATGCACGATTCGCCTTTGTGTTTACAAGAAATGGCAGTTGAACGCGGAATCACCCCAACCGAACGCAACACGATAGGAATGAAGAAGATTCAGAAAATGTATTTATGGTTTTTTATATCAGAGAAGGGGAAACACATTTCACCATAATAACGTAAAAATCAACACAATTCCAGCTATCGATATAATCGCAAATGCAATTAGATGGAGTTTACTACCAGTTTATAACAGATTCCACTAGCAGAAACGAAACTGGAAATTGTTTTTATTGTTTTATGGTAGTAACCCCCAGAAATGTGCTTTAGTAAAATGTGGGGTGTTAATAGTGTATCTCGGCCTTTACGGTGTTGTTTATTCAGTTGCTATACGCACGCAGCTTTGTTTATGTTTAAGCGTGCCTCCTCGTTTTGTAATTGTACTTTATTCCCTAAAAATTAGTAAAATACTTAAAAGGTCTGAAAAGGAAGCGTCCTGGTGAAGACACTGCAGATTCAGAGAGAGAAAAAAAAAAGCAATATCGATAAACAGAGGCGGACTGGGTCAAAAATTCTTACCCGGGAAAATTTATAGTGGCCTCATACTACGGTTTATGGCCAAAATCACACTGGCCTCTGGCCCACCGGGGTTTCCCCGGTAAGGCTTATGGCCAGTCCCCCTCTGTCTATAGAGAAGAAATATGAAATTGTGAAACGCTTTGAGCGAAATGAAAGACCATGTGATATTGCACGTGCTACAGACCTAAATGAGGCAATGCAGAGAATTAGAAAGAATGCGGAGAAAATAAAAACAACTTTCATAGCAGGAACAATTCAAAGTGTAATTAAAAACCATTAGATTAAGACACAAGAATTGGAAGCGCCTCCGTAGCCAGGTGGGAAGGAGCAGCAGTGCGTAGCACACGCTTCTTGATTAGACCGGGGTTCTAGCCCGTCACCACCAAATACGGAGGATGTGGAAAGGTCAGGGAATGACCACTGCATATCCCGGAGCAATATGGCCTTAGTTGCTAATGTTCCTAAAAACCAAATAACAAACAAACAACAAACAAGAATTGGAAGAGATGGAACGGCTGTCATCTGTTTTGATAGAAAATCAAACAAAAAACAAGTTTGCTTACGATAGAAGCAAAAGCGTTAGCAATATTTTATTACGTAATAGTCGTAATTAAATACGTAAGCATTTTATTACGACTTATGTATTATAATTTATACTTACGTATTTTATAATACGTAAGTATTTTATTACGACTATTTTATTTAATATAATAAATTTTTTACGAATAAAATACGTATTTTATTCGTAAAAAATACTTTTTTAGTATTAAAAATACTAAAAATACTTTATTATAATATAATAAATAATAAAAATATTTTTTATTATTTATTATATTATAATAAAAAAATATATTATATTTTTTATTATGTATTTTAATCGTTATAAAATACTTACGTATTTTATAACGATTAAAATTACCCGATTATTTATTGTGTTTGGTTCCAAATGTGTGTTCAATCTTGGGTGGTCGGCACATAACCCCACTTTTCCCATAGAGCCTGTTGTTTATATTGCATGATTTTGCATTGCACGAGGGTTTCTAGGAACACAACTATCGTGCTATAGGAGGACAGACTGTATGTATATAATATTAGAGATGAATATCAAAACACCTGTTTCTATGTTATTTTCTTGTGGAGTTTGGAGTTTTTTTTTTTATGTATTTATCACTTTGCTATCCTGTGAGATTTGGTGACTTTGGAATTTTTTTTATTATACAATTTAATGTTAGAAAGAATAAAATTTAGTTTCCCACTTTATACTGCTTCTGGCTTTCTCCCCCCCCCCCCCCCAATGGTATATAAAATTCACCAGCACCTGCTGATGGATTTGAATTTGGCATGCTTGCTAGAGGATTAAAGAGTTGTGAAAGATTATTTGACCACCAAATACACAAAGGACGATCAATTTTTCATGAAAAACCATACCACTTGCTATTTGTGAGCTGTGGAATTTGACCAAAGCAGGCTGTATCACATAGCAACTGCACAATTGACTTTTGCACATGTGACTTTGGCAGTTTGTCAAATTTTTCAAGTTTATACCCGTTCAAACATGACATGCGAGAAATAGTGTGGTACTCTGAAATTTTGTTTCCATTTCAGAGTACCATATGGTGAATCTATGCTTCCATATATAGCACAGCTTGCAGACAGTTTAGACCACCAAATACAGAGGATGCGGAAAGGTCAGGGAATGACCACCGCATGTCCCGGAGCAATATGGCCTTAGTTGCTAATGCTCCTAAAAAACCAAATAACAACAACAGCAGACAGTTTAGAATGTTGAAAGATGGATGTGATTCAATTACAAAAATCAGCGGCTCCGGAGCTCCAACCACTGCTGTCGCCACAGAAACCATAAAAACTGCCTCGGTAATCATTAGAGATCATCGTATAACAGTAAGACAACTGGCAGAGATGTTGAGAATATCAGTAGGAAGTACATGGTATTCTCCATGACCATTTGAATATGACATGTGCTTATGCATGCTGGGTTCTGAGACTACTCACACCTGAGCAACAGCAAGTTTGCATGGATGCTTGTTAGGAGTTGCAATGGATGGTTACTGAAGATGGTGAGGTTCTGCAAAAGATGATAATGGCTTCATCATTTCAACCAGTAAGCAAAAAACCTGTGTTATTGCCAACACTAAAAAAAGCAAAAGCTGTGGCTTCTGGCAGAAAAGGTGGAAAGGTTATGGTCATCTTTTTTTTTTTTTTTTTTTTTTTTGACATTCAAGAAATGGTTTACCAGCATGTTGTGCCATGTTATATGACTGTTACAGGGCCTTACTACAGGACTATATTGTACTGCACACTTTGTGGGCTCACATTCATCGCAAATGACCAGAACTGCACACATGAGTGAATGCTACATCATGACGATGCGAGATCTCACATTGCTCATATTGTCATTGAGTACTTAACCAGCATTAATGTTAAATGTGTTCCTCATCTGCCTTACAGCCCTGACCTTGCACTCTGTGATTTTTTTTTTTGATTTTTTCCAAAATTAAAGGAGCTGCAAGGAAAATGTTTTCAGTCATCAGAAGTAGTGAAGACATCGGAGGCAATTCTCCAAAATTGGCTTCTGCCATGTTTTTGAATAATGGCAGAAATATTGGAGTAAGTGCATTTCAACAAATGGGGACTACGTTAAAAAGGGACCATCAAAATATGGATGATTAACAAAGGTATGTTATGAAAAAAAAAATTATGACCATTCTTTATTGAATAGCCCTTGTATGTGAATATTGTTATCTTATAATCACTTTTGATGATGAAGTATTCTCTAGAGATCACTTGACACAAGAAGTGAATATATCTGAATCTCTATCTCTAAATTAGTTGATCTCTAAATATAAACAAAATACTTTAAATGCCCAATTGACCGTTTTTTAATAGTTTTACATACTTATTGTCTTTCTCCTATGAAAGAAAGAATATGAATTATCTTTCACTGATTTTGAATATGTAAATTTAACAGATATATCAAAGATAATAGTTTTAGTTACAGGTAGGTGAGTGCTCTGAACTGAAACCAAAAAAAAAGTTGAAGATCAACTTTGCAGCATGCATTAAAAAAAAAAAAAAAAAATTTGATCCAGAATCTTGTTGGAATCTACAACAGTAAGGTTCAAGAAAAAAAATACTAAATTGATCTGTTAAATGGATAAGCTAGAGAAGTTTTCTCAGGTTTTTTTTTTTTTTTTTTTTATGTAGACCCCAAACACGAGAGGTATTAGAACCTATAGTACTTAGTACCGTGCTTGGGTTGGAAGTTGGGAAGACTAAAGAAGATATTTGTTGACATCAGACTTGAACTTCTGTAGACTGTAATTTTCAGGAAATACATATGAAGGAAGGTTGTTCCGGAAAATGGCAGCTGAATGATTAAATGAGGAAGATGAAAAGTTGGTTCTGTGAGTTTGAAGTTGGACAGTAAATGGATGTTGGCTGGTGGCAGCACTGGTTCGGACTGTTTTGAAAGAGAGAGCGGGAATTATAGAACCCGATTCAGAAGGACAGTGCCCATGGAAATATCTGTAAAAGAGGCATGCAGCAGACACAGTACGTCTATGAGACAGCGAGAGGAGAGACTCTGTTAGAGATGAATCATTAATTAACCTAACTACCCACTTCTGAATGGAATCAAGAAGCCTGAGAGAGGTTTTGGGGGACTACCCCAGATGTGGGAACAATATTCCATGGTAGGGCGAATTTGCGATTTGTACAGAGTGAGCAGCTGTTTGGAAGAAATGTAACGCCGAGAGCGAAAGAGAAAACCAAGTTTTTTAGATGCAGAGGAAGCAATATTTGTAATGTGCTTGTGCCAAGAGAGATTAGAAGTCAGGGTAATCCCCGAAAGATATATCATTTTGCCTAAAAATCGGAGTGTCACTAAAGATAAGCATAGGAGCAGAAGAATCCTTTTTTGCGAGATATAAGACAAGATTGAGTTTTAGAAGGGTTGAAATCAACTAAGTTGTCCTTGCCCCACTGGAGAATTACCTGAAGATCGGCATTTAAGGAATTGGTAGCAGATTTTCGAGAAGTTGAAGCTGATTGAGCAGGACAAGGTTTCTCTAAATGGAAAGTTGAATGCAATGTGCTATCATCGGCAAAACTATGGATAGGATTTCCAGTCAATGGAAGAAGGTCATTGATATACAAGAGGAAAAGAGTGGGGGAAAGAACTGAACCTTGGGGGACACCGCATTAGTGGAGAAGTTAGAAGACAGAGAGCCATCTACCATCACCCTCAGTGAGCGATCAGAGAGAAAACTGGATAACCAATTACTAAAAACAGTTGACAAACCATAAGATGGAAGCTTGTTTAGAAGACCTTTATGCCAAACACGATCAAAAGCCTTTGAGATGTCAAGAGCAACTACTTGTGTTTCACCGAACCTTTCCATTGAATTAGTCCATAAATGGGTAACATAAGCCAGAATATCACCAGTGGATCGACACTGACGGAATCCATACTGGTGATCGTTGATCAGACGGAAGGTTTCTAGGTAGTTTAAGAGTTGGCAGTTAATTGATTTCTCCATTACTTTAGAAAGAGTAGAAGTAATTGCAATGGGATGATAATTGGATGGGAGGGATTTGTCACCCTTTTTAGGAACTGGCTGGATATGAGCAAATTTCCAAGCAGAAGGAAAAACACCTGTGGAATAAGAAAGTGAAAAAAGGTGGCAAAGAATAGGAGTAAGTTCAGGAGCACAGGTTTTGAGAACAAGTGGAGAAATATCATCAGGATCTAGAGCTTTCTTAGCATCAAGATTCGTCAAAATCCTTTTGATATCCTTTTGACAGAAGACAACAGGAGGCATTGAATGGAGAGTGTTGGGAATGGTGGGAGGTATTTTACCAAGATCATTAATACGAGTTGGAAGAAAAATGGGAATCTAGCAGGTCAGCTTTATCCTTTGCTGAAGTGACAACAGAACCATCTGGTTTGGACAGAGGTGGGAGAAGAGATGGGCAAAAGTTGCGGCCAATAGATTTGTCAAGAGACCTGAATGCTCGGCTACCATTAGGCAAGAAGCAAGTTTTCTACCCTTAGCCTGTTCAAACTGTAGTTTGGACTGATTAATAATTGCTTTACAATTGTTGCGAGCTTTGGTGTAGGCAGAAAATGAAACTGAATAATTAGAAACTAGCCAATTACGGTATGCAACATTCTTCTCTTGAACAGCCTTAGCACATTTATTGGAAAACCAAGGTTTAGATAAAGGACGAGATATTAAAGTGGAGTGTGGGATAAAGGATTCCATTCCCCTGCAAGAATAATTTCACTGCCACGATCTGAGCAAACGTTGACATGAGAAGTTTTGAAACAGTAATCCGACCAAGGAAAAGAAGAAAATAAATCTCGCAGGTCATCCCATTTTGCATTCTTGTAATGCCAAACAATACGAGGTTGGGAGTAGGCATGAGATAAAGGCTCCATTGGAAAAGAGACAATCAACAAGTTGTGATCTGAGATGCCTGAAGGATCTCTCTCTCTCTCTTTGACCCATGTACTTAGAAGGGTTGTTTGTGAGAAAAAGATCAAGCGTGTTGGCTGTATGTTTAGGATTGTCCGATATTCTTGTAGGTAAATGAACAATCTGTGCAAGGTCATTAGTAATTGCAAAAGCCTCAGCATTTTGACCAGCTGGGTCGGTGTGACAAGAAAACAGAAAACGGAGTTGTGAACATTAAAATCGCCAAGAAAAATTGCCTCATTGTTAGGAAAGTTGGACTGGAGAAAGTCAAGTTGCAAAGAGAGGAAGTCAAAGAGCTCCAAGTGATTAGTGGAGTTGGGAGAATGGTAGAGACAACAGATGAATTTGACACAATGAAGTAGAGAGATTTTAAGCCGGAGAAGATCGAAAAGAGGAGATTCCAAATTACCAAGTGTTTGACAGGGAATATCAGAACGGACATATGCACAGGTGTACCACCTTTGAGGCGAAAGGAATCATACAACAAATAATTTGGGCAACTGAGATAAGCAGTAGTCGAATCAACCGATAACTGAGATTCTGTCAGAAAAAGTATATGGGGTTTGGCAGACTGCAAGTGGAAATGGACATGGTTGAGATTAGAATTGAGACCTCATATATTTGTGAAATGAATTTAGGAAGTGTTTGGGAGGTTTAGTTCTTTTCGCAGATAAGCTTGCTCTATTAGTTTGACAATTCATGGTGTATTCAATAGTAAGAAAAAGTGGGTGGGACGTGCTGTATGAAGTAATGAAATTTTTGGATATGGCGTACACATGGTAAGAATGTACCCAGATCCTTAACATAACGTGGTCTCGACAATGCTCTCCAGCATGCACATTACTCGGACTCCCTCCAGTCACTATCTGGCAGAGTAGAGGTAGCAAGATTATACACTAACTGATCTGGAAGCCTCCTAGTGAGTTACCAATAGGTTCGTTCCGGTGTACTAACTAGCGGCCAGCCTGCGAACACCGTTTTAGAGTTGTACCCTCGAAATGTAAGGAATATTGGATCTCACCAGATGTTCATCATAACCTCAAAAGTCATCACTCATACTGCATGATGGAAGAGATGGGGAAGAGTTGACTTCAACTTAGCTCTGGAGACTATACATGGGTTCCACCCCTTCAAGCCTCAAATAAGCAAAGTGGTGGTATTGCACCAGTTGATGAGAGTCATCTACCACCTAGTACTGCCTGGTAACACAGAGGGGCAGCATTCCTCCATGTGGTGTGGATGCCACACCTTGACCCCCTGCTTACATTACTTCACACCAGGGTGGTCACCCACCATGTACTTGTGCATGGAGGTTATACCCAGGATTACTAACAGTCCCCCCATCGTGAAGGTGAAAGCAGAGGATTTGGCTGTCACAGACAGTCCGGACTTCGCCGAAATTGGGTCCACTTGACTTGAGTGTCACCCGAATATCAGTTCCATCAGCGTTTTAATCTCTCAGGTAGCAAGTACAGCTTGTCTGGCATATCTGGGAGAATCTGTGACTACCTCAAGGACCATGGGCCTTGAGGTTGTCACAATGACCTCAAGGTTGCCAGGTTGCAAAATTTTTATTGCCATTATTATTACTACTACAGTTATAATTACAATTATTTTACCTTTCCATGTCAGAAAAATAAACTCCACCAGTCCATGATACATTTGTGGTTGAGAACCACTGCTGTAGATTAAGCCAGGAAACTGAAGTCCCCGCATATTTAAATTTTATTAAGTGCTATCACTGTTAAAATCCATGCAATCTGTTGAGTTAGAATTTCAAAAATAATGAACTTAGTTAAATGTAGTGAAAAAAATGATTTCATTGCATATAACTGTAAGCTAGCATACTTCAAATGCACTTGGAACATACTTCTACTTTAACTATAACAGGTGAATCTTTCACATAGATAGTAATAGCATCACATGTCTTTTTTTGAACTGGATGAAGATCAATATTCTGCAGACAGTAGAATAAAGAAGTTTTTGTTTGTCAGGTGATAAACAGAATTCTTCAAGAGTGATAAGTTCTAGACAGTGGTTTCTTCCAGAATATCAATTTTGTTTTCTATTTGGTTTGTAAAAGTATTGGTATTATTGTTTTTAGTCAAGTGCATTTTCTGCAGTGGCATTTTATATAAATTCCTTAAGAGTTACTTTTTTACAAATGCCAATTCTAGGAACAGTGATTGATGTTATTTGAATGCTTATGTGGCTTATGATTTTGCTATTAAAATTTTTTGGCATTATAAATAACTGCCATTAATTTCTATTTTTTTAAAGTACAGCCAGATGAAGTATTTTTAAAATTTTATTTAAAAAAAAAAAAGTAGAAAGCCATTACAGAAAAGGGCTCATTTTTTAATATATAACTCTTAATACAGAACTTCTCGCCTTATGGTTTGTTCTAAAAGTTTGTTTGTAAGGCAGGATCAATTTCCTATAGAAACAATATTATAAATAATGATTAGGTTCCTAGTCTAGCACACCAAAAGTGTACTTAACTCATAATGCAGCTGATATACTATACATTTGTAATGAAAAATAGTAGGAACAATACTGTTATGATGTCAGTAATTAAACAAAAAAACCCAATAAAAATGAATTTATTATTAAACAGTATATACTTCAAGGAAACTTATGGTGCACAGGATAGACATTTCACATTAGAAAGAAGTTCTTATTACATTTCATTTTATTTGACACAACAATTAATTTATGTAAAAGAGGAAGGCTTTCTTAGAAGGTTGTGATATGTTTGTTGTTCAAAAGCAAGATTAAAAACTAATTGATAATTCAAAATGGAGAACTTTCTCATCATGCATCTCTTGAACGAAACATTAAGCCAATTTTGTCATATGTTTATAAATCAGTGTCATCGCACCACCATTTTACGTTATAAGAACATAGGCATAGCTCATTTTATGAGATACTCATAATATTCTATAAATATTTTACTATGATGTGTGTATACATTAAAAATAAAATGCATGTCCATCAGTTCTCTAAGCATTGACCCTTTGTCGATCACCTGAATGCATAGTCTGTATTTGGTTCTTGGTGAGGTGGCTTACCTTGTTCACAAACAGTTGTATAGTGCATTTCCTGAAGTGTGGTCCTTGTGCTACGTGGGATATTATTGTATTTTCCAGGAGAATATTCTCCCATAAATTAATGGAAAATGAAACAGATTTTGAATGCAGTCAAGAATTCTGCACATTAGTATTAGTAATGACCACATGGTGCAAGGAAGCCTATGGCTTACGTGGCACCAGCCAAAAAAAAAAAATAATAATAAAAGAAAATAACAAAAAATACATAAAATAAAATAATAAGAATAAAAACAAAATAATAATAAGAAGAAAATTAAAAAAAAAAAAATAATAAAAATTAATAAGAGAAAAGGAAATTATCCAGCTGACCTTTGAATTTTCCCAGACTGTCAGCCTCTACCACCCATGTAGGTAACTCGCTGGCTAAAATAAAACTTGCTGCAATCCAGTCTAAACAACTCCCCCCCACCCCAACTTGAAATTATGGTCCCTAGTTCTAGAATCATTTATAACCGTGAAAATTTCGTCCTTGTTCATTTTGCTTATGCCCCTCAGAGCCTTAAACACCTCAATCAAGTCTCCTCTAAGGTGCCTAGTTTCCAAGCTCTGCAACCCACATATTCGAAGTCTTTCTTCATATGGAAGCCCTTTTGCTAATCTCACCAGGCGAGTTAGTTAACTGCCTTTGGACCCTTCCAAGAAGAACAATATCTTTCTTTAGGTGCGATCTCCATACTTGAACACAGTATTCCAAGTTTGGCCTAACAATAGCCTTATATAATGGGATTATGACATCCTTATCTCTACTAGCGATTGTTCAATAAATCATCGATAGGACACCATAGGACCTCCTTGCAACCAGTCTACAATGCTCGGAGAACTTCATATCTGACTGTATCATAATACCCAAGCCCCTTTCCTCCGCTACCGGCTTTTGTTCAACTCTACCAAGTGTATAAGTTGTTTTGGGGTTACTGTTTCCCAGGTGCAATACCTTACACTTTGGATTAAAGCATACCTGCCATTTTTCTGACCATCTCTGAAGTCTATAGGTCATTCTGAAGAAGCTCTGCTTGGCGGCAATCATTAACTACTCTACCAATCTTTACACCCTCTATCTCTTCATCAATGTCATTTATAAAAATCAAAAACAACAATGGTCCTAATACTGATCCTTGGGGAACCCAACTTCTTGCATCAACCCAGTCTGAGGAATAACCATTTATCACAACCGTCTGCCTCCTGCCCTGAAGTGATTCTACTATCCATCTAAGGATTTTCCCTGTGATTCCAACCTGTTCCAGCTTATAAAGTAACTGCCTATGTGGGACTGAGTCAAACACTTTGCTGAAATTCAAATAAACAATGTTGAAATTATTCCCTAAGTCTAGCTCTTGAGTGAACCAGTCAAAATAGTTTACCAGATTAGTTGAGCATGATTTTCTCTTTATAAAACCATGCTGAGTATCCTTCAGAATTCCATTTCTATCTAAGTGATCCTGAATTTCACCCTTGATCATTGAGCATTTCAATTACTTAACATTTTAACACTTGTGCTGCTGTCCTAAAATGATAGTTATATTTGTCAAAACTCACAAATTAACTGGTATACTTATTTAGATCCTTATTTCATATTTATTGCCATTACATTTGATTTGTGTGAGGTTGTGTATTTTTATTTTTTTTCTTTTTTGCAGACAATGGTCATTTTGCTAAATATGAAAGCCAATAATAAAAAAATTGATTTATATTAATATAAAAAGTATTACTTTTTTTTGTGACCCTTCTAAAATATGTTATTCACCAGTTTGCACACACAGCAGTTTAGACCATGAAAATAGGATATGCAGATTCACTTCACGGAAACCTTTGGATATTATATAATTTGCATTTTATAGTTAATTGCAAGGAGGGAGAAAAATTAACCCTTTGTTTAATATTTAATATTTCACAAAATAAATAAATATCACTTTAATCCTCATGTTAGAGAATTTCATGAGTTAACTTAAATTCTATGGCCGAATTGATTAGAGTTTACAGCAGATAATAGAAAGTGTGATGTTAAAAAATACAATCTGCATGGTAAGAATTGAAGCTGATCACAACAGAAACCATCACTGCTCTATTCGATTTTAATTTATAATTATAAATTGTTAAAAAAAGTGCATTTAATGAATTGAAACTACAGTCGAAGCTCTTTATAGCAACCCCAGGAGAATGAGAAAAGTGGATGTTTTATTGATAGTTCACAAAATCAGCAAAAGAACAAAAGAAAAGTCTGAACATTTAATGTAATTCTACAAATACAGTATAGCATAATCTAATTCAGAATATATACTATAGTTTTAAGCAAGAAAATGAAGATTACATTTTGCATTGATTGCATGGCATAGTAAGATTACTTAGTAAATTACACATGTTCAGTAATTATTGCATATAGTAGTAGTGCATATGTACAGTTTCTATGTATATTTACATACACACATATATATTAAGGAACCAAAGCTTGCAACAATTGTAAAGCAGTTATTAATCAGTCCAAACTAGATTTTGAACATGCTAAGAGTAGAAAACTTGCTTATTATTAAAACAGTAGTTGAACATTCTAGTCTCTTGCCAAAGATATTAACCACAGCTTTTGCTCATCTGTACTCATATCTCTGTGAAACCCAGATTTCTATTGCCACCTCAGCTAAAGACAAAGCTGACCTACTTGCACCCTACTTCTCTTCTAAGTCTTGTATTGTAGTTTGTGATAAACCACCTCCTACGATTCCCATTACTCTCCATTCAGTGCCCTTGTGTTCTGTCAAAAGGATGTCAGAAGAATTTGAACAGTCTTGATGCCAAGAAAGAGCCAGGTCGTGATTATATTCTTTACTTGTTCTCAAAACCTGTGCTCTTGAGCTTACTACTGTTCTATGTTGCATTTTTACAGTTAGCATTATAGTATATTGGTATTAATAGAGGCATATGATGCAAGAAAGCAAGCTTATACAGTATCAGCCAAAAAAAAAACAACAAAAAAACCACTCTTCTCATTTCACCCATCCATTCACTCAAAGTGTGTCCAGTTTTTCCTTGAATTTATGTAAGCTATCAATTTCCACAACGACAGATGGAAGTTTGTTCTGGTAATCAATTTCTTATTCCACTGATGTTTTTCCTTCTGCTTGGAAATTTGCTGATAACCAGCCAGTTCCTAAAAAGGTTGACAAATCCCTCTCATCAAATGAATGCCCCATTGCACTTCTCCTCTTTCTAAAATAGTGGAGAAATCCATTAACTGCCAACTCCTAAACTATTGTCCATCTAATCAGTGATTGCCAATATGAATTCCGTCAGTGTCGATCCACTTGTGATATCTTGGCTTATGTTACCCATCTATGGACAAATCCAGTGGAAAAGTTTGGTGAAATTCAAGCAGTTGCTCTTGACATTTCAACGGTTCTTGATTGTGTTTTACATAAAGGTCTTCTAAATGAACTTCAGTCTTATGGATTGCTGAATGTTTTCTAATCACTCAGTGTGGGTGATGGTAGATGGCTCTCTGTCTTTTAATGTCTCCACAAATGCTGGTGATTCCCAAGGTTCAGGTTCTTTCTCACACTCTTTTCCTCTTGTATGTTAATGGCTTTCTTCCATTGACTGGAAATCCTTTCCATAATTTTGCCAATGATAGTACATTGCATTTCACTTTCCAGTTTGAGAAACCGTGTTATGCACAGATAACTTTGACTTCTTGAATATCCACTACTAGTTCCTTAAATGCTGATCTCCAGGTAATTCTCCAATGGTGCAAAGTTGACTTAGTTAATTTCAGTCCTTCTAAACCTCAGTCAAGTCTTGTATCTCACCAAAAGGAATCTATGCTTATCTTAGATGACACTCAGATTTCTAAACAAGATCACATATCTCTGTTAGGGATTATGCTGATTTCTAATCTCTCTTGGCATAAGCATATCACAAATATTGCTTCCTCTGCATCAAAAAAAAAAACGTTTTTCCTTTTGCTCTCAGTGTTAATTTTTCTTCTAAGCAGCTACTCACTCTATACAAATCTCAAATGTACTCTACTGTGGAATGTTGTTCCTACATCTGGAACAGTGCTCCTGTAACCTCTCTGCCTTCTTGATTCCATTCAAAGGGCAGTTAAGTTAGTTAATGACCCATCTCTTAAGAGATTCTCTCATAGACATTCTGTTTCTGCTGCATACCTTTTCTTTAGATACTTCCTTGGGCACTATTCTTCTGAATTGGCTTCTATAATTCCTGCTCTCTCTTCAAACTGGTCTGAACACATGCTTCATCCAGTCAGCATCCTTTTACTGCTTTTCTTGGTGCATAATAGCCACTGCTGCTAATGCGCCATTAAAATTTTAAACCAAACCAAACCTTTTACTATCCAACTTCAAACTAACAAAATCAGCTTTTCTTCTTCTTCCTTGTTTATTCCTTCAATTTCTGTTTTCTGCAACAACCTGTCTTCACTACATGTGAAAATTTTTGTTTTTTGTTTCTTGAAAATTGCGATCTACAAAAATTCATGTCTGATGTGAACAATATCTTAACGGTCAGCCCACAAACATACTAAGTACTATAGGTTCTCAACCCAAAGGTTGCGAGTTCAATTCCCGCCTTGGGCTTGGATCACAGTAAATTGCAAAAACTTTGGTGCATTATGGCCATAGAAGCTGATGTGCCAACAACTAAAAAAAAAAAAAAAAAAAAAGCTATAGGTTCTACCTTTCATGTTTAGGGTTTCATTAAAAAAAAAAAAAAAACAGCTTACCCATTTAGTTGTCTGAGCATAATTAACAGATTATGAACATTTTTTTTTCCACTTTCCAGGTGGGGTTTTCAGTAGTAATTGGCACCTTTTCAGCAGGAAGCCAGCCATTTTAGTGAATGATTCCTAATGAAGATGATAAAAATTATTATTTAGTATTAGATTATTATTATGTACTTTATAAATCATAATAACAACCACCAAAGGAAGATGAACAAAAAAAGCATACATTTAAAGCACTGCAAAAGCCATCCCATCCCCTGGCTAGATAAGTAAAAATATTTCCTGTTAAAATGCCTGCTTAAAGTGAAAGGATGAGGGTGGTTACATTACTAATAGAACTAAAGATTACATTAGGATAAAAGAGAAAATTGAAAAATCAAAAAAAGCAAAGCGTTTAGTCTGCTCTTTTTTTTGATTTTTAGATAAAATATAAAAATCAAAAAAATTTTTAGATAAAATATAAAAACAGTGGGGATGTCAAAGAAATGTCTGAATTTTGCATATGATTTGACATTTTAAGAAATGTTGCATGTTATATTTGTGTTGGATTTCTTTTAATTGGAATTATTATTTTATTTTTTTCTTGTTTTAATTTTGTTGGATTTTTTAAAATTTTATATTTGGTTACATAAGCAGCAATAATTAAATAATTTGAGGCATTTTACATGCTATATTAGTAGTGTTTTTTTTTTTTTTTTTTTTTTTTTTTTTGTTCCTTTAACTAACAGATCTAGTAATGCAAAAATGTTTAGAAACCAAAACCGAGTTCTAGGACATAACTGAAAGTTATGTGCAGGAAACTGTGTGTGTGTGTGTTGGTATTTTTGTATAGGTTTGTAATTTACTTCAGAATCTGTGTAGTTGTGTTACTAAGATACACCTTGAAAATTACTGTAATTATCAACTACTCTGTTTATTTCAAAATTTGTGCTTTCTTTATTTAAGAGGTATAACAGTAAGATATTGAATTTGTTAAAAGGAATTCTACTTATGCTTAGTTTGTAGGGCTGGCAAGGGACTCATTCTATTTTTACTGCTTCTGGGTATTTCTACAAGTTAATTTATGGGTGCTGGTTATAAAACTTCCTTTAGACTTATTTATTATGTAACTTAATGCAGAGCCTTCCAAAGTGGTTATTGTTGAAACCTCTCGTTATTGCATTGTGTCCTGAAGAGTGTTTCAAATTTTGGAATCATGATCAGTATTGTTTTTACTCTGACTTCAGTTCACTGCATATGTTAGTGTAACTGATTGATTAAGATACAAGTATTGATTAATGCATTGAAAATTTGACTTCTTTTTTTTCTTGTGCTTCATACTTCACAGCCAGTGCATTTTGGACACATTCTCTCTGAAAGCTAATAATTTATGTCAATTTCAGATGTCTGTAGTTAACCTTGTGTTTAATTCCACAGAGTTTCTCTCTTTATTGTTCTTGTTTGCATGTTTATAGCCCAAAACAAAGCTGCATACATTAACTTACAGATAAAATATAAAAACAGTGAGATGTTGAATAATTTCAAAATTCTGGGTGGGGTGTTAAATTATTTTTGGCACTTAAATAATGTGTCGTGATCAAAATCAGTTTGAAAAGCACTCCTTTAACCTATAAAATGAAAGCAATGTGAACTTACACTTTAATTTCCTTTACTGTTCATTTTCAAAAATGAACAGTAAAAATGGCACTTAAATAATGTGTCGTGATCAAAATCAGTTTGAAAAGCACTCCTTTAACCTATAAAATGAAAGCAATGTGAACTTACACTTTAATTTCCTTTACTGTTCATTTTCAAAAACCATTGCCATTCTTTTGCAGTTGATTATTTAATGCATTGTTTAACTACTTATTGTGAAAGTGCTTTAATGTTCTCAGTGATGGTTTTTAATTCTTTTTTACATTGTAGATTCTGCTGGATTGTCAGTATAGTGGAATATCTCATGTAATTTTCATTTATTTAGTTTTGGCAATAAAGGGGTTTATACATATACAGTACAGTTTATTGGCATGATCAGTTTGGTTAGAAGAGCATATTACATACATGTAGGGAATACTGCTAAAATAAAGAATATTACCATTCTTGAAATGAGATAGCTTGAAATTTATATTTGTAAATAACTGCTCTGAAGAGCTTATAATAAGAATTTGTAGGTAGATTTGAATATTGTGTAATATGGTTTTTTTCAGTCTCTTTTTAACATGTAGCTCAAAATGGACTTTGTTGTAATAACATATCTATAGGGTTCATAATACATTTTGTCCAGTGAGCCACCATGCAAACTATTTGTTATACAGTCCACAGTAAAGAATGCAAAGAGCTTCGTGTATATTCTGTGATTAGGTATCGTTACAGTTGTATCAATAGTGGTTGTAATTTTAAAATACAGTGGCTGTTAGTTGGATTCCATTTAGAAGTGGCTGCCAGCCTTTTCTGCAGCTTTCATTTCTGACCCAGCAAAAGGCCTATCAATATGCCTATTTGTGGAGGAAGGAATGGTGTTCTATGATCTTATTGTTTCTGGAACTGTTGCTTGTTCTGTGATGTCAAAAGACATTTCTAACAGCTGTTGGATGGTATTTCTGTAACATAAGACATCTCTATCAGCTCACTAGTGTTATGTGCCAAATTTTAAGAAAGTTAGCACTTAATTCTTACTGATAATAGGGAAGGAAGACTACCTCTAGCCAAGGGTGGATATAGTTTTCTTCTTTTATGAAGATGATTTTCTTGAACAGCATTGTATCATTCACAGTAGGGTTACCAGCTAACCATGACCGTAGGTAGAGAAGCACCTCTGTTTCTGTTTGTAGAAATCTCCTACTTTTGGCTACTGATCCTAGCATTGGCCACTTCTTGTTCACTAAAGCAACAGGATATGTAGTTTTAGTTATAGCATTTCCAAACTGTACCTTATACTTAATGTTTTACCGTTGTTAAAATTGTGGAACTTTCACCCAAAATGTTTCACCAAGGCTGAATGACTTGAAATTTTTTAAAAATATCCTACTTTGTTTGCTTTTGTGGTCATCTCCCACTTCACTATGTTGGGTGCATTCTAATATGGGCCATGTAGTTTTATTGGTTGTACCTGTGTTCAAATGCTGGTTTCCACACCTGAGTTTGGCTAAATATACTCCAATTGAAGAGATCTAAAGAACCTCCATCGGAACCGATCTCAGATTTCTACAGATGTGGCAAATGGCTTGGTTGTTGTTGTTGCTTGGGTTTTATTGGCGCATTAGCGACTAAGGCAAATGGCAATGTGTCGTGCAGACAGCTTATTTCTCCAAAATGGAAGCTGACAGGGCTAGCCAGGTGGGTAAAGTGCCTGTCTGGCAACCCAAAGGTCGCGGGTTCGAATCCTGCCTCGGGCTTGGATCAGAGTAAAATGCAAAAACTTTTGGAGGTGCATTATGGCCACAGAAGCCGATGCATTATGGCCACAGATGCGTCAAAAACAAAACAAACAAGTTCTCCCCAAAATGGAATGAGCCAAAGTAGAACATGGAATAATGTATCTTCATGTGAACCTTTTATGCAGTAGAAGGGTTTTAGGAACATCGGCAACTAAGACCATGTTGCTCCGTTTGTATTTTCTGTAAATTGTGTGTGTTCTTGCGTTGATTTTCTCTCTGCTAGACAGAAAACCAGAATTTCTGGGAGAAAAAAACCATGCTACCCTCGGCTGAAACCGACTAACTCAGCCACATTTTGAAAAATGCCCATAAAAATTCCTTAAGTCATTGACAGGATTTGAACAAAGGTCTTTTCCCCCTGGTTTTGGGAGGACGGTGATCCTACGAATTGTGCTGCCCACGAGGGCACACTTCTATGCATAATCATGTATGTTCTCATCTGGACATTCAAAGTAATGTATATTTTCTGCTGGTTGTATTTATTTTCCTTTTTAAGTTAACTGCTAGTTCAACATTTCTTCTGGTTACTAAGTTGCCAGTAAATCTTAACATCTAGATTTGTTTCTTTGTTCCATTTATCAAAAGGGATACATAAATTATAGATCAGTTTATCTCTGGTGTTACTAGTACTAATGGATACATCAGAATTGTGTTTTAGGTTTATCCTGTAAAGATATGGGGGGGGGGAACGGCAAAAATTTCTTTCAAAAATCTTGAAATTTAAACAAGCATCAAATTCCTTTTGTTATGACAGTTTTGAATTTTTTACAAGGCAAAAGTATGTGTGTAGAATATAAGAGTATATAGTGTGTAAGACATGTTCTGATTTAATTGTGTTTTGCCTGGTGGACAAACCTTGATTACAATAAAAGATATTCTTCACATGAAATTAAGGTGCCTCCGTAGCCAGGTGGGCAGGAGCAGCAGGAACGGCAAAAATTTCTTTCAAAAATCTTGAAATTTAAACAAGCATCAAATTCCTTTTGTTATGACAGTTTTGAATTTTTTACAAGGCAAAAGTATGTGTGTAGAATATAAGAGTATATAGTGTGTAAGACATGTTCTGATTTAATTGTGTTTTGCCTGGTGGACAAACCTTGATTACAATAAAAGATATTCTTCACATGAAATTAAGGTGCCTCCGTAGCCAGGTGGGCAGGAGCAGCAGGAACGGCAAAAATTTCTTTCAAAAATCTTGAAATTTAAACAAGCATCAAATTCCTTTTGTTATGACAGTTTTGAATTTTTTACAAGGCAAAAGTATGTCATTCCTCATGGAGGAATGTTTCAAGCTCCTTTTAATGAAGGTGATTTCCTCTCCAAATATACCTACAGTGGCTCAGCAACATTTAAGTTGGTGAATGCAGGCTAAGGGAAGTGCTTAGCCTCAGTTTCATACTTCTCAAACCAAGATTGGACATTGCTGTATATATTGCATTATCATGAAATTTCATTGTGGGAACAATGTTTGCACCATGGGACAAACGTGGTCACTCAAAATATCAAGATAATCACGCACTAATTTGTTCTTCCATGCTTGATGGTTGGAAAAAGACCACCAGGATATTGTTTCCTTTGCAAAACATAAACTGCCTGAAGCCAGGTGTGGATGATTTGTCTGAAAATATGTTTCTAAGTATCCAGTTTTTTGCTCCTTGCGCCATTGTATCCTGTTTCTGGCATTGCCATCAGTAACGAGTGGTTTGGTATTGGCATCTCCATAAATTTCAGCTTGAAGTTCTTGCTGAAATGTTTTGCTAGAAGCTGGGTTGCTGAGACTCACATTAAGTTCTGCACTTATTTTTGAGGCGGTAGTAGTTTTATGTTATCCTTTTTGGTGTCCAGTAGTCTTTCTGTCAGTTTCAATTTTCCGTCACAATTTGTTGTATCAGATTTTGTTTTTACATATTTAGTGAACGCAGGCATCACTTTTGATACAGTTACCCTGGATGCATTTAAATAACGCAGTTTAGTCACCATGTCTGCTAAATGTGCACCAACAATTCAAATTATTTGGAATTTAAGTTGTGTCATTTTCTTCATGTAACTTTTTTATATCACCTAAACTTATCTTAGCTTTTATCGTATTTCACAGTACTACTTGCAAGAAAAAAATCACTGCAGTTCATAAATACGTCGTACAGCCATTACAAAAATTAATTTAATATTAGGTATCCATTATTTTGTACGTTCTTGTATTTCGATCTAAAATTGCAATTATATATAACTTCATAAGCATTTAAAAATAACATGTTGATCATCCATTGAAACACCCTAACAAAGCATGAGAATCATGGTTTGAAATACAGCTATCGATGCTAAGAATAGAACAATTAGTGCTGAAAGTACCAATTAGTAGTAATGGCAAATGATGTGAGGAAGCAAGCTTATACAGCGCCAACCAAAAATTAAAAAAAAAAATCAGCATAATTTGTCTAGTTAAATTTTTTCGAAGTATTGATTTCCAGCCCACCAGGTGAAAGTTTGTTCCAACAATCAATATCCATTGTCTTAAAGGCAGGATGATAAACCTTGTTTTAGCCAATGAATTGAAAATCTTATCATTTGAGAGTTTTCATGCCTTTGATCATAACAAGAACAGTTGATAGAAACACCGTCCTGCCATACCGGGTGGAAGAGACCCGAGTTTGAATGCCATCGATAACGCCAGAATTTTTTATCGGTCTTTTTCACACGTTGAGTTGGTCTTAAGCTATGGTACAATGGTTTTTCAGTCCCTGAAACGGATTTTTCGTCCAGCAAATAAACCACAGAACACGCAATTTATAGACAGTATATACGGAATAATGTGACGTTAGTCGATGCTGCTAAAACCCTAATACAACAACCGTTTTCATGGGAAAAAAAAAAAAAAAAACCAAGTTATTATATTAGGCCACCCGAATATTTAAATTCATATCCGTGCTGTCTTTCTTATTATTAGCTACATGGTGCAAGGAAGCCTGAGGCTTATGCTGCACCAGCCAAACAAAAAAAAATTCCCGAGTTACCCTGAGAGAGAGTCAAAAGTAGAAGGGAATCAAGAAAGAGAAGAATGATGATTATGTCTGTTAATTTTCTAGTTAACTAGTTTTCTATGCCTATGACAACTCATAGGTATGGTTCCACTCAATCATATCATCGAAACTGCTTTATATTTCTCTGTTTCCTTTTTAATAATTTTTGTCTATATTTTAATTACTCCATTCTCACTAACAAGAACCTGTGGATGTAATCACTGACGGTTCGAATGCTATTAGTGATATGAGGAATTTTTTTTATGAGCTTACAGAACCTTGCTGAATGAATAGATCTGAAGTGTTTGTATGTTTTTTTTTTTTTCCTTTTTAGTTATTTTTTTTCTTCCCAGAAACTAGAATATTTGTCTAGGAAACAAGCAACTCGATCACAAAATGTACAATCTTTTCCTAAATTGCCTTAGTTGCTTTGACGCTTAATGCACTCAGTAATAGGGTACAACTCCCTATTACTGAGTATATACTCAGTTTCGTCTGCCGAGTTTGTTGCAAATATGTTGATTAACCAAAATTTACCTGCAAAATGCAACTGCATTTCTTCGGGCATTGGTTGGAATATGTTTAAGTAAGCCTCAACAGTGAATGAATGTCATTGGGACAAAAAAAGATTTATTTGCTTTTGTAGGCAACATTAATGCAGAATTGAAGATTAATTTCCATTTCATTAATGACATTTTCAGGGAAGGGAAGAATATTCAGTAAAGAAGAGTCGACAATTAAGCAAAATGAATTCTGGTTGTGAATGTCCCCCAAATTCATTTATCCATGAAAACAGTTTATAAAATGAGAAATGCAGAAAGAGGAAGTTTGAGATCTAGTTTTAAAATCAGGTATGTCTGCACCTAGAGGTGCTCCCTAAAGGGGAAATCCTCATCTTTGCTTCTAATTCCAAGAAGTATATCTGCCCCTGAGGGAGATTCACGCTGTAACTGGAGACTCTCCTAAAGAGGAATCATTGTGTTCTCCATTTCCAAGGAGATAACGTGAGGATGCCTTATTGCTTGCTGGATATAATAGGCAATATGGTAGATGCATAGGAAGACATTTTCTCGGATCTTGCATATGAAGCGATTCATTTTTTTGAAGAGCTCGTTTATTGATCAGTTTACCAAATATTCATGAATTTGCTTATTCTATTAATCACAGCAGAACGTGGAATGCATGATAAAATCAAAGAAATAAAAGTATACATTATAAAAACGTACAATCGTAGGTACACGGTATTTGTGTTTTATTAAATCACAGCAGATGCGTTTTTTTTTTTATTAATATATTTATATTAAAAATAAGGAAGTAAATGATACGAAATGTCAAGAATGTGCAGCAATTAACTATTAGGGTTACCCGGAAAGTTAATTCATATACCCATGTGTATTGTATCTTTAAACTGTTCTCTGGTAGATTTGCCTGTGCTGCTGGACAAAAAAATCCAAGGTTCCCCAGTTTCTGGAGGGAACCTTGGGTTGCTCTCTACGCCGGCGACCGACTAACTCATCCACGGAGAGAAAAAAAGCCCATAAAAGTTCCTCACGTCACCGACGGTATTCGGACATGGGCGTTTTCCACTCGGTGTGGGGAGGACGGTGACGATACCACTGCTACCGCGCAGACAATGTGCAGTAATTTCAAATTATTATATTAGGGCCGCCCATGTATATGTATTTTGTCTGTAAATTGCGTATGTTCTCTGGTCGATTTGCCGGACGAAAAAACCCAGTTTCTGGGGCGGGGGGGGACCTTGCTATCTACGCCTGAGACCGACTAACTCAGCCACGGAATGAAAAAAGCCCATTAAAGTTCCTTGCGTCATCGACGGAATTCGAACTCTGGTATTTTTCAGTCAGTGTTGGGAGGATGCTGACGATACCACTATGCTACCCATGCAGACAATGTCCAGTAATGTTAAAATTCATATACCATTAGTTACAATGATGTTAAAGCATTTTATACATTATTACTCTCTTTGGTAGCACAACTGAAAAAATCGCGTCTCTCCCCCACACACACTGGGTGGAAAGAGCCTGAATTCGAATTCCCTCAATGACGTGAGGAATTTTTATGGATCTAATTCAGAATTGGTTGAGTTGGTTGAATTCAGGCGAGGGTAGCACGATTTTCGCTCCCGGAAATTCGGTGTTTTCGTCCAGCAAACAAGTACTTCGACAGCAGAACACACATAATATGACCTAAGTCGCTGATACGCCTAAAACAGTACAGCTGCAACAATATACATTATTACAAAATTGATAAAAGATGATTTGTTATTTTTGTCGTGTGTAGCACAGTAGTCACTGTCCTCCCTACACTGTGAAAAGGACCTGAGTTCACATCTTGTTGATAACGTTAGGAATTTTTTATGGGTATTTTTCTCAAAGTGACTAAGTTAGTTCGCAACGGTAGTGTGGTTTTTCCTCTCAAAACTCGGGTTTGTCGACCACAGAACACGTGCAATATACACTGTGCTGCCACTTTATTAGATAAACCTACCTAGTAGCGTGTTGAGCCTTCAAAACAGCCTGAATTCGTCTAGGCATGGATTGAACAAGATGCTGAAAACGTGCAGGAATGGAGTACCATGCAGACATGAGTGTGTCACGCAGTTAGTATTAGCAATGGCCACATGGTGCAAGGAAGCCTATGGCTTATTCTGCACCAGCCTAAAAAAAAATAATAATAAAAAATAAAATAACAAAAAACAAAAAAGGTAACCTTTTATGTGGAGAAGGCCAAAAAGCAGTGTTGTTCAATTACATCCGACAGTCTGTCTATATTTGCAAATTAGAATCTGGAAAGAGAGCTAATCCTTGATGCTGTTAAGGGTAATATCTAGCATTGCTTTACATGCGGAAGAGTATGCCTTGTGAGATGGCCACTTGAATGAGTTCCTTGAGATTCGACGGAGGTGTAGGTGTGCAGCGAAGAGCCCTTTCCAGCTCATCCCAAAGATGTTCAATAGGACTGAGATCCAAGGACAGCAAGTCACTGCAGCAAAGAAAAGTCATTGTCGTGTTCGTGGAACCATTCCATAGTGATTCGAGCTTTGTGCACTGGCGCATTATCCTGCTGGAAGTAACCATCTGACTGAGGATAAACTGTCAACATGAACGAATGCACATGGTCAGCAACGATGTTTAGGTATGATGTAGCACTCAGACGTCAATCTATGGGTATCAATGGACCCAACATGTGCCAAGAAAACATTCCCCACACCATAACACTGCACCCGCCACTTTGCACAATAGTCATTAGACATGACGGGTCCATGGATTCATGTTATTTTCGCCAAATTCTGAGCGACCATCAACATGAAGCACCAGGAACTTCGACTCGTCAGACCAAGCAACTGTTTTTCAATCCTCGATAGTCCAGTGCTGGTGTTTCTGTGCCCACAGGAGGCGTGCTCTTTTGTTCTTCATTGATAACAAAAGTACATGATGTGGCCGTCTGCTGTTGTAACCCACTCACGACAAAGTGCGACTAGTGGTCCGTTGCGATATTTTGTTCTGCACACCAAAGTTGTATTCTGACGTGATGTGCGACATTGTGTCCCGTCTGTTTGCTTGCACAATTCTAGACATCCTCTGACCTCTCTTCAACAAGCGATTTTCTTCCACAGGAGTGCCGTTGAGAGGATGTTTTCTGTTTGTTGCACCATTCTCGATACACCCTTGAAACTAGTGCGTGAAAAGTTCAGGAGAACTGCCGTTTCAGATATGCTTTGTCCAGCACGTTTTGCACCTACTACCATGCTACGTTCGAAGTCCGTTAGATCACTCCTTTTCCCCAATCTTGCTACGGTTTGTACGCTTAACTGATACTAGAAAGGTTGTTCTGCATTTATATCCACAACTGTGGTCATGTGACGTGAAACGTTTTGGGACAAACCATTTGTGTGTAAAGCAAGGGCGCACCTAATAAAGTGGCAGCACAGTGTACATCGTAATATGGCCCTGATGCTGCTTACTCCCTACAACTACCAATCAGTTATTTACTTTTCGCTTCTATTAATCGCATAAAATAGAAAATACAGTTAATTTATGAAATAAAAATGGTAAATGTCTGAAATGCAACGTCGTACGTTCATTACCGAACTTATTTAAAACAAGTGCCCTTAATGCTGTTGGCATGACTCGTAAGAACAATTTTTAAAATAAATTTATGACTCATTGGTGAGCCAAAACTTTCTTTTGCAATCAAATCTGGTTTTGAAATTGTCATTAATGGCGTACAGGTAACCATGAGGAGTATTGAAAATATAAAGGAATTAATGGCTTTCAGGTGACCATGAGGAGAATTAAAATATAAAGGAATTTGAGCTTCTCATTAGGTCACTAACACTGCTATTTTAAGGGTAATTAAGGCATGATACCACTCTGAAATAAGTCTAATAATTTTAATTGCTTGTGTACTAATATACACTTTCTTTGGTGTTCAAAGAAAGTGCATCACCCCTTAAAATTGTAATTGTCGTCCCAATAACGTAAGTATATGGCATAACCCCAGAGGCTCACATCTGGTGAGTATGGGCTTGGCACACCCAGGGTCCTGAGCTAGATATCATTCTTCTCTTTCTCCGTGATTCCCTTCTACTTCTCTCTCTCTCTCTCTGAATAATTCAGAATTTTTTTTTTTTTTTTTTTTTGCCTGGTGCAGCAAAGCCTCGGGCTTCCTTGCACCATAAGGCTAATAATAATAATAATAATAATTCTTAACAGATTGTATCAGATAAGATTGACACGCATAGGTTATGACGTAATATTTCATCAGCTGTTACTTTCAGCTATATAAGCACGCTCTGCAAGAGTTGCAGTCATTCCTCGCTTGTGTCAGGATGGCGAGTTAAGTGCAATTGACGCCACAAAGAAAGAGTGCTATTGTTGCTTTACGTGAAGAAGAACTTTCTTCCTGTCATATTATTATTAGCCATATGGTCACCAGGCAGAGGATAAGTATGTGTTAGCCATCTTTATAGATTTTACTGGAGCTTTTGACATGGTGTGGCATGGGAGTATTCTGTCTGCATTAAGGGGTATGCAATGTCCAGACTTATTGTATAGGACGATACAGAGTTATTTGTATTGTAGGAAAATAATACTGAAAGCTAAGCATCTACAGTTTAATAGGAATCTTTCGAGAGGGTGTCCTCAGGGGTCTGTATTGGGCCCACTTTTTTGGAACTTAGTACTTAATTTATGGCAAACAATCAATTGAAAATCTGCATAAGATTGCATATGCAGATGATTTGGTTTTATGTATTACTGGTAAATCCAGGGCTGTGCTTGAAATAAGAGTGGCCCAGGTATTAGAAAGTCTAGTGTCGTGGGCTGATCTGCACAAACTATTGATATCTACAACTAAAACTGTTATGATGCTTCTTAAGGGGAAACTAAATTATGCGCGACCGCCAAAAGCTTTAATTAAGGGGAGGCAGATTCCCCTAGTATCTGAGGTGAAATATCTAGGTATAAGAATTGATGATAGATTATCGTTTTTCCCACATTTAAATTACTTACACGAAAAAATTAAAAAATTTAGTGCAGCAATAATTCGATTAACACGGTCAGATTGGGGGTTGAAAAGGAAAGTTTTAAATTTATACTACAAGGCAGTCTTCTCACCCGTAGTTGCGTACGGAGCATCAGTGTGGTACTTCAGAGTTACTAACGTTAAATTTAAATAGAAATTGTTATCGATTCAGCGCTCAATGCTTTATGTTATTTCTAATTTGTGCAGAACAGTCTCAACGAATGCTATGCAGGTTTTGGCCGGGCATTTGCCTCTAGACTTGTACATTGTGTATCGGGCCCTTTGTTATTACTTAAAAAAAGGCATAGTGGTTTCTTTCATGAATATTACATCTGATGTCACTATAGAGATAGCTAAAGCTAAGAAAAATGTTCTAACACAGTTGATTGGTATGTGGCAACAGAGATGGGATCTTAGTGCAACTGGGGAGGTGACTAGATTGTTTATTCCAACAGTTAAATTTACTTATGATAGTAACAACAAATGGTTTTTTCCTTCTATGGTAACATCGTTTATTTTAACTGGCCATGGCTCATTAAACTACATTACTTTGGTCTAGTCAGCTCTCCTTTATGCACTTGCGGTCAACCTGAGACTTGGAGTCTTTTATTATATGATTGTAGTTTGTATGTTGAACATAGAGAAAGGCTAAAAGTGAAGATTGGTAATTTAGTTAGAGGCTGTGAAAGTGACCTTATTGCTAATCAGGATAAATTTCAAGCACTGCAAGAGTTCTGTGTAACTGTTTTTCAACGGAGAAGACATTGGAATAATCTAATGATTACTAATTAAGATTTGATTATATACATTTTGATTATTTGTGTTTTTTTTCCCTTTTAGTTTGTTTATATTATGTGTGTGTATATATGTATTTTATTTATTTATTTATTTATTTATTATTATTATTATTTTTTTTTTTGCTGGCTCTCAGGTGTGGGCAGCCTGGGAGCGGGATTGCTGGCACCCACCGGTATAGCACTACTTCCGGTGGGTGCGGGATTTTTGTGCATGAGTCACTTAAAATAGAAGACCAGGCCCAGCACCAAGTGAATATGGGCGGCCATTAGGGTCTATTCGCCAACGGGGAGCGGCTGTGCAGGTGACAGCTTCTCCCTGATGGCAAAGAGACCTTCCATACAGGTCTATTCTGCAGAGGTTCTGCACAAAGTCAACTTTATCAGGTGGAGATAGACGGAATCTATGTGCCACCTTAGACATAATAATAATAATAATAATAATAGCCATATGGTCGGATTACTGTTTCAGTGCCTCCACGGGGCGAAGGTGGGGCAACGTTGGGCCTCAGCAGGGGTCAGCGGCTAAACGACCAGATGAGCAACGGTACACGACATCACACAGATACAAAGCCCACACACTTTTAAATCTCTGGCATTTCCCAGCGAACTGGTACACCCACAATGAAAGCAACACGGAGATGGGGGGAACCTCTGGTGCCGTCTGACACTAAATACACCTTACACCTAGCCATATGGTGCAAGGAAGCCTGAAGCTTATGCTGCGCCAGCAAAGAAAAATTCCGGAGTTACACTTATAGAGAGAGAAGTAGAAAGGAATCACCAAGAAAGAGAAGAATGATGATATCCAGCTCTGGACCCTGGGTTTGCCGAGCCCATACCACATGTGAGCCCCTGGGGTTACAGAGTGTCTTGTAATCAGTCGACAGTGAGTAGATTTCTTTCCAAACTCTAGAATACTGGTTCTGCTGATAGGAAAAAAGGAACCGGACACAAACAAGTCTCTACGCCAAAACAGGACCGTATTTTGAAGTGCTTATGCCTTAAAAACCGTAAAGCTTCGTCTGAGCTGAAAAGAGAATGGGAAGCATATACAGGAGTAGTAGCAAGTGCAGTAACAGTCAGAAGACGCCTCTTGAAAAATGGACTTGTAGCCCGTCGTCCTAAGAAGAAGCCCCTACTTCTTAGGACTTTTTCATTTTTTCACAAAAAATTAAAATGATCCGATTAATTTGGTGTAAGGAACATGTCAAATGGACCCCCCAAGCAGTGGAAGTCAGTTATTTTCTCGAATGAGAAGAAATTCAACCTGCATGGCTCTGATGGGGAACAAACGATTCGCCGTAGACGTGATGAAGAATACCATCCCAACTGTATAGTGTCTACAGTGAAATTCCCTACCAGCCAAATGATATGTTGGTGCATTTCATATCGCGGAGTAGGTCACCTGCAGTTATAAAAGGTTCCGTAAATCACCTATCAAATATTGGAAGGCAAATTGCTGCCAGCCTGTCAAGTAACTGCATCTGTCAGGACGACTCTGCTCCTTGTCATCGGGCGGAAAGCGTAAGTAGGCACTTCTGTAGTTACTTTAGCTTCATTTCTGCATCAGAGGTTCGACATTAATGTGTTTATATTTGTTACAGGTGAAAAAATTGTTGGAAGAACGGTCCATTGCAATTTTTAGCTGGCCAGGAAACAGCTCGGACCTGAATCCTATAGAGATCTGTTGACATCGTGTGGAATCTGTAGTTGCCAGAAAGAAACCAAAGACCCTTCGTGAACTTCAGGAAGCCATAATTCGTGTTTGGAACCACGTATTATCAGTTCAGAAATTGATCTTGTCAATGCCTCGACATCAGAGCCAGAGTGTGCTGCTGTCATCAGAGCCAGAGGCGGTTAAACTAAATATTAGTTTGCACCTCGTGAACTTTTCATTTTGTTTTCCATTTAAAATGATAAACTGAAGCAAATTGGGGGCTTCTGATTACATTTCAGCCACAATTGTCGTGTTTACCAAAACTGTTGTATAAAGATTGCAAATGCTCATTTTGGAATATTTTGAGAGCACCTATCAAATATTACTTAGCTTTGCTTTAACTATTAATAAATATATTTTGTTTATATTTATATTTGTGATGCTAGTCATTAATGTAATATACCATCGCGAAAAAGGGTTAGAAATGTGAAATTCCTAGGTGATGCCCTTTCTTTGAATACCAGTATACATCTATTCTAGACAAACGGTTTTACAGAGAAGTTCAAGTAAATAATAATAAGTAAAGAACAAATGGTAAATAAATAATAACAAGCAAGCATAAATGATGCAAAATTCCATTCCGGTGGATACTTCTGTGTGGAAGGGAGAAAGAGTATCAACGGACGGTGATTTATTCATCTTACCAAAGCTACCTGCAAGCCATTAGTTGTTACCAGAATCTGTTTAAGTCCAGGTAGAAATTGAATTTTTGTGGTGTGGTAAAAGATACATGACAGCAGGAAAGTGTTACAGACCGAAGGACTGTGGAGTGTAATAAAAATCTGTTTAGACATCTTGGAAGGACAAGCAAGTATTACTGCCTCGTATTGGCTATTAGTCCCTCTTGGGGACTGGAGATCTTGGACTTACAACCAGATGCCAGGTGGAATCAAATTTTTAAATTAATGAGTAACTCATACGAGTATAACTCATCGTATATTCTTTTGCGCTAGAGAGGCAATAAGATATGGTAGTACAAAAACCAATAGCAGGTAGTGACCACAATGTAATTGAGTGGGAATTATCCAAAGAAATCACAGTAGTTCAAAGGGATTAAATTAGCCAAGCATTGCTCGTACTGAATTATCTGGAAAGAGAGAATTATTTGCTCGGAAAACGAATGCACTCTGTTTGTTTTGGAAGCTACTGATATGTTCATTCCTGTGTAGAAGTGCAACAACAGAAAGATGCCAAATTGGATGAGAGAACAGAGTTTTAATTGAGGAAAAGAAAAAAGCATGAAACCATGAAATAGTTATTACAAACTATCACTATAGGCATAATCACAATAGGATAGTCATAATGATATTTGTAATATACGCTATAGGATAGTCATGAACATATTTGTAGTACAAATACTGATTGTGGAAGATGCAAGAATGAACTGAGTCCGAGAATTTTCTGGCAAAGAGAGCTATACAAGGAATTTTCTTTCTATATCATTGCCCTCGTGGGTGGCACAGTTGGTAAAATCGCCGCCCTTCCCCACACTGGGTAGAAAAGACTTGAATTCGAATACCACCGATGATGTGAAGATTTTTTTTTTTTTCTCTTTCACAAAGTGGCTGAATTAGTTGATTTTTGGCGAGGGTAGCATAATTATTACTCCCGAATACTCGGGCGTTTGCTCCAGCAAATATGCAAATAGACCACAGAACACTCAATTTTTCAGACACTGCACAACATTGCCTAAGTCAATGCACCTAAAATCCTTTAGAAACACATTCTATATGATTACAAAAAAAAAAAAAAAACCGGAGACGGGAAGGGACTATTATCATTATCAGCCATATGGTGCAAGGAAGCCTGAGGCTTATGCTGCACCAGGCAAAATTCTGAATTACCCTGAGAGAGAAAAAGAGAAGTAGAAGGGAATCACCAAGAAAGAGAAGAATGGTGATATCCAGCTCAGGACCCTAGGTGTGCCAAGCCCATGCTCACCAGATGTGAGCCCCTGGGGGTATACTAAATCAGATAGATCCGTTAAAATATTGTAGTGGGAAAATCACAGGTTTTCCAGAGGATGTGGCAGTGGAGTTGAACCAGTAATTGATCATTATTATTATTATGTCAATGATCATCATTATTATTATTATTATCATTAGCCAATATGGTGCAAGGAAGCCTGAGGCTTATGCTGCACCGGCCAAAAAAAAAACAAAAAAAATTCCGAGTTACCCTGAGAGAGAGAAGGAGAAAGGAATCACCAAGAAAGAGAAGAATGATGATATCCAGCTCTATAATTAAAAGTATCTTTTAACTAGAAGGTAACAGTGATGAAAAGTGAGCTTTATATGAAATTAGTGGTATAACTATCTATGAGAATCGTCTGATAGCTTAATATATCAAGTCATTAGTAATGTTACAAATTATTACACTTTGGGACAATCACTTTGGACTGAGAAGTTCTGTTTTATCCAGTACATAAGGGAGAAACTGAGTGGTGATTGGAAATTCGACTAATGAGTTTAACTTCTGTGATAAGCAAGATCAAGGAGTCTCAAGTTAAGGACAATACAGGACCTTCACGATAAGAATGTGATCCTGCAGGGATTACAACAAATGTTTGTGAAAGAAAGGTCTTGCCTAGCCAATCTTGTTAACTACTACGACGAGGTAAAAAAAAAATTGCATGTGAAAAAAGGACTCATACTTGAGACTGTTCTTCGATTGCACTTGGGGTTCCTCAGGGACCGGTGCTTCCCCCCTTCCTGGTTCTAATTCTCACATTGACAAGGGACGAAGGGAGAAGTTGCCAAAGTTTGCTGATCTGAAGTGTGTCGGGGAGTTTAATGGCAGAAGCAGGTTATGTTGCTTTGCAAGGATTTGGAACTTTTTACAGAACTGGTTTGAAACATGGAAACTAAGGTTTAAAGCTTCTATATGTAAGGTGGTGCACCTTAGAAATAGAAACTCAAGAATAACATACAAACACAGGTGTAAGAGAGGTGAGAAACTTTGGGATTTACGATACAATCAAAAAGCATATTTACCGTGCAATGGTCACGGTAAATTTGCTACACACAGGAATACATGGTATTCTATCAATGATTTGTTGGCTGAAGTGTAGATAATCACACGGTGCTCTATCAAAATTTTATTTGCAAATAGAAATAAGAATTCCTCTATACAAGTAAACGGTGAGACGGAACTTGAAACAAAGAATACAGCTATGCATCTAAAAAAGACAGAACTTCTCGAGAGAGAGAGAGAGTTAAAAGAAGCACATCTAGATTCCTAAGAGCACTAATCGTGTCCGCACAAGGAACAAGTCAGAAGGTGCAGACTACAAAGTTTAGGAACAAGATACTTTGGAAGGGGAGAGGAACCTGAATGAAGTGTATCCTTTTTCATTTTACTCATCCCTTCAATGCAGTAAACTGAATGAGATATGTATATTTTCACTGGCAGGAGAGATAAGAACCATGATCGCAATTACGGAGCAACAGAAGGCTGAATCTCAGCTAATTTGTAGAGTTATTGAAGTGTGATTACTTCCCCGGGTAGCTGCAGTGAAAGTTTGGCGTAGTTTATGCCAGAACTGGATGGTGATTTTAGCATCACTGTTACTATAAGTATTAGAATTTCTAAACGATACAAGGAAAGCGGCCTTTTTTTATGCGTCTCTAGCTACGATTATCTTTTAATATTGACTTATAGCAGTGATTATTATAGTTTATATAGGAATGTAACTGCTAACTCAATGAACATTAGGTTGCCCCCTGGTTATTTTTTCACCATAGCAACTAAGGCGTCAACGTGTTTTACCTCTGAATTTGGCATATTCTCTGGTTTGGTTGACTGTTTTGCTTGACGAAAAACTCGATTTTTTCTCAATAGGGGAGAACAATGCATTGCTCTCACAAGGCTTATTAATCGAACACGGCGTGACAAAAACCTATAATAACACCTCCCATCTTGACTGGATTTCAGGGCACGCCTTTTCCTCAAAGTGTGGAATGGCAGCAGTCGTGTCATTCTGCTACCTGAGAGGTTTATTATTCTCCTCCTTCCTCACCGAATAATTTCCCAACTAATAGCAATGTAGTCAATGTTCCTAAACTTCCATTCACATGTTTTTAAATAATTTTTAAGTTTTATAAAAAGTAAGGAAATATACTGTTACAAAAAAAAAAATTAAATCAGATCTATTTTGAAATTGATGGAGATGCAAATTAAAAAAAAAAAAAAATACATTAAACGACCTTTTATATGGACTTGCTTTCTTCGCACTTATGAGAGGAGGATATTACTTTGTCTTTCTAATAGTACTCGTAAAAATTTTATTTCCGCACATGTTACAAATAGTTTCCTCTTTCCCCCCCCCCCCCCGAAAGTACAACTATTCAGTTTCCCGAAAGAAGAAATTCTCAAACAAAAAATGGATTCAATTGATTCATGGACAGAATTTCATTCTACCAAATTATACCAAGGTAAGTAATCTTTAGAGTGATATTTTTATTATTTTTTCTATTGCTACAGATAGGGGTCACTTTTAAAATGAGTAATCCGATTTGTAGTAGTATAATTTAAAAAAAAAAAGTGCGCTACAATTCGCACTTTTTTTTTTAGCCAGCTAACGGGGGGGGGGGATTTCCGGGGATCACTCGTAGAAACATTTTTCCATATACTGTATGTACATTGCACGAATCGAGCTAATCTCTCGTGTTTCTTAAAATTTATTTAAGGTATAATTAGGGTATATATAACCCCAGGGGCTCACATCTGGTGAGTATGAGCTTGGCACACCCAGGGTCCTGAGCTGGATATCATCATTCTTCTCTTTCTCTCTCTGTTTCTCTGGATAAGTCAGAAATCTTTTTTGGCTGGTGCAGCAAAAGCCTCAGGCTTCATTGCAATATATGGCTAATAATAATAATAATAATATTTATCGAGTAATGTTCTTTTTTCTATTGTAATGGTATTGTCATCGGGCTTTTATTGTACTCGTAGCGTAAGAAATTCTAATTCTAGCGGGTATTTGATGGAATGAACTTCCATCAAAATCTTTTCTTTTTTTTTTATTTGTTTTTGTTTTGGCTGATGCTGCTTTTTTGCATAATTGCCATTACTAAATATTAATCTTCATATCCCCATTTTCTTTTAATACTTTATGTGTACACAGCTTGAAATATTAAATATTAAAAAAAAATCTATCCTGGTTTCAAAAGAAATCTGTCATTAAATTAAGTGACATAAACGAGAGCATTTTGACTAATGTAAAAAAAATAATAATAACTTCTACAATTAATAATATGAATTCTTAAAACAGAAGCCTGCCACTGAATGGTTCAACTTACATAATTAAAAATATTGTAAATATTGATTTTAATAATATTTTTATTTGGCTTATGAAGAATGAGTTCAAAAGATTACATACAAATACCGTAGATAGATATATCTTTTATAATAGATTCAAGATGCACATAAAGAAGTGCAGGATGATAAATCGTCGGTGGGTGGGCAGGTACCCTGGTATTGCAATCATGCCAATCCAGTTGTGAATGCTGCAGCAGTCTTTCCCACATTTACAATACAGTGTATCTGTATCTCTTCCGGCTGAATGTAGCAGTTATACTGCAGAACTTTATGCAATCCATCTAGCTATAGACAATATCAATATCTGTCTCAACACTAATAGTTTAATATATACAGACTCCATGAGTACGCTTTCCGCAATAAGTAACAATTTCTCAACCCCACATTCCATAGTAAAAGAACTCCGGTCTCGTCTATATCATTTGAGGAATCTGAATCATACTGTAAGTTTCTGTTGGATTCCAGGGCATGCTGGAATCACAGGTGACGAAACAGCAGACCAGGCAGCCAAGCACGCAAAGAGCAACGCACATCCATCTTACCAATTACCCTATACAGGGTGTTTCAGTTAAACGTTTCAGAACTTCTAAGAGGGGTAGGGTACGTCCTGACAACTCGAAATCATATAGCAATGTGGGGTCGGAAATGCTTTCCTGAAGCGGTGTTGTACACAGAAGCACCATAAAGAAAAGAGACCGTAAGTGAAATCGTTTTAATAATACATGAAAAGAAGCAAAAGGTACGTGGATTAAAGTAAGTGTTCGAAGTTTCTTCCACGGGCTACAATGCACGCCTCACATCTCCGACGCATGGACATCCGAACATTCTGGAATACTCCAGGCGAATTTCGAATTTCTTCGGCAGCTACTGCGATTCTTGCAACCAGCTCCTCAGCATTATCAACAGGGGTGTCATAAACTAGCGATTTCATATGACCGTGAAAATTCCTTCACAAGGGAAGGAATTTTCAACACGCATAACGACCATATCTGGGCGGTCGAGAACCCGCATGCAATACGACGTCGTGCAGCACAGATTCGATTTTCGGTCAATGTATGGGCCGGTATTATGGGAGATCACCTCATCGGACCTTACCTGTTACCGTGTCGTCTAACCGGACCTATCTACTTGATCTTTCTGCAGCAAGTATTGCCACAACTTTTGAGAGATGAACAGATTTCTGCATCGACGCAACAGACAATGTGGTTCCAACCGGATGGAGCCCCTGCTCATTATAGCGGAGATGTTCGTAACTACCTGGATGTCACATTTGGTCAACAGTGGATCGGACGTGGTGGTCCCGTGCGTTGGCCTGCTCGGTCACCCGACCTATCATGTCTTGATTTTTTTTCTGGGGTCATATGAAATCGCTAGTTTATGACACCCCTGTTGACAATGCTGAGGAGCTGGTTGCAAGAATCGCAGTAGCTGCCGAAGAAATTCGAAATTCGCCTGGAGTATTCCAGAATGTTCGGATGTCCATGCGTCGGAGATGTGAGGCGTGCATTGTAGCCCGTGGAAGAAACTTCGAACACTTACTTTAATCCATGTACCTTTTGCTTCTTTTCATGTATTATTAAAACGATTTCTCACTTACGGTCTCTTTTCTTTATGGTGCTTCTGTGTACAACACCGCTTCAGGAAAGCGTGTGTGTGTGTGTGTGTTACGGGGGTTTATCGGCGCATAAGCTGCTGTGGCTATAATGCGCCTATTCACATGAAAATGCTAAACACAAAATTTAAGCATAGCTAAAAACATAATTTAGACATAACAGCTTGGTTGCGTTTACAGAGATATTTTAGAATTTATTATAAAGTCCAATTATTTTCAGATAAGAGAAAAACTCGTTGATGTTTGCATCATTTCCAATAATGTGTTGTAATGTTATTGGTTCTCGTAGATTTCTTAGGGAACACAGCACGGATATTCTGTCCTGTTGATAGTGAGGGCAGTCAATCAGAATATGTTTCACTGTTAAATTTTCTGAACAGTATGGACATTGAGGAGGATCTTCGCCTCTGAGCAGATGGAGGTGGGTCAGATATGTGTGTCCAATACGTGCCCGTGCAAGAACCACTTCTTCTCTTCGCACTGTTTTGGTGCTAGAGCGCCAATGCTTTGGATCCTGTTTCAACTGATAGAGTTTATTATTCTTTTGTGTGTACCATAGCTCTTTCCACTTCGCGAAACCTGCTGTTCGTATGATGTGACAGTAGTCAGAGGCTGGAACCGGAATGGAGGTTAAATCAAAGGTTGACGGATTTTTAGCATTTTCATCAGCAAGTTCGTTACCCTTTATCCCCGAATGTGCTGGGATCCAGCAAAAGGTCACTGATTGATGGCATTCTTCAATTTGTAATAGGAGTCTTCCAATTTGATTTAACACAGGATGAGCCTTGTAGGAGGAGTTTTGCATTGCAGTTATTGAGCTGAGAGAGTCTGTGTATACAACATATTTTACAGATGGGTTGAGATTCAGGTTTTCCAAAGCTAATTTTATTGCATGAAGTTCTGCAGAGAAGCTGCTGTACTCAGGTGGAAGGGCAGCTGAGATGATAGTAGAGGGAAATACTGCCGCTGCTCCAACGGCTGTATGTGATTTGGAGCCATCAGTATATATGGGCAAAAAATCAACGTATTTCTGAATATGGTTTGCATGGAGTTGTTTCATATTGAGTGTTGGTAGACGATTCTTTCCCCATTTGTCAAGATAAGTATCGAAATATAACTGAGGAGGTGGAATCCATGGCGGTTGGGAGTAATTCATTAAATGTTGCCTGTTGAAAATCTGAACATTCCAACTCTGCATTAACTCAATGAGGCGTAAGCCTGCCGGTCTTATTTTACTGGGTTTATTTCTATAGAGGTTTTGAAATGGTGGATTAAAGAGGTATGGCTGAACAGGATGATGACCGCAATTTTGTATTCGGGCTGCATACTTTAGAAGCAGCGTTTTTCTGCGGAGGTGAAGGGGGGGCTCATCAGCTTCAATGTACAAACTATGAGTAGGAGATGTCCTGAAAGCACCAAGTGCAATCAGCAATGCGCTATGCTGTATAGGATCCAGCCATCTCAATGTACTCTTACGGGCGGAATCGTAAAGAGGAGCACCATAATCCAATCGGGATCTGATCAATGCTCTATATAAGAGCAACAAAGATGTACGATCTGCTCCCCAAGACAAGGCAGATAAAGCTCTTAGTATGTTCAGCTTTTTGAGGCAGGATATACGCACAGATTTAATGTGCTCAAGGAAATTCAGTTTCCTGTCAAGGATTAATCCCAAGAATTTGATGTTGTTAGTCACTGGAACGGTAAAATTTTGCATCTGAAGTTCGGGATCTGTATGCATTTTCCGTTGATTACAAAAGTGGATTGCAACAGTTTTCTGCTGTGATAGATGATAGCCATTTAACTCTGCCCACCTTTGGACTTTATTTAAAGATATCTGCAGCTGCCGTTCAATGGATCTCATATTCAGAGAATGGCAAGAAATAGAGAGATTATCGGCATAAAGATAGGTTTCAACAGTATTTGGAAGATCTTTTGTGATGGAATCGATTCTTAGGGCAAATAGGGTTGCACTCAGTATGGACCCTTGTGGCACTCCTTCTTCCTGTAAAAATGTCCTAGAAAGCGAGTTGCGGTATCGAACTTGAAACGAACGAGTCCTGAGAAAGTTCCTGATGAATATAGGAAGGTTGCCTCGTAGACCTAGAGCATGGAGGTCACTGAGAATGCCACGACGCCAGGTAGTATCAAATGCCTTTTCTATGTCTATGGAAACCATAACAAGATGTTCATTTTTCACAAAGGCATTACGAATTGCAAACTCAGCTTTGATCATGAGATCTAAGGAGGACCTGTTCTTTCGAAAGCCATGCTGATTATTGCTAATTAGTTGTTGCGTTTCGATGATCCAAACAAGGCGATTATGGATCATTTTTTCAAGTAATTTACCGAGGCAACTGGATAAAGATATAGGTCTATAACTGTTAGGACTGGTAGGATCTTTACCGGGTTTCAAAAAGGCAAGAACTGTGGCATGATGCCAAGAGATGGGAAAAATGTTTTCCATAAATATTCTGTTATAATATACCAGCAGTATTTGTAAATTTCTGTCACCAAGGTTTTGTAACATAATGTAAGATATTCCATCTGGCCCAGCGGCACTGTTGCGTGTTGTTTTAATGACATGTATAAGTTCATGATATTGAAGAGGCTGATTATGGGGAAAGAAAACTGAGGTTCGAAAGTTGATGGCTCGTTGTTCAGTCTTGGTCTTTATTTTCTGGAAATCCGGAGAATAATTTGATGCCGCAGAAACTTCGGCAAAAGTTTTAGCCAAGGCATTTGCAATGTCTTGAGGAGCAGATAGTTCTTGCCCATTCCATGAAAGAATTGGTGAAGGAGTGGTTGGAAATTTTCCGGAAATCTGCCTGATTTTCTTCCATATTAACCTGGAGTTAGTGTTTCTGTTTATGGTAGATGCAAAGCGAATCCAAGAATTTTTCTTTGCTTCTTTTTGAATGCGACGTGCTTTGGCTCTTAGTTTCTTGTAATTGATAAGATTAGCTGTGGTAGGGGATCTACGAAATAAATTCCATGCTTTATTTTTTAACTTCTTAGCTATTGTGCATTCTTGATTCCACCAATAGTTAAGGTGCCGTCGGGACTGGGGATTTGACAATGGAATTGAACATTTAGCTGCACAGATTATATGTGAAGTGATATAATCTGTGGCTTCATCTATTGACTGTGTTCGTATATATTGTTCATCCAAGGTGACAACTGATTGAAATTTGACCCAGTTGGCTTGAGAGAACTTCCATTTCCTGCAGGGTATGACTAATGGTGGTTGTGCAGTGAGCAGATCGCAAATAATCGGAAAATGGTCACTGCCCATGGGATCGTCCATAACAGACCATTGTATAATTGGAAACAGAATCGGGGAACATATTGATAGATCGATTGCAGAGGTTTGTCCACTTGGTAGTTGTATGTGAGTAGGTGCACCAGTATTAAGAACAGTAAGGTTTTCCTTATCCAGAAACGTTTCAATTAAGCGGCCATGTATATCTAATTTTGTCGATCCCCATAAGGGGTTGTGGCCATTGAAATCACCCAAGATACAGACAGGGGGTACTAGTTGCATTAGCAGGTTTTCAAGATCCTGGTAAGAGAAGGTATGACTTGGTGGGAGATAGACTGATACCAGTGTTAAAGCAATCTGTGTTATCAAACGTACGGCGACAACTTCAATTGTAGTTTGCAAAACAATTTGCTTGGTCGGGATATTTGAATTGACTAAGATGGCCACGCCCCCACGGGCAGCATTTGAATTATTACGATCGTGCCGATAGATGGCATAGTTCTTTATGTTGGTGGAAATTTGCGGAGTTAGATAGGTTTCCTGTATACAGAAACCAACTGGAGAGTAGCGGTTAATTAAGGCTTGAATATCATTAAGGTTGCTACGAAATCCTCTACAATTCCATTGGAGAATGTAAGGCATTACTGATGTTTAGTAGAAGAAGCTGCTTCTGACTGTTTTTTTAATGTGACTGTCTTGTGACGTTCAGGCCTTGGTTTGTCTTTTTTTGGGAATAATGGTCGACCGGTGTCCATTTCTTCTTCTGCATATATTTCTAAGATCGGTTCTTCCTGTCTGGATGAGTCAATAGTATCCATAGACGTTTCTTGGATATTCTTTTTTAAATTTGAGTTACGAATATTCGATATAGAAGAAATCACTGGGGGAGGAGAAGGAGTTGTAGCTGGTACTGTAAGTGCAGTATTACTTGCCTGGTTCAACTGTTTTGGGACATTGGACTGTTGCTGAGAGAGAACAGTCCGAGCCCAGGCAGAGATTGAGGTGGTAGAAGGGACTGTAACATCAGTTTGGGTGGCTACTGATTGATATTTTTGTAATATTGGCGTACGTACGTTTATTCATACTGGGAGCAATTAATTTCCGTGCTTCCTGAAAGCTCACTTTATTTTCTATCTTATATTTAACGATTTGCTTTTCAGTTTTCCATCTGTCGCACGTCCTTGAGTAGGCAGGATGGTTTCCCTCACAGTTGGGACAAGTCATTTCTTTTGCCAAGCAGTCACTTTGGGTGTGGTCAGCCGACCCACAATTAGGACAAACCTGGTTTCCTCTGCACGCCGTTTGAGAGTGGCCATACTTCTGGCACTTAAAACATCTCAATGGGTTAGGAATATATGGTCTAATGCGGCAGAGTAGGTAGCCTGCTTTTATCGATGGTGGTAGATTTGGCGTGTTAAAAGTTAGAATAATATTCCTTGTAGGTGTGAGTATATTTTCTCTTTTCACCATAATTCTTTTCACAGCAATGACATTTTGATCTTGAAGCTCCTGTGTTAACTCCTCCTCCGTGACATTCAATAGATCCCAGCTGGATATAACACCCTTAGATGTATTTAGGGTGGCATGGGGAGAAACCTTTACTGGAATTCCAGCAAAACTTGTAAGTTTTAGAAGTTTCTCTGAATGTCTACTGTTCGCTGTTTCCAATAGCAGGTCGCCTGATTGTAATCTCTTGACTGTCTTAGGAGATCCTGCCAAACTTTCCAGGTGTTTCTGGATAAGGAACGGAGAGAGCTTACTGAGAGGCTGTTCTGCAAGAGAGTGCATTATAAGAAATGCAGGACAATTTGTCGCTGAGGAAGTGGTTTTCAACCTCTTGGGTTGCGACGTGTTATGGTCAGGGTCTGACTCTGGCCGAGAGCTTGTCGGCTCTAGAGGCGGAAATGTATTTTGGTCCATGCTTGCTCCTTTTGGCCCTTGGCAGATTAGCTTTTCTGCCAAGATTTCCGGCCCCGCCACGGGGAGGCAGGAGCAGTGCCCGGTGTGACCAAGCGTAAAGTAGTAAGTGTTAGTAAAAGAGATATGAGAAATAAAGAAAGGTAGCTTTTCTTTCTTGCTCTGTACAAGTACTTTTGTAACAGTAGCTGATATTAAATAAATAAATTTCTTAAGGGCAGGAACTTAATAGAATTCTAAATCGCTTTTGGATAATTATACTTTAAGCACAGAGAAGACGCTCGATCACAATCGCTTGGCACCCGGGGCCTTCAGGAAAGCATTTCCGACCCCACATTGCTATATGATTTCGAGTTGTCAGGATGTACCCTACCCCTATTAGAAGTTCTGAAACGTTTAACTGAAACACCCTGTATAGATTTCCTAAAACATATCGGACGTATCTGTAGGGACCAATGGTTAAATATTTATAAGACACATACAAACAATAAATTATTTGAAATTAAACATGAAGCACAAATATGGAGCTCCAGCTCGAGGAAAAACAGGCATGAAGAAGTAATACTGTCAAGATTGCGTACAGAGCACACACACCTGACCCACTTGTTCCTGCTCAAGGGCGATGACCCTCCTATATGCACGTTGTTCATCACAACTTACAGTTCGACATATTCTGTTAGACTGTTCGTATTATTCCCATACCAGAAATACTACCTTCCTCTCTCTGACTCAAATGCAAGAATTTATCACTAACCCACCTATTGGGAAACAGTGCCAATCTGGATGAGCTTTTTTCTTATCTCAAACAAATTAGACTTTATGAATATATGTAATATCAAATAAGGCAAACTCCGATACCGTTCCAAATATCTGAATAGACACATTTTGGCCTCAGTTGCCCTTGTGCCGCAAAACCTCTACACCACCACCACTACCAGTTGTGAAGTTAATTCCACAATATGAGAGATGCCAACAGGTGTATAGAATAATACTGTAATAATAATGTAAATGCACAAGGCATAATACGATATGAGCATGAAATAACTATATAATATCGGTGTAAAAACACCATAGCTAGCTCATATCGTATTATGCCTTGTGCATTTACATTATTATTACAGTATTATTCTGTATACCTGTTGGCATCTCTCATATTGTGGAATTAACTTCACAACTGGGTTAACATGATTGCAACACCAGTGTACCTGCCTTCCCCCCCACCCCCCGATGAGGAGCCAAAATGCTCCGAAATGGTGCTGTATGGAGAAGTCATGATGGGGCCCTAGTTACTGCGAATAGGTAAAAAGTCTTCCCTAATGGAGAAGCGTTACCTATTCGGGGGATTTATGAGTGGTTTAGTTTAGTTCATTGAGTGTAAAGAGTAACTGTCCCTTTCCTCTTTCGACGGCATTTCTTCTTCTTTCTCTCCTACTATCACTTTCCTACACCTTTTTGCTTTCCTAAGTGTAACAGGGACAGTATGTGGATAACACAGTGTTTTATTCTATACCATTTTTCAAACGGTGTCTTCTGGGTGGTGGTGGTGCCCACTGAGAATAAGTAACAATAGTCTTCTATATTAGTGAAGCGCTACTTATTTGAGGTAGTGCAATACATGGTAACTCGTTTGGAAGGATGATCACAGTATGAGATATAATTAAATCGATGCCTTTACACTACGATTGTAATTTATTTTTATGAGCTAACCATGGTGTATTTACACGATATTATATAGTTATTTGATGCTCATAGCCTACTTTGGTGTGCAAAACTTAAGGACCAACACCATTTCTAAAGGTTACAACCACAAAATCTTTACTTAAGGTACTCTTTACTGATGACAGTAGATTCAGCCTCAGCAGTGATTCTGGACGTCAGCTAACCTGGCGAGAGGTTGGCACACTATATCACCCCCAAACATCATTGAAAGGGATCGATATGGCGGTCGAGGTGTTCTCATCTGGGGGAGGCGTTATCTTGGATGGACGTACACAGCTCCAGATACTGGAAGGCAGTAATGTAACCGGTGTACGCTACTGTACTGAGGTAATTCTTCCCCATGTGCGTCTGTTCCGAGGTGCCATTGGCTCCGAGTTCGTGTTTATGGATGATAACGCCACACCCCCATCGCACTGCAGCTGTTGATATGCTTTTGGAAAGTGAGGACATTGTTCGTATGGATTGGCCTGCCCGTTCCACCAATCTAAATCCCATCGAACACATATGAGACGATCTGGGGAGACGCCTAGCGGCACGTCCACACTCACCAGAAAATTTTCACCAGCTGAAGATGGCGCTGACAGAGGAATGGACGATGTTACCGCAAGAACTTATTAATAACATTGTTCTAAGTATGGACAGGCGGTGCAAAGCCTGCATGGACATTAGGGGTGGCCATATCTCCTACTGAGGACCACTTCTTCCATTTGTTCCATCTTTGGCCGTGATGCATCTGTATCATGGCAGCCAGTGCTATGTTGCCATTTTTGAATCAAGTCCCTCTGAACCGTTTTGTTTCCGTTGTTGTGTCGGTGTTGTTTCCTTCATCATTTCTGTACCTCACGAGGTTCCTTTGGTATGCTTTTCCCATATCCAGGCCACTCCTATGAAAACCTGACTGGTCCTTAAATTTTGCACACCAGAGTATTATGACTTGTGCATTTACATCGTTATTATACGAATTCGTATGAGCGACTGAGTTCTAATTGGTTCCTACTTTTACAAGTTCTCGATTATCTTTGTTGAGTCCTCCGAAACGTATTTATATACGTTTTGTGTTGTTGGACTTCTCTTTTATACTCTCTGCCATTAGCGTACATAGGTTTGCAAGGATGAGACTAAGCAGTAAATGGGGTTAATGGAGTTTCTGCTATTTTTTTCGGCGCCTTAATGATGTCTGTCGTTGAGAGAGCATCCATCTTCCAGTAATTAGTTTGTGCAGCGTCATTTTTTTTAGTAGTTGCTGAGTAACTGTAGGATTGTACATCTAAATTTGCGGGTAGTGTAGATCTTGAGATGGTTAAGTGGAAAACCATAACCAATTCATCCATCTCAAGAACTAGCATGCTGTAAAAAAGACTTGCTATGTAGCTTTCTGGGGCGAAGAATCAAATCTCCGATGAACGCGTAATAGGGAGAAGGCATCTGTTAGCAAACTGAGAGATTAACTTTCTATTCCTAATGTCCACGAGCTCCTGGAAAATATTCCATAGTGTTGCTTGGATCTTTCTCTTAATGTTATTGAAGTGGTGAAAAGTTAGGTTCTCGTCCCGTCTTAAGCCAAATTGGTATGAGCTTATGCCTTTTGGATGATCTAATTGTCTATCGTTATCTGCGTACTGTTTATTCTTTTCTTCTTGTTATTGTTAGTTGCGGTTTTTATTTTTTTTAAGTTTTTTAATGTGTTCACTGAGGACGTTAGTTGCTAGGTGCTCCGCAAGGTAATTATTTTGTCTTGCAGCGTTTCACTTATATTTGCTATCTGTTCTGGATCATTTAATTCTGTATGGAGTTTTATGTTCTCTGCATAATTTGTGAAGCCTGGCGAGATGTGCCCTCGTGGGTAGCAAGTGGATATAATCACCCAAGTCCTACACCGAGTGGAAAAGGCCTGAGTTCCAATTCCATCAATGATGCGAGGAACTTTTATGGGTTTTTTGCACAACGTGGCTGAGTTGGTCGGTCTAAAGCGAGGGTTTTGGCTCTTTCTCCCAAAAACTCTGGTTTTATGTCCAGAAAACTGTAAACCGACCAACACTAACAATTACAGACACAGTATGCTGACGCCAGTAGGTCTAGTTTATAGTCTAACGGTCAGGGTCACGGGTCAGAGTAATGTTTTTATTTCTCTGATTTTCGTCTTTCTGTTGGAGGAAGTAGAGGATTTTTAAAAACTGATTCTTTCTTTGATCTTTTTTATAAATCTTGTGAATCCTATGAATTTATCCTATAATTTTTTTATGAATCCGTTTTAATAAATCTTTTTTTATTTCTGCGATTTTCTCCTTTCAGGTGTGGGAGGGGGGGGCTAGAGGATTTTTAATTTCATTCCTTTTGTATTTCTTTGCAGGTGTTTAATTCAAACCGTTAGTGACCATGGAAGAAAAGAGGAGAGAAAGGAGAGGAGGGTAATAGTATATGGTATAGGGTTATAGTCATCATTTGACGGCGAAGAAGAGGTAGTAGGGTGTGTCTTTTAGGCGCGTTCGCATACAGGACGGACATGTTGAAGACAATGGGTGCTTAGCCTATTGTCTTCAACATGTCCGTGTGTCCGTCCATATGTAACAACTCGACTCCCAGAGGACAGATTTTCATGAAATTTTATATTTAGTTCGTCGAGTTATTCCACATTTCATTAAAATCGGACAAATAGAAATCCGATATTTTTATTATTCCTTTTTGCCATACAGTTTGTATGGAAAAAATAAATTCATAGATTGAATGTTGTTTTAATGCAATATTGTTAGCCTAAAACAGTCCGTGGCTTCGCGAGTTCGCGAAGCAACGGCCTGTTTTAGGACTCCAATACACCCAGGAAGATGTGTCCAATCTTGGTTTTAGGAGCATGAAACTGAGGCTAAGCATTTCCCATGGCCTGCAAGATCACCAGACTTAAGCGTTATTGAGCCACTGTGGGCATATTTAGAGAGGAGAATGAAAAGCAGGTTTCCTCCACCTTCATCACTCAAGGAACGTGAAACGTTCCTTGATGAAGAAGGGTCCAATATTCCTCTTAAGGCAGATCAAGATTTATTTGAATCTATTCACTGTAGAATATAAGCTTTTTTAAAATAAAAGGGTTGCCCAACATCATATTAGTGCATACCTGTAACTTTTAGGCCCAGATATTTATATTATTTTGTCCACCTCTGTATATAGAGAGGAACAAAACAAGAGTACGCTGAAGGAAAGTAATAATATTTTATTATTATTATTACACTGAAGGGCTTAGTTTCATAGAACATAAAACGATAGTTTTATTTTTTTTCTAAAGTTACAATATTAGTAATTAATTGATAATTCACTTCTATTTCTCAGGAAAAAAACAGTTATTTAAAAAAAATGGAACACTTCTACCACTGTACTGTTTTTATTAATATTCCATCTTTTTTTTTCACTGTATATGTTTATTCCATTCCTTTAGTAATAATTATTATTATTACTAAAGGAATGAGCACCGCTATGTCAATCAGATAGGTAGCCTTTTAATTCTTGTCGACAAGGGTGATGTCCGGTTTGTTGTGCCGGATTGTCTTGTCTGTTATTATGGCATGATCCCAGTACAGCTTGTGGATTGGAGTCTCTAGTACGGCCTGGGGTTCGTACTTGTAATACGGTACACCTTCTTTGATCAACTGGTATTTCCTCGTTAGCTTCTGATATATTATCCTAGCTACCTGATCGTGACTACGAGTTTACCCTATCTGGGCGATCACCTTGGATCCTGCACTGATGTGTTGGATCGTTTCTGAGGCCAAGTGGCATCGTCGGCATGTGTCATCTGACACTCCGGGCTCTACGATGTATTTTCGGGTGTTGATTACCTGGTCTTGGATGGCGAGCATGAATCTTTCAGTCTTGGGGAAGAGCATCCTGCTCGTGAGCCATGCATTGGAAGCCATTTGATCTATATGGCCTTGATGAAGGTCACTGTAGTGTCGACCATGGAGTATCTTCTTTGTCCATCTTTCTAGCTTCGTTTGCTCCGTTTGGGCAGGAGGGGAGTTAGTTGAGTGGCGTATGCCACTTGTCTATCTTCCTTATGACCTGGGAAAGTGCTGCTGCGTGTTTCTGGAAGTAATCCTTCAGGTTAGCAATCACTGTTTTCTGTTGCTCGACGAGTTCTATCAGATCCCTTCCTCCTTCTTTCTGAGCAATTGTCAGCCTCTCCACGGCTGACTTCGGGTGATGTTGGCGGCTCTTGGTCATCATTGTCCTTGTGTTTTTCTTGATATCCTGCAGCTCGGTGTTAGTCCAATCTATGATCCTGAAGGAGTATGTTAGCATTGGGAATGGATAGGTGTTTATGGCTTTAACTTTGTTCCCTCCATTCAGCTTTGCTTTGAGAAGGCTTCTGAGTCTCCGATGGTAATTTTCGATCGGGTAGGCATTGATCTCCTTGTGCTCTTGCTGTTGAGCCTGCATCATCCTCAGGTATTGGTAGGTCTCTCCTCCCGTTGTGGCTTAGATCTCTATACCAGTCTGTAGCTGTTAGTTTCGGCCGACTAATATTTGTCTAAACCAAATTCCATCCTGATATTATTGCTGAATTCTTCAGTGATCCGGAGTTGTTGCTGGAGTTTCTTCTCGGTTGCGGCGTAGAGCTTGATGCCATCCATGTACATCAGGTGGGAGAGAGTATACAGGTTTTTCCTTCGTTCCCCTTGAGTTTTTATATCCATACTTGCTGTTGTTGAACATGTTGAATAGCGGGTTGGATGCTAGACAGAACCACAGTAGGCTCAAAAAAAAAAAACTATTATTTTTAGGCCACCCGAATAATTAAATTCATCTGCCGTGCTGTGTGTCTGTGACTCTCCACAGGACTGTTCTCCTGGGTAGCACAGTTAGTACTGCTACCCAAAATATATGCTGTGATATATCCTTAATGGATCACCTTATATCTTTGCTCCCCAGTCTGACTAATAATTATGACGATGTCGTAATACAGTTGGATACAACAAATAACTTTGACATAATTTACCTTGTTTCCAAATAAAGTTTTTGATACAGTCCTTCATGAAAAACTGTCATACAAACTGGAGAAATCAATATTACTGGTAAGATCCTTCGTTGAATCAGAGACTGGCTAAAAGATGTGAGGCAGAGGATAGTCATAAACGGACATTCTTCGTGGTGGGCCAGTGTAGAAAGTGAAGTATGTCAGGGATCAGTGTTGAGCCCCTGCTGTTTCCATTCTATAACAATATTATCTAGGGAGTGCAATGAATCTGTAAAATTTTGCTGTCGATTTAAAGGTAAAAAGGGTAGTTAACGACTAGAACCACGTCGTTAGCTGTCCTTTTGTTGTCACCCGCATTTTCAAACCATATCTGAAAAATTGCAACTGAAGTTTAATGCTTTTAAATGAAATGGTTTTCACTTGTGAACAGAAATCCAATAATTACACATAAGGTAGTGAGTAGAGGAGTTAAAAGTAGTTTAGGATAAAAAGGACTTAAGGGTTATCATAAAATTGGATATGAAATTACCAAACAGTGTAAACAGCAGTTAGGAGAGTGTATGGTATCCTTTACGTGATTTATAGGACATTTAAAAATAACAAGCAGGATGTCGTTGTCCTACTGTATAAAACGATTGTGAGACTCTAATCGGAATATAATATTCAGGTCTGGAGCTCGCATCTAAGAAAACACAGAGTGCTTTTAGAGAGGACTAAGAGAAGGGCGACCAGGATGGTGAGAAGCACTAACTGATGCAGTGCCGGATTAAGACACGGGCTAGCAGGGCCCTTGCCTGGGGCGCCATTCTTTAAGGGGCGCCAAAAACAAGAACAATGAGGCAAAAAATATCTGTATCCTTAGTAAATGCGCCGAAAAATCTTTCTGCTCGGGACGCGAAAATACTTTCGTCCCACCCTGAACCGATGTCCATATGAAGCACCGTAAAATGTAGAATGTGCGGTCTGCTAAGTTAGAAAACTAGATATTTTATTGAGGTATATATTGCCCTGAAGGGGATTAGTAAATTGAACGAAGTAGGTGTGGTTTCACTATTAGGAGAAAGAAGAACTGGAGGCGCAAAGATAAAATTTTAGGGAGCAAACTAACCGAAGACTGGATCTCATAAAATTTACCATTATGTTAAAGATTACTGGAATAAATTATCCGTCAAAGTGACCAAGGTGGAGATTTTGGCAAAATTCAAAACCGAATTAGATAATCACTTTTTGCGTTGGGATAAAAAAAGGAGTGATTGAATTTTGCATTTTGTGGATGGATATACTGTATCTACATTTCTTGAGAATTTGCTTTACAGTACACTGAAAGGACAGAATTCATGGAATACTTGGTTACTGGGCAACGCGACGCTGTACCCCTCTTGATGGTGGACGAACCCACTGCTTGGCAGGTATATAGGTACACTGCATCACTGCATTCACGTAGCCGTTAATTCGATGTCAGTAGATAAACGTCGTGAGTTAACCGACTTCGAAAGAGGGATGATGGTGGGTGCCCGACGCATGGGTCACTCTATCGCGGAGGTGGTATAGAAATTGCACCATCCCAGTTCGGAAATAGTGACAACAGTGTATTGGGAACACGCCATTTCCGGAATAACATCTCATCGTGGACGGAGAAAGGTGGTGGATGAACGTGGCCGTCAACGTCTGTCTAGCATTGTTTCAGGATGTCGGAGAGCGACAGTGGCACAAATCACCGCCGACTTCGATGAGTGAGGTGTCAGAAAGGTCTCCACCAAGACCACAGGCGATCATTAGCCGCAGTAGGTTACGGGAGCCGCCTACCGACCAAAGTTCCATTGCTAATACCACGACACAGGACTCTACGCCTCAACTGGGCGAAAAACCATCAGCACTGGACCTTGGATGATTGGAGACGCGTCTCCTGGTCCTATGAATCCGGTTTTCAGTTACTTCGAGCGGACAGGAGGGTAAGTATCTGGCGGAAACTGCACGAAACTGTGCACCCGTCATGTCAACAAGGAACTGTTCAGGCAAGTGGACATTAGGTAATGGTACGTCTAGACGCATCTTTGAACAGTCCAGGTTACGTGTCCGTTCTTGCAGACTATCTGCATCCCTTCATGGTCATCGTGCATCCACAGGGAAATGGACTCTTCCAGCAAGACAATGCGCCTCCCCATATAGCCGTCGTGACCAGAACATGGTTCGAAGAGCATTCTGCAGATTTTACCACCATGGAATGGCCTTCCCGTTCACCGGACATGAACCCCGTGGAGCATCTTTGGGAGGCTGTGAAAAGTTCCGTTCGAGCTTTGGATCCTCCACCCAAGGAATGCGATGGAATTATGGACAGCGGTGCAGCAATCATGAATGAAAATACCTGTTGAACGCTTTCTTGAACTAGTGGAATCAATGCCATGCCGTGTAACTGCCCTTATCCGGGCGAAAGGTGGGCCTACCCGTTACTAGGTTGGTATCCCATGATTTCTGTCCACTCAGTGTATATCTACAAGGAAAGCATCCCAGGAAATCGCTTAAATCGCTTGTATTTTGGTTCTTCCTTGACGATAATAGATAAATAAATTTCTGGTTATGCTAACTAATGCAAGTAGATTTTCTATGACAGTGTAATAAGTTTGTTGTTTGTTTAGTAATAATATTAGTATTATTAATGGCAAATGAGGCATGATTATACAGCATCAGCCAAAAAATAAAATAAAATAAATCCACTTACATATTTTGTTCATCCATCTAATAATTTGTTTAGTTGTTCTTTAAATTTATTCAAACTACCCGCTTCCACAACATCAGATGGAAGTTTGTTCCAACAATCAATAATTCTTTGCTGAAAGCAAATTTCCGTACATGTACCCTGCAACTATCCTTTTTCAATTTAAATTTATGTCCCCTCGTGTGCATGTGTGTATTATCCGAGAAAGAGAAAGGGTGTCATCAATCTTTAGTTCTCAGCTCATTTAAAACATCTCAATGAGGTCTCCTTGCAGGTGCGTAGTTTCGAGACGCTGCGATTTACTGGAGTGAAGCCTTTCTTGGTAAGAATACCCTTTTGTTCCCCTCACCAATTTTGTTGCCCTTCTCAGATCCATATTTTTCTTAAAATGAGGCTTCCAGGCCTGTGTGCAGATGAGGACTAACCATTCATTGCCTTATATAACTCGACAATTCCTCCCTTCTCTAACCTCATTCAGAGAGGGGTGAGTTCTTAAAACCTTTTCAAACCGGGCCGTAATTAGCTGATTTTAGGGGGAGGGGGTAAGCTTCTCCTCCTGCGAATTATTCCCCATTTTTCATCACACACAAAGTATGAGAAAAAATATTATTTTTTAATATTTTAAAAATAACTGAATTTATATTTCTTTTAATGAAATCTTTGACCAATATGGGGAATCTCACCTTAAAGGTGTCCCACTTTATTATGCGCATTTTTAAAAGCATTTGTGCAGTTCTAACCGTTATGTAGTCTACAAAGCTTGGTAACTAGATATGATAAGGGACAGGAGGAACTGATTGAGGTATATAGTTTAAAGTGTGTGCTAAACAGAGTTATATTTGTCAGCTGAGTAAATACTCTACAGAGTAATTCGAGAAGGGACAAAGATGTGAAGATGTGTGTTGGAAGGGGTGGAGGTTATCACACACACAAAACACTTATTTAGGCAAGCCCAAATAAGTTTCCTTCAGCAAATTTCCAAAGTCTGTGTAGTGCTGCCATCTAGTAGTACGTTTCGATTATTCCTGCGGTACTGCCAAGGGGGCAGTTGGATGCATAGTTCTCTGACAATGCACACAGGCTCTCAGGACAGCTCTGGGGTTTTGTCAATGATATACAAGAATGTTGCTAGCAGGATAAGGAGATGATTATCCCATTGTATAAGGCAATGGTAAAATCACATTTTGAATAGTGCATATCGGTCTGGAGACCTTATTTTAGGAAGGATATAGAGCTGCTGGAACGAGTACAGAGAAGGACAACGAGGTGAGGGGAACAAAGGTGTGTTCTTTCCAATGAAGGATTCAGTTCTGCAAATTGCAGCGTATGGAAACTAGGCAATTGTTAGGTGATCTGATTGAGGTGTTTAAGGCTTTGAATGGATTGAGCAAGCTCGATGTTGATGGGAGTCTTTCTCTTGTTCAGACTATATACATGATGCGAGATACAAATTCAAATTGAGGAGGATGGTTGCAGAATGGATCTGTGGAATGCCTTTAGCCAGCGGGTGTTTAATTGCTGGAATAAACTTCCATCTGTTGTTGTGGAAGTTGATAGATTAAATAAATTCAAGGAAGAACTAGACAAACTATTGGAGGGAATCAAGCCACAGGTGAAATAGGAAGTGTTTTTTTTTTTTCGGCTTATGCTGTATAAGCTAGCATTCTTGCATTATATTTGCCACTGTTACTGCTAATTGTTTGTTATTTTTGCCAAGGCAAGTGTGGTATGAGATGAAAGTATACCATGTCTGTAAATCGCCTGTATTTTATAATACGATTGCGCGGGCGAGAACCGCATTTTTTTTAAATTCAGTTCTGCTGAATAAAAAAAAGTGCGGTTCTCGTCCGAGACTGACTAACTTGGCCATGGTATGAAATAATCCCATAAAAAATTCCTTCCGCCATAACAGTATTCGAACCAATGCCTTTTCCATGTTGTGTGGGAGGATAGCAATCCTAACGATGGCACTAGGGCGAGGGGAATCCTGGATCTAGAGCACTTACTTCATGTCCTCTGTCAAGGATCCTGACAGAGGTGAAGGTGGTTATCTGTTGTGGATTTCCCCTTGCATTGTTAACGGTTGCATCAAGACAGTAATGGAACATTTGGAACAACAGTACACAAAAATCTTCCACATGGAAAAGATTGTGGTTAATAACTCCCGACACATGCAACATCTTCAATCTCCGGGTTTGAAGCTCATCAGGAACCGATGGAATTATTTGGAAAAACATGAGAAAGCGGTGTCAACAGCTGCCAGCGAATGCAGGAACTAGAAGAGAGACCTGTGACACTTCTTTTAGTACTTTGCATGGATATCCCTGCCCAAACTTTTTAAGAATTGGAAGAGAGGGCTTCTACTGCGCTTTGTTTAGTTACTTATTTTCTTCAGCTTATTTACGCCCCTCAGGACAGTATACATAATATTAGCGTTAACAATTTACGATCCGCAATTGTGTTGAAGTAAGGTTTTAGGAGCATCAGAGGCTAAGGCTGGATTGCTCTGTGTATACTGTCTCTAAATTGCGTGTGTCCTGTGGTTTTATATTTTCTGTTTGCTGAATTAAAAACCCGAGTTTCCGAGAGAAAAAAAACATGCTGTCCTCACCTGAGACCGACTAACTCAGCCACGTTGTTCAGCAAGCGAAAAGCAAGATTAAGTTATAGATGAAAAATGATCCAATCAATAACATAAATCATATTAAGGCAGAAACAGTTATGGAATCTAACCATAATAATAATAGGACAATATTTGCCATCTACATCTTGTATAACATATAACAATCCGACGAGATTCATTAATAAGTCAACAAATTAGTGTTCATATCTTATATTTATAAACAGGAAAGCTTCCAGGACAAATTTTTAAGGTTATATATGCCTGTGTGAAATTAAACAAAAAAAAAAGCCCCCTTTTTTCCCGTCCGACAGATAAACAGACCTACTGAAAAATAAGCAATCATGGACACAATATATTGGCGCCTCATAGATTTAGTTGCTTTGACCGTTAACGCACACCAGCACCAGCGATTAGGCCTCTCTAAGTTTAGATGCTCTCTTAGTGCTCTCCAGCACTAGGCTCTCTAAGTTTTATTCTGTACTTTTCGGACTTTTTACGAGTTGTTATTGTTTGTTACTGACAGGTGCACTTTTTTTTAAATGAAAAATAACAAAGAACTTATTTTATTATTATTATTTTTTGTTAATGCGTAAACATCTAATTTGACTATTATTGAAGACTTTGTGTCACAACAGTGCCTCATTCAAATTAATGCCTCTACTCCATTGAAGCAGCGGTACTTAGGAACATTAGGCCATACTGTACCATTAGTATTTCCAGCTTCTGTTATGTAGAGAAGATTGAAAGGCAAAACTTTTCTTTTCCTTTCCTAAGTTGGCTCGATATTGCCCACCTTCGAATAAACAACACCCTCAAAGGAACGATATCTACTATTTATTTTAAATTAAACTACTGTTTAAAGCAAAAATGGATCGTTTTGAAGAATAATTGTCAAGAAGTGTTTTGTACGTTGTAAACGCTTATTCCTGTAAATCAATAAAGTAGTTAAAAGTTTTAAAGATTTTTTTTTGTAACAATATTTATGATAGAACTGCGTAGTTAAATTCTGAGTGCCGTGGCTTCTGTACCTGCAGGTCAATCGCGGAGGAAATCTGAATAGTTAAGGGAGAGCCAAAGGTTGATGTGGTGTAGCCGTGGAGAGTATACCACTATCATCTTGGATGATATGATACAATCGGTTATGAAAATTAACATGTATTGTAAGTAGGTGATCAAGAAGCCAAGCCAAACAATGTTTTATCAATGATTTGCTGTATTTTTGCATCTAGGGAGGAAGTTATACATTGCTCAACAAAATTAACAGAACACGTAGTATAACTCGTTGTTGTTGTTGTTTTGGTTTTTAGGAGCATTAGCAACTAAGGCCATATTGCTCAGGGGATATGCGGTGATCATTCCCTGACCTTTCCGCATCCTCCGTATTTGGTGGTCACGGGCTCGAACCCCGGTCTAATCAAGAAGCGTGTTCTCCGCACTGCTGCTCCTGTCCACCTGGCTACGGACGCGCTTCCATGTAAGTGTCCCTTTCTCTGATGTTGGAGGGATGGTACCACATTCCTCGTTGTCTCCAGATGAAATAACGTTTAGAATCTGCTTGTAGGCTAAAACGGGACTCATCATAGAACAGAACTGTACCCCATTTGTCAGGGCTCCGTCACATGATCATGACACCAGTTTCGACGAGCTCTGCGGCGGTTGGGGGCTAATGGGATACAAACTACTGGCTTCCTTGAGTAGAGACTACTTGAATTGAGCATTCTTAGCACAGTCCGGTTGGAAATGTTTTCACACGTGGCCGCAGCAACCTCAAGAGACAGTTGATAACAAGACATCGCAGAGTTCCGTCTTGCTATTAGAGCCAGATAGTGGTCTGTTCTGGTTGACGTAGTCCTCGGGCGACCTTGGCCAGTTCTTCTTGTAACGTTTCCTGTCTCCTGAAACAGCTTCCATAATGCCGAGACGATAGTGCATGACACATTGAGGCTTTAAGCGAACACGCCACTCCCGCCTGCGACTATTCTGCTTCAAGTCATCTAAGGGTCCGCCATCTCAAAGAACCATCTAAACAACAGTGACTTGCCATCTTCAGTACTGGAGATGTGGCTATCGTACTGAGCATGCAAAAAAATAAAATAAAATAACCCGGGAATAAAGTGATGTGGTCGCAAACCGCGTCTTTATAGGCATGAATAATTTGCATAAAGTGTGGCTCTGAAATGGTGGTAGATCGATTGATATTAGATACTTGTAATTTGCATTCCAGGATGCCTATTATATCAAATATTCGCTTTCGGCGACACGGTTCACAAAATATTCATGGAAAACATTTTGTTCTGTTAATTTTGTCGAGTAGTGTAGTTCCGTTATGCTAATGATGTTGAGATCGTATTTGGCATATTGCATTCATGCCTGGCGGTCGCATGATATCTCCCTCCCCTCCGCGTAAAGCTTAGTTTGGACACTAAGCATGTCTGAGTAGGAGAAAGGAAACAGATTGAGGTAAACAAAGCATCGGTTGGAAGAAACAAATATTAAACTAAGGTTGAATTTTCGCATGAAATGGGACACAAAAACCAGGGTACTTAAATATAAATTATTGGGAAAACTAAGAGACTGAACCTAAAGAAATATATATTTGATCAACGTGCTTTTGAGCACTGGAATAAGCTTTCTGTGTGGTTATGGTTGACAAATGGTGAAATTTAATGGGCAGTTCGTTCAGTACCTTCTGGCAGTGGAAATAATATGATATGAGGAATAAATGTTGCATGGGCAGGTTTTTTTTTTTTTTTTTGGCTGATGTAGCAAAAGTCTAGTTTCCTTGCCTCTTTAACCTTTACTAATATTATCATTAATTAGTATCAGTAGTTAGTTAATAATTAGTCGTAGTAATTATTTATTAATTAGTAATTAACATTAAATACTAATTAGTAATAGTAAAGGGTAATAATAATTAATACTAACGAGTCATGGGCTGGCCTGTTTAGAATTTGCGCAGTGGACAAAATTATATTTGGTCTGTGAATTCCGTGTAGTCTGTTGCTATGTATGTTTTTGGGAGATGAAATATCGAAGTTTCAGAGATAAAGAGCATGCAACCTTCTCCCAAGATGGACTAATTCCGCAACAGAGTGAACAAAAAGAAAAAGTGTTTCCTTCCCGATAGAAAGTATTTTCAACTTTGAGCCACAGGATCAGTTTCCACCTAATGAAAGAGCGTAGACATATTATTAAGACATTTTATAAAGAGCGTAAAAAATAAGCACTGACTTTAGGCACTGACAAAATCTCAGAGCTCTTGCAAACCATAAGAATTTTGTCTCAACACACGTCCATGTTTGTCGTGGACTCAACCAAGTCCATGACAAATTATGTTATCATAAGTCAGCTTTGAAATATTGTGCATGAATGGAATTTATCGTTAATAAAAATTAATCGATTTCAAACAAGATGGTACATGAGGTCGCTCCTTGTCATGTTAGCCATGCGTTCCAGTGGATTACTATTACCGCTTACTCAAATGAATTTTTTTAACATCCCACAGCTACGAATATATTTATATTTGAAAGTGGTTTGTATTGTTTTTATATTGTGGTGAAAACTGTAACGAACTAATTAGGGAAGAAAGAAGACTAAATTTTACCAATATGATGCAAAGGTAGGGAAGTAATTCAACACATTTCAGGTTGGGCAACCGGAATTAAAGAGGTAAGTTTCATTTGCAATTGATACAACTGAGTGATGTTATCGAGGTGCCATATTCGGATTTTAGTGAAAGCGTTCATGTTTTAATTTATATCTTAGTATTTTAGATGGATCTATCTCTGTTATTTATCAATAGAGCTATTTGGCAGATTCATTGTGAACAGAATCACGTTATGAAAATGACGGATTAGTTTAATAGGTTGAAATGACTGCCTTTCGTGTGTCTTTGCAGTACAAAATTTTATGCATATGTTCTTAAGATTAAAGATTAGATTATATATTTTCTGTATTTATCTGTATTTCTGTATATATACTTTCTGTATTTATCTATATGAAGAATGTATTTAATTTACTCGCAAGAAAATGAAAAGTTTACGATTGCCAGATTTTGATTTGATTTGATTTTGGTTTTTATGGCGCAAGGGCGACTAAGGCTCGAATGCAGAAAAATGTTAGTTATTTGCTTTTAATTATCTAGATTAAAATAATAAAGAGATAGCGAATTAAAGTAAAATAGATGAGTCAGAAATAATATAGCCTTCTTCCAGAAAAGTTTCACTTAATTACCTTTATTTATATCATGTATTGACAGTTTATTAGGCTTGTGATTTTTTAGTGTCATTTTGTAAGTGGAATTCAAGTGAATTTTTAAACACCTCTAAGATTTTCATTTTCTGTGTTTTGAAATTAATGTTGAACTAAAAAAAGTGGCTTAACAAAATACATTTTAACATTTAAATGTTAAAATGTATTTTGTTATACAGGTTGTTTCAAAAGTCAGGGGTGAATTTATGCACAATGCGCATGAGCCGCTAGCTTGGGGAACCCAGGAAACGGTTCGAAAGATAATAATTAGCATACAGAACCTCTCGCCCTTGTATGCTAATTATTATCTATAATTCCGAAACAGAAATTTCTGACTTATTCGAGATATAAAATAGAAAAAAATATCATATAAATGTGCCTTCAATGATCTAATTTAAAAACAAAACAAAATGGCTATGGAGTTTTTTGAATGCTAAAAACTGAAGAAAAAAAAAAAGCTTAATAAGTAGAAATGTATCTATAACTAGTAAATAACAATAAGCGGACATTTCCCCGTTTATTGCTATTTATATCGTATTACTTTATTTTATTATATATATATTTCATTAGTTTTTACTATTCAAAACACCATAGGCAACTTTTAAAATTTAAACGCGTGTGTATATATATATATTTATTTAATATTTTGAACTCTAGATATTCTCCAGAATTATTTGCATATGCTTTTAAAACGCCTTGTATAAAATAATTCGGTTATAGCATTTTCCCATTCGGTCACTAGATGGCAATAGTAGTATACTCTTCACAATTGAAATCGTGCAGTTGACTGCTACCTCCGATATTCGTATTCTTACTTCGTAGTACACAGCGTGGAGGTTGCGAAGAAAATTAGCTTATTTGAATTATACTTTATTTGAGTATTTAATAGTGATATTTTTAAATAACCATCTTACTGGTTTGCATGTTTGTGATTCTTGGTAATGTACGCTGTCATAGGTACGCTTGTTGTGCATTTGAATCTACTACAAAAAATGCATAGCCCATTAAGTGAGCGCTGTTGTATTTGCTGCCTTAAACAGTGCATTTATGATTTTACTCTTTAAGGCACTCACTTAAAAATGAATTTAAAAAATAACTATATTTGAAACATTTTATTTCCAGTACGCCGCTACTTAAAATATATTAACATTCAAAAAATAAAATAAATAAATAAAAATCAAAATATTAATAAACAAATACTAAAAATTATAAAATTTTTCTGTCAAACAAAAAGGACGAAAATTGTGTTTCAAAAGAGATCCACAAAAACGACCATAGTAATCAAATTAGCGTTCCTTAGAGATTAAAAACTTACTCAACATAGATACGAATGTTGTTGAATATCTCTAATTCAGCGCAAAAGTATTGGCAGCTGTCTCTCGAACAGTCCAGTGAACTGGATTAAAGAACAAAAAAAAAAAAAAATAAATAAATAAAATAAATAATTAAACATAATTTTATGTGTCAGTGTTTTTTTTTTTTTTAATTTATATTCTTTTTTTAAGGGTTTTTTTATAACGAAAATGATTCTGAAATGAAAAAAAAAAAATTTAAATACTTTAAAATGCGATTTATTTTGCAAATTTCCGCGGCATTCTACGAATCGTGGAAAAATTATGTATTTCTGTGTGAGAAGATTTACAAATTCAAATTTCGCCAAGTTTTTAGGTATGTTATTGCAATTCGTTTTGGCCCTTGCGTCTAGCACATTGATTACGATAGCTGTGGTTACTGCTCGTCCATTCCATCTGGAAAAGGTCTATCCAAATTCCGTTAAGATGAGAGAAATTTGTTTTTCTTCACACCGTAGTCGAGTTAATTGATCTCGAGCGAAATTTGCACTCCCCTCCCCCGAAACTCGACGTTTTCATCCAGCGAAACATGCAAACCGACCGATGGCTACATGCAGTTACACACACTGACTCCTCGTGGTCATAGTTGCTTCAGTCCAAAATCAAACTGACATAAATTAGTCTTAAAAATAGAACAAATTGGAAAAAAGTTGGCACGAAGGGTGCCGGCCACGTTAAACCTACCCATAAACTGCCATTCACAATTGTAGTAAGCAGAAAAACTAAAGGTTCTAAAATTCACTACGTCTACCCACTGCAGATTCAATAATATATATATATATATAGAGAGAGAGAGAGAGAGAGATCTACGTGAGCTACCTTGAACCGCGCATTGCTTTTTCCTCACTACAGCTGATGTCAAAGTTGAAGCAGCAATCTTTCGAATGCCTACATTCAACTACTATTATTCAGGGTGTCCCAAAAATATTGGTACAAACGTTTAGGGAAGGTAGGTAACATCTAAAGGAATGTGAATCGCATAGGAACCCATAACCAGAAACGTCACCGTAAGTCGGTAGACGGCGCTGTTCATCAGTTCGCGAGAGGGAAAATTTCTGGTTTACTCATTCAAGCAGTAGTCGCCGCACGAAGAGCATGCATCGATATACGAACTGTGAGCTGGCAGACATACACCTAGTGTATGGATTAGCGCCACACAGTGTGCGCCCCCATGCGGCACAACATCGCTTCGCAATAAATGTGTGGGCAGGTATGGTCGGTGACTGCTTAGTCGGCCCATACCTGTTACCATCCCGCATGAACTCCGCTAAATATCGGATCTTTGTTGTTGTTGTTGTTGTTGTTGTTTGGTTTTTAGGAGCATTAGCAACTAAGGCCATATTGCTCCAGGATATGCGGTGGTCATTCCTTAACCTTTCCGCATCCTCCGTATTTGGTGGTGACGGGCTCGAACCCCGGTCTAATCAAGAAGCGTGTGCTACGCACTGCTGCTCCTTCCCACCTGGCTACGGAGGCGCCATCGGATCTTTCTTGAACAAGTTCTACCAGGGTTACTTGACGATGTTCCAGCAAATGTGAGACGCAACATTTGATTTCAACATGACGGGGCGCCTGCCCATTATGGAAGGTGTGTTAGTGACCATTTGAACAGGAGTTTTGGGCATCGATGGATTAGCCGTGGTGGACCCGTTTCCTGGCCCCCACGCTCACCTGATTTATCGAGCCTTGATTTCTTTCTGTGGGGAACCCTCATATCTATCGTGTATGAATCGCCTGTGGAGACGGAAATGGATCTCGTGGCGAGACTCGTCTGCGCTGCTGCTACTGCCAAAGAAACTCCAGGTGTGTTTGACCGTGTCCGCCAATCCATGCGGCGTCGGTGTCACGCATGCATCGCGTCTCATGGTGGAACCTTCGAGCATCTGTTGTAACATCATGAAATGCATCCATCTCGTACTCCATTGTTAATATTATGTCAAATAAATGTTTGCCACTAATTACTGTCTTGTGTCATTTCTGCTTCTTGTGCCTCTGCTACTACTTTCCCGTGACGTTTCCGGTTATGGGTTCCTACGCGATTCACATTCCTTTAGATGTTACCTACCTCCTCTAAACGTTTGTACCAATATTTTTGAGACACCCTGTATATACTACTACTAGTATATACGATATAATAATCATATATACACTGTGCTGCCACTTTATTAGGTACACCTACCTAGTAGCATGTTGAGACTCCTTTAGCCTTTAAAACAGCCTGAATTCGTCTAGGCATGGATTGAACAAGATGCTGAAAACGCTGTGCAGAAATGGAGTACCATGCAGACATGAGTGTGTCACGCAGTTCCTTGAGATTCGACGGAGGTGTAGGCCTGCAGCGAACAGCCCTTTCCAGCTCATCCCAAAGATGTTCAATAGGACTGAGATCTGCCGACTGAACGGGCCACTGCAGCAAAGAAAAGTCATTGTCATGTTCCTGGAACCATTCCATAGTGATTCGGGCTTTGGGTACCGGCCCATTATCCTGATGAAAGTAACCATCTGATGATAAACTGTCAACAGATGCACTTGGTCAGCAACGATGTTTATGTACGATGTGGCATTCAGACGTGAATCTATGGGTAACAATGGACCCAATGTGTGCCAAGAAAACATTCCCCACACCATAACACTGCCCCCACCACCTTGCACAGTAGTCGTCAGGCATGACGGGTTCATGGATTCATGTAGTTTTCCCCAAATTCTGAGCCTTCCATCGACATGATGCACCAGGAACTTCGACTCATCAGACCAAGCAACTGTTTTCCAATCCTCGATAGTCCAGTGCTGGTGTTGCTGTGCCAACAGGAGGCGTGCTCTCTTGTTCTTCATTGATAACAAATGTGGCCGTCGGCTGTTGTAGTCCATTCGCGACAAAGTGCGAATAGTGGTCCGTTGCGATATTTTGTTCTGCGCACCAAGGTTGTATTCTGACGTGATGTGCGACATTGTGGCCTGTCTGTTTGCTTGCACAATTCTAGCCATCCTCCTCTGACCTCTCTCATCAACAAGCGATTTTCTTCCCCAGGAGTGCCGTTGAGAGGATGTTTTCTGTTCGTTGCATCATTCTCGATACACCATTGAAACTGTGGTGCGTGAAAAGTTCAGGAGAACTGCAGTTTCAGAGATGCTTTGTCCAGCACGTCTTGCACCTACTACCATGCCACGTTCGAAGTCCGTTAGATCACTCCTTTTCCCCATTCTTGCTACGGCTTGTACGCTTAACTGATATTAGAAAGGTTGTTCTGCTGCATTTATATCCACAACTGTGGTCATGTGACTTGCGACATTGTGTGCACAGCAAGGGTGTACCTAATAAAGTGGTAGCACAGTGTATATAATAATATATTATACTATTATTATATATGTTATCATATACTATAGTATAATAATAGTATTATATATACTATTTATTATACATATATATATATTATATATATATATATATATATGTATATATAATAGTATTATATATACATATATATATAATACGCTTCTCGAAAAAATTAACAGAACACTTCGAAAACGTTTAACTCGTGCAGCTTACAATGAAGTGGGACAAAATTTGGTATACGGTGAGTGTACCATAGAATAACGATGAAATGAGGAGACAGCGAGAAACTTCGAACAGGTATAAAGGACATTATAGAGGTTGTATAAGAATTACCAAAAGGTCACATCTACTGAACATGCTTGTCTTGAATCTGTATGCTGAGAGTTAAAAGGATTACCCACCCCCTCTTTCTCTTCCTCCTGTACACATTGTATTTGCCATATTCAAATTCGGTTTCCACTACATCAGAATGACAGCGTGTTTCTTATGATGTCTACATTTGTTGACTTAACCAGTACCTCAAATAAATCAGATTTATTAACTTCACGCCTAGCATTAATTTGTGAACGCTTAATTGTCAGCATTTTTATGTTCGTGATCACTTTAAGGAGTTAAGTCACAGAGGGCGCATTCGTTTCATATAGCTCTATCGTCTGGTGGATTGTGTTCTGGGAGACTAGAAGAAATTTGAGTTCAATGTTAGTAGGTTAATTTCCTGCTTAATTTCTTCAGTTTTCAAAATATAATTTGTGAAATTTTGTCTACTTATTTTCTGTAGAATTTTGTAAATTTAATTCTTACTTTTTGTAAATCCATTTCTGCTAATATGAGTTCTTTATGGTTTCTTGTTAGCGTTAATTACTTTTAGTAGTGGCAAATAATGCATGGAAGCAAGCTTACTGTGCACAGCATCAGCCAAAAAAATTAATAAAATGAAATAAAAATAAAACTGAAAAAAATTAACCCACATTTGTTGTCCATCCGTCCTAATAATTTTGTTGATTTAAATTACTATGATATTTTTTAAGTTGAATTCTGACCTTAATAATGATTGTTACAAAGCTGATTTCGAATGTTTATTCCAAGGATCTCATGACTCAGAGGGAATGGCCTAGGCTACTCATTCATGAGTCATAAGTACACCGCTTGTATAGCCTTTGGTATGTATTCCAAATTGGATGTTGAGAAACGGGTGTGCTACCTAGGAAAAAAAAAAACATAGGTTCTCAAGTATCTAGGTAAGTGACTTGCCAGGTGATCGATCCCCGTTTGGAATCTCAGAACAGTTAAGTACATACTGCTGTGGTTCAAGAGGATTTAGTTTTATTTGGTAATACTATTGTCAGGGTAACAGGTAACTTTTTTTCTTGTAATAAAGATAGGTGGACAAGGGGTCTAATGGGGAAAGTTACAGAGCAATCGTATTCTCAGCTGTTCTCGTGCCGTTCGTGACGGGCCGAACTGATATCATAACCTTTGTTGATGACATAAAACTGTTTACTCCCATCGGCCCTGGAGACTGCTGAATACATCAATGCCGTAATCCTTCAGAAAATCTGGAACCTTGAGGCCTTCCTCTCCGGTTTCGGACTTCACATAAATCATGAGAAGTTGAAACAGTTGACTTTCTTTCTCAAACGGAACCCAACAATAGTGCAACCCATTTCAAGAGGCTCCGCGATTTCTGCCGTCCAACAACTTACAGATCTGGCGTTATTTTTGACCAAAAGCTCTCCTTTCTACCGCACATAGACCACCTGCAAATAAAGTTCTGTCGACTCCGGTGGATGATTAAACAACAACTTATTCACGTCCAGACTGTTGGGTGCAGATATATTAAGACATGTGTTTATCCGGTCATACTCTATGGCGCCGAAGTCTGGACTTCAACTGCTACAACCCATCTTAGACGGATTTTCGCGGGAGAATTCTGGCTATTGAACTGGGCCATATGGAAATTTCGGCTTCCCCCTTCACCAAGGACCACCCAGATAGCGGCAGCCCTCAACATCAGATGTTTTCCTGCCGTCATTTACTAGAGAAGACTCGTCTTTGCCGTCAAAATAATGGTCAGCATAATTTCAGTACCAGATTTCTGGGCTAACTGCGGATGGAAGATCTCGGTCCTTTAGGGATCGGGATCTTCCATCCGCAGTTATATACAGCAATGTGCCTTCTGTATATATAATAAAGAGTTCTTCTTCAATGAAAAGTACTGAGACCTACAACAGCTATAAGTTGATCTGTAACAGTACCAAAGGCTGAGTATGTTAAACTACTGACTAAGAACATGGACAGGATCAAGGAGTTTTCCATGTATCTGAATACAACGAAGAAAAGAACGAATCAGATCGGGCAGTAAGTAATGGTTTAGGGAAAGTCTTCGATAACTCGGACGATGTGCTGACGAATGGGTACTTCGCATCGATCTTTACAGAATAATCTTATATAGTGAGAAGAGGTCCAGTATGAAATTAGCAATATTGGAATTCGAGAATACTGTTTATTAGAAAAAAAGGAGCATGGAGGCAAGTAAGGCTCCTAGAATTTATTGCAAATACCCAGTAATTTTGAAGGAGGCGGCTATAGAGCGAGTAGAGCCCTTAAAGTTAATTATTAGGGAATCATTGGACTCGGGAAAGATTTCTTTGGAATGGAGAAGTGTTAGTGTATTGCCAGTAAGTAAAGGCGGTTATAAGAGCAAAGCGAGTAACTACAGACCAGTCAGTGTGATTTCATGGATGTGGAAAATCATAGAGGTAACGATCAAGGTACAGGGACATAGCTCGTATCTGTATCTTCATCAGTTAAACCACACATAAGAGCATGATGGACACCGGAGCTGAATATACGTTTCAAAAACAAATGAGTACTATCACTAGCTATTGGTGACAGAATTACATTCTCTCAAGTGAGAGCTCACTTTCACCGTAATAAATTATCTGCAGTCATGCAACATCTTGATAATACACTGAAGAGAGGAAAGCCATTGCACACGAATAATTATACTTGGAGCGGATTAATAATTTAGATATTCGGAAATGGCTGGTTCATATATGTAGATTCTCCAATCAAGTGACTCTCCAGCACCATCCATCCTTGATTATGACCGTTCTGCAGACTATACGACACATTTAATTAATATTTCTCTTACTATGGAATGCGATATAGATATTCGGAACCGTATTTGATGGCAGGACAATCACAAGCTAAAGAGTTCAGGAACCTTAAATGTGTCAAGAATGATAATTTCAAAGTTCTGACAACATCAGAAGACAGGAGAGGTGTGTTGAAGAGAAGAGAGGGACAACCAAGAGACTTACAGAATTCCAGGATAATTGCAAACTTGATACAAACAGTGTTGTCTGTATCAAGTCAAACTGCCAGAGTTCAAATCCCTTCAATAACGCTAGGAACTTTTTGGGCTTTTTTACTCTATGGCTGAGTTAGTCAGTGTGGGGCGTGGGTAACAAGTTTTTTCCCCGGAAACTCAGTTGTCTCGGTCAGCAAAACAGGCAGATCGACCCACGCAAGTTTTGGATATAATAAACATGGACAGATAAATTCAAAAACTATAGAAATGTTGTTGTCTTGAATCCTTGAATTCAGCTCACCTATCTGAAATCCTCATTACAAAAGTTTACTTAACAAAATAGAGTAGTCCAGAGAAAATTTCGTACGCTGTCTTACATTCTGTAACCTATTTTATCACTCAGTATACTATAAATCGTCGCTGTGTGATTACCTTCATCTGACACCTCTAAGCACCAGGAGAATTATTGCTGAAATCACCCTTCTGGCCAAAGTAATCACTGGAACCTACGATGCAACTGATAACCAAAGCAAAATCAACTTCCGTGCTCCTCCTCCTTGGCAAGTTAGGAATCTCACCATTTCGCCTTTGACCCTGCCAACATGGACTTTATTGAAGTTCATTCCGTTAAACAGAATAATTACCATAACAGCAACTGACTCTCTCATTGCCTTTTTTGACAATTCCCAATCTTTGATACACGAGAACGCCTCATCTCTTGGACTGCAAAGTGATCGGTTCTCCTTTAAACCTGTGTGGTTAATTTTTATTTATTTATTTTATTTTTATATGTTTCTTTTCTTTCCTTTTATTTTTTTTATAATTTCTTCTATCGGTAATTAAACTTACTGAAAACTTCTTATTGTACATATGATTTTCACGTTCAAACCTATTTTAATGGTTTATTTCCCCGTTGAAATTTTATCTTGGAATAATATACTCCGTTCATTGTTCTGCTCTCAGATAAATTGTTAACGGTTACCTGTTGTGTATCTTGTTATCGATAAAATAAAAAAATAATAGAACAATTGCTTTTCTATTGTGCTTCAGCTGGCTGACGAACTCTCTTTCAAAATGATATTCTTTCGGAGCTGAATCCGATTGACCTTTTAGAGAGACGAATTGGAACATGCCGACCTTCTCCCAAAAGTCTTCTTGCCCTAATTTCTGCTACTGTAGAGGTGTCGGATTTGTCAGCACAAGGCTTATCTTCAGTCATATAAACACCATACGATCCGATTGTGGGAGTTCTTTGCTCGTCCTTTACCCTATTCAGACCCCCTGAATTATATAGTACTTGCCCGTGAGCTTTTAGTTAATCTCGATCTTATGATTATTTTTCATAAAAACAGAGGCTACAGATGAGCACAATAATAATTTTCCGGAAAGGGTTTGATAAATTCCAGCAAAATTATTTTTCTTGATATCTCAGATTTTATGGTTGTAGAATAACTTAAGTATATAAGCCTTATTTATCATCTTCATTAGCCATGTTCTGCATATAATGAGTGGGCAGAAATCATGGGATACCTATCTAATAACGGGTAGGCCCACTTTTCGCCCGGATAAGGGAAGTCACACGGCGAGGCATTGAGTTCACTAGTTCACCAAAGCGTTTCACAGGTATTTTCATCCATGCTTGCTGCACCGCTGTCCATAATTCCGTCGCATTCCTGGTGGAGGATCCAAAGCTCGAACGAACCTTTCCAGAGCATCCCAAAGATGCTCTGCAGGGTTCATGTCCGGTTTGATTTGATTTGATATTGTTTTTTTTATGGCGCAAGGGCGAATAAGGCCATGATGCGCCAAGTCCATCATGTCCTGTGTACGGGGAGACAATTCAATGGTAGTAAAATCTGTGGAATGCTCTTCGAACTATGTTTTAGTTCTAGTGGGGAGGCACATTGTCCTGCTGGAAGAGTCCATTTCCCTGTGGGTGCACGATGACCATGAAGGGATGTGGATGGACAAGTAATCTGGACCGTTCAGAGATGCGTACCAGAGGTCTCAACGTGTGCCAGTTGAACACGACCCAGACCATTACCGACCGTCCACATGCCTGAACAATTCCTTGTTGATATGACGGGTGCATAGTTTCGTGCGGTTTCCGCCAGATACTCACCCTCATGTCCATTAGAAATAACTGGAAACGGGACTCGTCGGACCAGGAGACCCGTCTCCAATCATCTAAGGTCCATTGCCGATGTTCTTTCGCCCAGTTGAGGCCTAGAGTCTTGTGGTGGTGGTGGTGGTGGTGTTAGCAATGAGCAAGGAAAAGTTGCTCCAAATGGATAAGACAATTAAATGTTGTAACACTTGCTTTCAGTTGCAAACACATCAGTAAAGATTAATAGTGATGAGAATTATGAAGACATTCCATTTCCCCCCCACTATACTTTTATATGATAGTGTGCAAACATATAAAGAAATAAATTTTAGTTTATTCTCAAGGCAGCCGAGGACAATAGAATTTACATATCCAATGCAACTGAATGTGCCAAATGTATAAGGGCAACCAGGATTTTCTGGCACTGCAGTTCATAGTTGGCCATGCAGTTTTTGTTGCAGCATATGGGCTCAAACTGGCAATCTTACTTATAGCCATGCACCCTAACCATTGGACCATGGCCAGCCCTAAATATATGAAATCCTCTTCCACATCCCTGCTACTTCAGGTGGTAGACGACTTTCATCAACCGGTGAAATACCACCACTTTGCTTATTGGAGGCTTGAAGTGGTGAAACCCATGTTTAGTCTCTAGAGCAAAGTTTCCGGCATCCCCCTCCCCCCATACTTCTCCTTCTACCCATGCACGGTACTAAGTACTATAGGTTTTGATACCTTTCGTGTTTGGGGTTTTCATAAAAAAAAAAATGGGACTCTAGTGGGTCGGCGGCTCCCATAATCTATTGCGGCTAATGATCGCCTGATGGTCTTGGTGGAGACGTTTCTGTCACTTCCCTGGTTGAAATCGGCGGTGATTTCTGCCACTGTCGCTTTCTCTGGTTGGCTGAAACAATGCGAGATAGATGTCGACGGCCATATTCATCCACCACCTTTCTCTGCCCCCACAGCGCTGTCGACAGTGAGATTCTTAAAATGGCGTATTCCTGATATACTTTTGATACTTTTGAACGGGAATAGTGCAATTTCTGTACCACCTTCGCGATAGAGTGACCCATGCGTTGGGCAGCCACTATCATCCCTCTTTCAAAGTCGGTTAACTCGCGATGTTTATCGATATTGACATCGAATTATCGTATACGTGAATGCCGCGATGCAGTATACCTGCCAAGCGGTGGGTTCGTCCACTAACCAGAGGAGTGACAGCGTGGCGTTACCCAGGAACCAGGTATGCCATGAATTCTGTCCTTTTAGTAATGGCCGCATGGTGCAAGAAAGACTATGCTTATGCTGCACCAGCCAAAAAAAAAAAAAAAAACCCGAACAAAACAATGAAAAAAAAAAAAATAATAATAATAATTAATAAAAGAAAAGGAAATTAAATCTATTATCCTATGCACTTCCCTCACCCGAAGGTATTATCCAGATGACCTTTGAATTTCCCCAAATTGTCAGCCTCTACCACCCATGTAGGCAACTTATTCCAGTAATTTATAACTTGCTGGCTAATATAAAACTTCCTGCAGTTCAATCTAAACATTTTAGTGTATATTAGTCTTTACAAGCAATATACACGTGCAATATGGCCCTAGTCGCTGATGCTCTTAAAACCCTATAACAACGACGTATATTAGTCTAGCATGTTGTTGTTGTTGTTGGCCACAACAGCTCTTCACGGAGCTATGTGTCTGGAAGAAGAAGATGGTAAAAGAGCCTGAGCTTTGCTATATTAATATTTTTAAACTATTTCTAGGTTTTAAGCTGTCTGAGTACGTACTTTTGTTTCATCATCATTCATATTATAATTTTTTTAAATAACTATAAATAAAAATTAACCAGACTGAAAATAAGGATCGCACTTTAATTTTTATTTTAAGAATAGGAAAAGGGAGTGCTGCAGTTATTTTAGAACTAGAAAGCTCCATACTGATCACTACGATTACAATTGCACTAAAATAATTAGGGTTACCAAAAATTTGCTTATTAAGAAATAACCGAACAAAATTATATTTTCTTTGTTTTTCCTTAAGGCTGTGAATAACCTTTCCTTAAGGCTCTGCTTTAACTATAACATCTTAATGTGGCTCTTAATACTTCTTCCAAAACCTGCCACACATTTTGAGTTTGATTCATATCTAGATCCTGGACTGTAAATTGTATATTCGCAACATTATTCTCCTCAAATCTGTTGCTGACTGTGCTTTGTGACACTGAGTGTTGCCATATTGATACAATTATTATTATTATTATGGCTAAATTATGCAAGGAAGCGGACTTCTTTCTGCATCTCTCCCCTCAATTCTATTATTCATACCTTTCCTGTCGCCAAAATTTCCCTAATGCCTGTCCAATTCCACTTTTAACTTTACCAAAGGCTCTGCTTCTACCACTATGGCAGGCAATTAATTTCAGTGATATACAACACGCTGCACGAAAGTAAACTTCATGACCCAGTCTTCTGTTATCCCTCACTGTTTTTTTATCTTCTGCCAATGCAGATATACCTCCTGAGTTTACCTCCATCCTTCATCCTAGTTGGGAAGGTCTTGTATAACACAGACTGGAACACAACCTGATTTCCTAGTTGCCTGTTTACACTGCGTGGAAAATTTCATATCTGACTGAATTGTAGCCCTCTGTCTTTATCGCCTTTGACTGCTTTTCATTCCAACCCCCCTGGCTTGTAAGTAACTCCTGGATTTCTGTTCCCTAAGTGTAGAACTTTACATTTAGAAGCATTAAACTTCAGTTGCCATTCTGCAGACCATTTGTGCAACTGACCTAAATCAGTCTGAAGGAAAATGGTCTGACTCTAGTCGTTAACCACCCTTCTGATCTAAAATCATCAGCAAACTGCCACAACTTCTTCTGGATGACTACTTCATCAACATCCGTGTCATCAAGGAAGATAATAAGCGAAAGTGATCGAAACATATTCTTGGGGACTCCATTTTCTACACTGACACATCCTGAGGTATGTCCATTTATGACTGTTTTCTGCCTCTTAACTTTTATCCAGCACTCAAATCAAAGAAGGATCTTGCCATTAAATCCAATGTGCTCCAGGTCTTTCACGGAGAGCCATATCAAAAGCGTTTGCTGAAGCAATTCTTTAATTAAATATGCTGCCTTTGTGGATATCACAGTTGGTAGAATAGCCGTCCTCCTCACGTCGAGTTCCATCGATGAGGTGGAAATTTTTATGGGCCTTTTTCACAACGCGGCTGAGTTAGTCGGTCTCAGGGGAAAGTAGCAGAAAATCTTCCACAGAACACACGTTTTTTACAGACAATATATATATATATATATATATATATATATATATATACACGGAGAAATGTGGCCTTATTCTCTGATGCTTCTAAAACCCTACAACAATAACTTAAATATGCCCTTCTCCAAATAATTCCCATAATGGAGTTAAGGTAGGATTGTTTATCATACCAGAATGGGCATCTAAATTTATGGTTTCATCGGTGATAATTAGTGTAGTCCAAATTACACCAGAAAAAAAAAACTGGTTTGTATCACCACCTTGCCATCAAACTTCATTATTGGTCTAATACAATATGGACGAAACCATTCTTTGGACGCAAACCACATTCAAGTGCGCCCATACGAAGCCTGGATTGTGAACTATGATTCAGCAGTCCACATTACATTTTGCTATTGCTGTAACATCAGTGCTTCCGTTCTCTGCACCAGGGTAGACTTTGACTTGCATTGTTTGGAGGAAACTTCGACTTATGAACAGCTGGGCCATTTTAGTAACCCATTTTATGAAGTGTTTTTGCGATGATTGCTGGCCTACGTTTATATCAGTTGTCAACTCTCTCGATTTAGCTTCTTAAAGGTGTCTCCATTATTTCCTCTCACCATCGGTTTCAACTGTCGATTCTCTTTAGTTCATTAACATTTGACAATTTGGTTAGGGATGAATGATTGGGTTCTCTTGTTTCCCATTGGCATACGATCTTTCAAACTGTTAAGTTCACCCTTCGCAAGAGATGAAGGGATTTCACCCTTCATCAGTAATTAACCTCTGGAGTTAACAGTTACTTCCAAAGAGTTGAGGTGTCCCGATATATTTGAGATGCACAGAAAGTATATCTGGCTGCTAGTTTAGAAATAATAATATTATTATTAAAGTAACATAATTTTAATTAATATAAATATTCATAGAATCCTATTTCAATTCATTTTTATATAATTGTAAATTTATGATTAAATTCGTGATTAATAAAATTATTGATTTTTACATTTATTTTTCTTAAATAAATTATTGAATTTATTTTTCTTAAATTTTACTTAAGTAAAATTCAAATTTTGAGGTTTCTACCAAGAAAAAAAAAACTAATATAAAGAAGTCAAACAGTACGTATTTCAATTCTTAACGCCATATCGAACGAGTATGAGCTGTTTGTTTTCATGGAGGTTTTATGGCTCGCATCGATGGCTGGGGGGTTAGCCAATACGACTAAGAGCTTGTTTCCCCTTCTTCGGTTAAAAACAATGTTGGGTTATTATGGCACTATATATGATTTAGTGGGGAAAATTCCGTGGGATTTTCCACGTTTCGTGAAAAAAGGGATTTCACCCTTCAAGCGAAAATATCCTGTGAATGAGCACGGCAGGAAAACCAACGAAAAGCTCACACACACACACACAGAAGAAATCGATTTATTGTAATTGAAATGGAATATATTACGTTGGCAATCTTCATAAATAAAATAGCGGATTATGTGGCAAAGAAATTCAATCGCTTGGTAAACTGGCCGGGGGATGTGGATAGAAATCGCTATGCAAAATGCCTTATCCATCAACTTTTGGCGCTTCAATCAGCCTCCAACGATTACATAGGCAACACATGGAAAGAAATCTACTCGGCTGAATATGATGGCGTGAGATGAAATGTCCCAGGTGGCGCTGCAGAAGAGCCTATTCCGTGATATTTTATTATATTTTTTTGCGGATAATTATTACTTATAGAGGGTGGGATATAGATAATATCGGTGGTGATTGATGGCATTTTGCGGTCTTGTGCAGCCGATCTGTCGCATGTATCGGTGTCAGCGAGGTCGGTCGGAAAACGATAGTAAAAGGAATTGCGTTTAGTCGTTGACAGTTTAAACTTTTCGTTTTATCGGTGGCGAATCAAGAGAGGAAGCGACCAGTTGTGCTGATATGTTTAGCAGCATCGAAAGATTTTTCATTTTCTGCAAAGATCCACCCACTCGACCGTTCCTGCGCTTTGCATCACCCATTGTTTCCTATTCCTTTACACTTTTTGTTATTTTTTTATTTTCACTCTGACCCACTTTCTAGACGAAATGCTTCATCTGGGAAAAGTATAAACTGAATTTATGGCTTCTAGAAAGTTTTCGTAGAATTTTTCACGGATGCTTGCGTTGTATGAATTTGTTTTCTAATGACACCACTGAATGGCGAGCATTTCTTTGGACTACGAGTGTCAATGGATTTGCCTCGCCCATCTCTCGTGAAACACCGCCGTGAGCTCGTGGAACAACAGACCATCTTTCCCTTTCCCCTCGTCTTCACCCTTATTCTCTCAGTCTATTTTCCTCCCGCGTTCTCCCAACTTGGCTCGCATTTTTATACATTCATTATCTCTCTCATATCACACACTTCTTATCACCCTTTCTTGTACATCGTTCGTAATACGCATCAACCGGCGCGCCAAGCTTTATATCTTCTTGTTCAGTTGTATAATACATAATAGCATTTTATTTCCAAACATGGAACCTTTTATACACAAATAAACGTTGAAAAACAGATTCATAGGATGTCTTAACAGCAGCAATCATGTGTTTTATCATAGGGATTACAATGTCCAGCTCTCCTCCATTTCTGCCCTCTGGAAAGTTGAAGGGGCATTCTAGATCCTAAACTTCTTCGCCCGATAATCTAAGGAAACTCAACTCTCTTCCACAATTTCTGGAGCAAACACTTCTTCCGTACGCTTACAGCACATATCAGGAAAAAAAAGTAATTGGATTCGACCTTATTAGGAACAACTTCATTAATAGGACATTAATATGCAAACTCTTTAACTTCTCGTGTCATTGCACTTTAATAATTTCCTTGGACTCATTCATGAAATAGCTGGCGGGCCCAGTTATTGTACAATAGTGCAGGACGGCGCTGCACTATTGTACATAAATCTCTTCTGAATCTTTATTACCTCCCATAATGTGAAAGCGGCTCTCGTAGCCGAATGGCCATCTGGACATGTGTATATGTAAAGGTGGCTCATAGAACGTCAGTTCAGCTCCACTTCGTATCGCTGTGAAGAAGAGAATCAACTGTAAAGGGCCAGAAATGTGTTGATGTAGGTTTGTCTGAGTAGTGTGCGTGTTCTGGCTACTTGGCTACCCAGAAGCATCAGTCGCCTGGAGAGATGATTCTGGGTACTCTTCCACACCACGCGAAGGTGGGTCTGGCCCAGTAAAACACGTACCATCTCAAGAGAGACTCTGACCCACCTAGCATTGTCAAAAGGGTTGGCCGGGATCTTTTGGAGGCCCATTCCAGAGGGAGGAGGGAAAAAAAGCCGAGTGGTCAGGAGCGGGAGTGCTCCAACAGCAGCACACGTTCTTTGAATAGACCAGGGTTCAAGCCCCTGACTGCTAAATACGGTTTATCTGCCGACCTGTACTAGACCAGCGTGACAGCTTATGGTCCATTTCCCTCAACATGAATTGTTGAGGAGTCTTCCATCCTGCAGTGGATCGATAGTGGCTGCTGCTTATCTTTATAGTGTGAAAATCGCCCTTATGATTTTGATTTTAATAAAACCAGTTTAAACAGACAACTTTAAAATATATTCATTTAATATTCATTCTTGATAAATTGCCATCAGTTGTAAAAGAATGTTAATTGCGTTGCTTTTTAACTGCGCATTATTTTTTGGCCGTCCCACAATGTAAAATATAAATAAATAACGTTCACGAGCGAAACGCTGTAACCACAAGTTGACCCAAGTGGCGCATGAATTCCTTTTATTTCACAATAGCCAAAAGCAACTCGGGTTTATTGTGCTCAAGAACACGTGGTTTTTTTTTGTACAGAGCTTGCGTGGAAGTCGTTTTTTATTAGCTGTAAAATTGTGAGAACTCTGAGTTTGGTTGAATCTGCTTTATTTTTAAAACTTAATTGAAATGGTAGCCGTCACTCCAGGTGATTTTATTATTTTCCTCTTTTAACAGAAAGCCAAAGTAAATCTATTTTAGCTTAATTTCCGAGTTAAAATGCGTATGAAGAGGAAAGAAAAAAAAAATTACCGTTATTCCCTGTTTCAATGATCAAAAGAAGCTGGCTAGATGTAGTAAATATGAAACATTTTTAAACTCCGAAATGTTCAGGGAGCTAAAAGATAAAAAAAATAAAATAAAATAAAATAAACAAAAGGCTAAGACAAGAAAAGTCATTTTTCTTCTTCCCACCGCTGCTTCCCTTCTCCATCTCAAGGGTAGCGGCACGAGCATTTTAGCAGCTACCGCGGAAAGATTATTACCGACTCGCTGAATAGAAATGTAGGAATGTTAACGTAACGTGAAATTTTCTAGACGTTCCTTGAGTTTGCTTAGAGATTTAGCGTCGAAATCAAGCGAACGTCAGTTTAAAGAGAGGGGAAAACACGGGAAAGGAGTTGGTAAACGGTCGTCTTCTCGACCTTCCGAATTCGGAATGCCGGCTACGAATTATCTTTAGTACAATCGATAAATAAAAAGAAGTGAACATCGTGATTTAAATACGTGATTCGATGAACAATTCTGTGTTTGTAAACTTTAATATACTTAGAAGAAATTTTGATCAAGAGATGGAAAATAAATTCGTTTGTGTCGAGTCGTGCAAGAGACTGAAAGAGCACGTTTAATGAGCGAGCGTATATATACACACACACATGGACAAAGTTATCTTATTTGTGTCCTCTTACTGCTTGCTTCGGTGTACTAAGCGTTATAGAGGTCAAGAAATATGTTTTTTTATTTTATTTTGTTTTAAATAGTTGGTTCTTAGTGGCCCGTTTCGAAATAAATTTAATTCTTCTAGTTTAGTGAAGTTATTGTTACTTTGGCACTATTTAAAATATATATATATATATGCGAGGTGTGGCAATAAAGTTCCCGGACTGATGCAATAAAAATAACACAAAGTTGGAGCTCAAAAATGGCTTTATTTTTATTCAAAGTAATCATCACCTTGGTTGAATGCACTTACCACATCATTCTAAAAGTTTCTGAAAAGAGTCACTGAAGGCGTCCAAAGAGATTGTGTTCAGTTCGGCAGTTACGTTTTTCTTTATGTCCTCAGCATCTTGAAATCGCTGTCCTTTGAAAGGTACGGTGGATGGTTAATCTGTACGCCGCCATCTTTAGTCAGAAATGGCTTCACAACAAGTGTGGAATGGGTGGAGACGTTGTCTTGTAACAAGAACCAGCTGCTTTCTTTCGAAATTGCGGTCTCACCCGGGAAATGCGTTTCAATAGCCTCTGAAGCACCTACGTAGAACTCAGCATTCGCTCTCTTCTTTTCAGATACAAATTCCTTGTGAATCACGCCCCGTTTGTCTAAAACTATGATCAGTATCTTCGTAATCCTCGACTTCTATGAAACGATACTTTTTGAGCCTTGGTGATGATTTTGAAGTCCACTGTACGGTTCGTCTTTGGGCCATGCTAAAACGCCTAATATTCATCTCCAAAATGAAAACCCAGTCGAAGAAATTAGGATTGTCTTGACAAGTGTGGATGAAGTCCTCGCATGATAACACCCGTTGCTTCTGCTCATCCGTGCGGCACAAACCTTTTCACAGACCTTCCTGTTTCCTAAATCTTCATGAAGGATTTTACCAATCTTTTCTTATTCATATTAAACTCACCAGCCATTCTGAGGATCAAACGACGATATCTTGCCACGATTTCCGAACTTCTGCAACTCTGTCTTAATTTCTAGAGGTTAACGGATGCTCACTACTTAGATCATCACGAGCTTCCTCATGTTCTTCTTTGAACCGCTTATACCATTCAAATAGACTAAAGTTTTTAACATCTGTTGATTTCTGTTTTTGTTTTTAATTTCTGTTGCTTATTTTCTCAATTTGAAGCAAAATTTGATATTCGTTCGTTGCGACATTGTAAAATCGTGACGCGGAAAGTTAACGCCACTAACGAAACTGGTTGTTATTTGAAACCTGTCAGCCTATTGGACAATTTCTGTAGCACAATATCTCGGAGGAAGTTTTAAATACAACACACCACTTCTGTTTATTTTAAAAGTCATCTAACATGACTGCAACAGCACCAGTCCGGGCACTTTATTGTCAAAACTCGTATTCATTATCATCTGTGTTATAAATACATCTACTGGTGCTTTGTGTTTTGTATTTCTTCAAAGCAAATAAGGATATGAGGTGTCAGTATATTGAGTCTATAAATATGGTCGGATTGCCTGATTTGTGGATGGAAAACAGTGGAACCCTTGCCGAAATCGACCAACTTCGCCATGATATGAAAAAAAGCTCGTTAAAGGTTATTCCGTCCAATCCTGACGGAATGGCCTTCCTGCACAGAGCTACCATGTAGGCCAACAGTGTCAGAAGCTGTGATCAAAGAGGACGGAGGGTGATGGTTAGGAAAATCGCAGTACAGCTTCGATTCGATTTTGCGATATTGGAAAGTTTGTTTCTATTGGGTTTCTGCATTCTGAGAGACGAACATAGAGAAACACAAGTGGGCATTTCATCAGACTTGCTTCAACGACACTGCCTAGTGCGTTCATTTTCTGTTCAACATCCTGGCTGGTGTTGCAAGCTGGTTTCATCATTTTGACTCAGAAATCAGTTAACACAGAATGGAGCGTTATCACACCATATCACCAAAAAGGGGCAGGAACAATTCTATCGAATGGAAAAAGCTATGGAAACTGTCTTCTGGGATGCATGCCACTTTTTTGGGCCTTTGAAAGATCATCTGCAAATTTACAACTTGTAGACTACAAATTTCTTTTAGTTTTGTGACGTGAATCAATTAACAATGAGACCATTTTTAAGGCTGTAAATGAAAAGCAACCAAAATATAATTATAAACTATGTTTAAAACACTACGCTTTAAATTGCCTTTAACTGAAAGCAGTGATGTGTGAGATGTTTTTCTTTTGTTTTCCGTCACGGAATTCTTCATTTTGTGGGGTAAACATCATTTTATTTACGTTATGAGGTTACATTTATTACAAGGTGGATAACTACATTGATAAAAGTATCGGAACTGTTCATCATCGATGTCCAGATCAATACAGTGATTATTTGACTATTACCCATAACCCAACAGGATAACTACAGTAATTTATATGAAATTATGTGCAGTAGTTTGGTAATCTGCGCAAGATACGGGATTAAATTACCCTTTAAAAATCTGTGAACGTGCACCGTTTCATTAGTAGGACAAAGGTTATCGCCGGGATGCTAGAGAGAAAGAGAGATGAACTTTTGAAATAAACATCGGAGCATTTCTTTTTTTTTTTCAAAAGGAATCAAAAAATAAAATGCACGCCACTTTTTCCTCCACCGCCGTATTACTTCACAGTTTCTTGGCTTCCGAGCGAAAAATTGCTCTTATGGAAGCTTTGGGAGACTTTAAAGGTTTTAGATTGCTACGGTCGAACGCTTTCTCCAATTCCTTAAGCTCTGCTGCTCATATGGGTCAAGGATTTCAAACGTGTAGTCTACTGAACACCATGTGTTGTCCACCTACTTATACACTGCGATATTCTTCGTGTCCGTGCTTGTTTAAGGCCGTGCGGTTAGGATGAGACAGAAGAAAACACAGGCAGCCACCTTTTATTGCTTTCTTCAGCGAAGAAATACCATTATAATTTTGTGAGAGTTGAAGTAACAACAAACTCGACGGCCATTATTTTCGGTGTTTGAGCAGCAGTGGCTCAAACGTACGCGATGATTATAAAGCAAGTTTGGACATGCGCAGTGTGGTGTGGGAAGTTGAAATTTACAAGGGCGTTTCAGGCAATATACGAAGGAAAATTCAGTTTGTCACTAGGGGACATTACAAAGACCAGACTGGAGGGGGTGAGCAGTTACAAGAAGTCTTCAATAATCTTCTACTCCAGAATCCATTGCGTTCACGTGACCACCTCGTTAGAAGTAGTAACACCTCATCTGGCGTGGTGCCCGTTTTTATAACGATTTCTTCCGTGAAGTTTGTGTGAAAGATGGCTTCAGGTATATCTCAAACCGCAGCCCGTTTCCTTTGCATTTTTTTATATATATTGAATGTCTCTTTCTCTCTCTTTCATTTGATGGATCTATTCATAAACATTAAAGCTTCGAAAGTATGCAGAAAAAACACACATTACCGCCCCCTAGTGACAACAATTTTTACTAAAATATTGAAATGTTGTTCTACCAAATAGAAATAATGAACTTTCTGCAGTGCGGGAGGTGAATGATTAGTCATTGACGAGTTGCGAAAATGGGAATATCAGAAATTTTGGTACTGAGTGAAGGGATGACCGGAAATGAAAAGGTGATGGTGGGAAGAGAAGAGAGGAGAAACTGGGAGGCGCAGGGAGAAAAGAAAATTTGGTGGAAAATTCCTATCTACCGACCTCTGAGGTTGCGTTCAGACGTTGGTAGAGAGAAAGGGGCATAACTGAGGACCCAGTCGAATAAAAATGAAACGCTGGCTGTAAAGGTAGAACGTTGGTCTATTATGGGCTCCAATCGATAGTGGAGATTTGCATACGGACATAAGGGACGCGTGAAAACGTGAAAGAACCAACAGAAGAGCAGTGCAGACTGAGGTATTCAAATCATTTGATTTAAATACGAAATCAATCAAGATTATTGTAACGCTAGCAGAACTGATATTTTAATTAATATTTTACATCTACGAAATGTATATTTATATAACGTTATTTCAGCTATAGGAAGCAAATTGTTACCAGTTCTAATCTTACTGTGACGTAACAGAACTAACTGTCCCTCAAACCTTCCTAACTCACCCTTCTCCTTTTTATATTCGTGGAGATTTTTATTCCAACCAATTACTAGAATAGCTTGGGGTCGAATCTTAGGGTATCAAAGCCATAATAGTTCAAATTTCGGATCAAAAAATAGCTTTCTTTTCATCTGGAAGAAAGAGGGTACTATGCCATTTGGGTTTTTTTTCAGTAGATAACGAAGAGACAAAGACGCGTATTGAGAACCCTTTTTTTGTGAATCTACATGATTTTTATTTGTTTTTAAGTAACTTTATTACGATTGATTTCTTGATGACAGCAGAACCAGTTTATTTGCATACATTAAGAAATGCGTTCAAATGACATATACAGGAGGTTACTACTAAATTCAATATTATATTTAATAAACAACGAATCTTAATCATGCTTTCAACCATTAGAATTCGGTATCAGTTCTCTCTGTGAACTGATACCAAAAATACTTCGGTCAAAAGCTGTACCACGATAATAAAAATTAAATTTGTGATCAACATTTTTAAAATACAAGTGTATACCTATAACCTTGTGTGTGTGTATTTACCTTTATTCTCAAATATTTCCTTGATCCAGCCCTGTTGAACGATATCTCCAGCCTACCCTATCAAAGGCATGTCCTTCTGTGTTTCTGTATCAGCGAACTTCTGGCTTAACTTGTCTACATTTTGTTGTGACAGTCTTGCCAGTTCCTCGCTAAATATTTAACAGTGTAGGTCTAAGTTGTCAGGTCATTCATTTTCTTATCTAAATTTTCATGAGCATCTGAACCTTTATTTTTGGTTTTAAGACCTTGCTGTTATCTTTGCCCAACATCCTTAGTGAGAGGTTTTGGGCCCAACTTGTGAATAATTTCCCCGGATGCTAATAACGTTTAATCTTTAGCGATTTCAGACATTTAATCCATAATCAATGAGCGGTTTCTCTAGAGATGGTGTAATCCTGTTATCGATTCATTTTAAGGTCTTGCTTCTCTTTCTTCGACATCTTGCAATTTTTCAGCAACTGAGTAGTAAAGCTTTCAAATTAACAATTTAAAACAGGGTAATTAATCTGATTTTCCACTACCATTCTGTTTTTGAAATATTTTACTTCAGATCGATGATCTGTGTTTACTTTGATACTTTTTATCTACATTAAATTATTACATACTACTAATGCATATTGGCCTCAAATGGGTTAACATTTCACGTGTGTAAATTGATCAGTGCGTTTTGTCCAATTATTAGACTTTGCTTATTATTACATTTAATAGTGTCCTCGCGGATAGCACAGTGGTTACGTTGTGCTGCCAGCGAGGGCAACTTCACTGTCCTTTCAATGCTCTTGTGGGTAGCACAGTTGGTATAAACACTGTCCTCCACACACCGGGCGGAAAAGACCCGAGTTCGAATGTCATCAATGATGCGAGGAATTTTAATGAGTCTTTTTCATAATGCGAATGAGTTGGTCAGCCTCAGACGAAGGTAATATGGTTTTTCTGGTTTTCCTTCCAGCAAATCGACCACAGAACAAACATAATTTTCTTATTATATACGGTACAATATGGCCTAAGTTGCTGATGCGCCTAAAACTACAACTATCCACCAACCAACCTATCCTTCTATGCAATCTTAAAAAGGCTTGGATTACAGGAGGAATTCTTATCAAGTTTTTTCCCCCTTTCTCTCACAGTGGCCGAGGGTTGCACAGTATCCTCCCAAGTTCTACTCATACGTAAATACAAAAAGAAATACAGTGAATCAAATAGTTTCCTTACTATCAGAGCCCAACAAAAGTGACAGATGAGTTGGTTAAGTACTTTGCAATGATATTTACAGTTGATGTACACTAACAACGAGGCAGACAGCTGTAAAATGAGTGATATGGTGACCTTGAAGAGAGTCCATCGGGAAAAGTTACTGAAGCTGAGGAAAGTCAGAGGGTATACATGGTGTTATGCTAAAGAAAGTTGAATGTAATTTCACCAAGCCGTTTGCAGCGTTAATGAAATCATCATTAGACTCCGAGACGATCCCCCTTGGACTAGACAAGCACTAATGTCTTCCCAATCCACAAAGGAGGTGCAAAAGAGGTGATCAGCGAGTTTGACTTCTTTAGTGGGTAAGATTACAGTCTCTCTGATTAAGGATGCAATACTGCAACACGTTGGTAAGAAGTATCCTTAATGTATCATAGAGCGCTTTTTAACGGAGAAGTTTTGCCTGAAAAATATGGTTAATTACATAAAACATTTGGATGCAAAAATCAACTTCGATATAAATCAAAGTATAAATTAAACGCAATGTAATTAGCCTAACACTTTTATTGACACGCAATGTATCAAAAACACGTTTATAGAAAATGCTGCAAACTACAACAAATTATACTTGAGGGGGTACTAACTGCTAGTCGCAGCCAAGTAGTTAAAATAAAGGAAATCAATGAAGCTGCAAAGAGCCCGAATTACACGGACGGAAGTAGAAGCATGGAATTCTGTTTTTATTAATCAAAGTATAAATTAAACGCGTTATTGCCTATAGGCTAGTGCATGGGTAGGGTTTATAATTTGGTTAATTTTAATTGATTGCTGTAGATCTCACTTAGCTGCATTCAGCAGTAATTTTAATACGTGGTATAAAAGAGCTTGATACATCAACTTGAACGTTATTTTGATTTTGGAAAAGGCTTTGAAAGACCAGTGTATAAACTGGAGCTGACGAAAGGCTATTGTATAAATTGGAGAAAGCTGGAATTACTCATATGATTCTTCTTGGGTCAGAAGCCTGGCCATTATAGAACTCTAGCTTTTATGTTAATGATTGGTAAAGTTTTTTGGCAGATGCAGAAAAAGAGGCCATTCGAATACTGTACAAGGAGCATTAGAATCAATAAATATTCTCCACTCCTTGACTGTTGCTTTACTAGAGGATTACATTTTGACTAGCATATAAATGGAAATTGTTGAATGAAAGATGGTATACATAAAAACCATTGTAACGTAACCAAAACTTGACGGAAACTTCAGAGTAACCCTTCAGCATGCATGACACCGAAACAGATATTGTCAGTAATCTGTTCAGCATTTTAGGATATTCAGGACTATAGAGATATGATCAGGAAAAGTGAAGTTTTGCAGATATGAAAATGGATAAGTTTCTTAAATAAAAATAAAATGGAGGAATGACGATTATCTGGTGGAAAAGGTGCAGATTTTTATAAATTCATTGTGTGAAACAATTTCGTCAAAGAATTAAATGAACAGGTTGGGCCAAAGGCAGTTGGAACAATAACATCATCTGCCCTGAGAGATATGGACTTAAAAAGGTTGGTAAGAAAAATTTCCATAAATGGTTTGATAGAATGGTTAAAGAGCAGTTGAGGAAATGGGGAATTTTAGATTAAAAAATCATCAATAATAGCTGTTAGCCAGCTGAGAAACTGAAGGAATTCATTGAGATTTTTAACAAAATTTAGACTGAATCAACAAAGACAGGATAGAAATTCTAGAAGAATTAAAAGACAATGACTTCAAAGTGGAGTTAAAGGGGATGGGGCAGTAAAAAGGGTTTCTTAGGAACTATGTAATGGCACAGAAGGGTCAGATTGTCAATGCCGAGAGTATGGCTATCGGAAACTTAATGTGAGAAAGTTAACAGTCAATATTTAACAATCCAGAAGAATATTAGTCAGAAAAAACATGAGTTGAATCACGTGTAACAACTTTCTTCTGGATGTGTGATCGAAGTTTTTGAATCGCTCCAAATTACAAGGAGGACAAATTTCTGAGAAAGAGCTTAAAAATCTGAAGTTCCTGCTGGTGCCATGTGCGTATTTTCTTGATTTAATCTACGATAAAGTCTCCTGAGCGGTTTTACAATCAGGATCCTAACAGCATGCTACCAGTTTCCTGGCTTGAGAGCTTGTTGAAGGCTAATAACGTATTTCAGGTTCATTTTGCATTTGAAACATCGAAATATGACTAATCTGGCTGAAATCAACAAAATAAGTACCACAGTTCCTAAAATCCTCTTTGCTTTATATTCAGAATTATAGGCGTTGTAAAGAAATCGATTTATAATAAATTCTTTGTAGATGTTTCATGAAAGAAAATTATTTCTTTTCTTAAACTGCGGCTTCACTGATTGAGGGATTTAACAATTCCACCAGTTTGAATGGTCTGGGTTATAATCTTCTCGGTGATAGTAGAGATTCTTGGATCGTTTTTCAAGAGAGGTTGAGAGAGCCGGCAAAGACCCAAGCATTTTTCTTATTTCTTTTTTCATCCCGAAAACAAATCTGTCCAAAATATGCAATTTACACCCAGTAACGGATACTTCATGGCCTGAGTAACTTTGGCATGCGTCTAAGCAGTGCAGCACACTTCCTAAATATATTTCCACAATGGCAACACAACGAAATAAATAGTACACATGTGTACTAATGAAGCATCCATTTTTCCCCTTGATATTTCACTGTATTAATTTCGTCTGGTCTAGCCAACATAGCTCTTACTTTTTCTGCTATTTTTATACGCGCCATCGAAAAAAATATCTATTTTAGTTTTGCCTTTCTCCCTCTGCTGCCGTGTGGTACCAAATGGTCTTTGCCGTTGTTAATGCCACCACGGCGTAGTTCCTGTAATTATGTAGCGTTCATTTCCCAGCAGCTACCACGTGTGGCGTGGAGATGATGCTAATTATGAATCTATTCTCCTTTGTTGACTCGATGCAGGTGCACGAGTTATAATGCACTTGTCAAACTTTCAGTTTTTTCTATCGCTTCCATATACTTACTGTTCACGGACCTCATAATCGGACTAATTTTTATCCTTTGAGCATTTAATCAAGCAATTTTATGCAGCTAGATAAACCAAGCGTATAAATATTCAAATTTCGATCATCAGTGACACCATATATTAACCACGCATTAAAATTGACTCCAATTTCTCAATTTATGGTATATAAAACGCGTAACCAGGTGAGCCAATCTTAAAACAGATTGGGGTCATCAAAAAGCAGTAAAGAATAGCATTTTATAAATTCAGACTTGATTAACATTGCAGTAGCAGAAGGGTGGAAGTGGTAATCAATGCTGTAAAATGCTATGCAAAAGACTCGCATCCTGCGACCGCACCAGAGAGAAAGGATGACATGATTCCCTGCGAGAGACTACAACTGTTGTTTGTTTGTTTTATTCTCAGCGTTAATTATCCCCCTGCATGCCTTGTTTAGAACTACAACACTCCAACGATGTATAGGCAGTACAATATTAACCTCCATGGAAGGCTGTAAATATTCTAGTAGCAGTCTAATTAGGACAGGGCATTATTCATAAGGGTGTTCTACTGGTGGTCTGACGAGCAATTGCCATTTCCATATCGCACAGGTAGTTTAGTTGTTGAATTCATGCATATCTTACGGTGAATCTTCTGTGCGGTAGTAGCGTTCCGTGATTGCATGTCGCCTCATCAAGTGCGGACCTTGTTTATTGTGGTTCGTGATCAAAACCGGGGATCACTTTGCGCGTCGGGTCGACTGAGCGGTAATTTTAATTCAGCCGTACGTACACGTACACAGTGGAGCACGGCAATCAAAGGGTCGGAACACGAAAAGGCGTCGAGGTCAGAATTTAAGTGTACACACACAAAAAAAAGCCACTAACAAGCCGCAGATGCTATAAAATATTTACTACTGTTACTCTTTGCGACAGATGACTACTCGCTCGTGATCTGGGCAAATATTGTCACAGCCCACAGAAAAAAAAAGGAATAACACGGGCTTCTTATAGCGTGTGGACACGCTGTTTGGTTTGTCATTGGATGGTGCGACATCGAATTCCACTGATTGCTAATTTCAGTTCCGAGTTGGGTTTTCGTAGAAATTTAGGCTAATGTGACTGGCCAATTTGTGGTTTGTTATCGCCACTGTGACGTGCACTCTGAGAGCGAATTAATAGGCTTGGAGAAAAGCAACAGAATGAAATTTTGTCTCCGGATTTTTATATGATTTGTTTTGATTTATTCCCACTGGGCGTGGTTTTACTGCTCACGGTTAACCTTTAATTAATGTTCCATAATAAAAGAGCTTAAAGCACAGTTGTTTAGAGGTAATTAAGGCCTTGAGATATTAGCATATATCTTGTCTATATTGTATGTATCGTGGGCTGGTTTGCATATACCAGATCCTGGCCAGGAAAAGCATTCATAGAGTATTCTCCATTCTGTGGTGTTCCATCTTGAATCCTTTTAAATATTGTTTAATTATTAACAAGAACGAATTAAAAGTATAGTATTGTATTAAACTCTTTGCCCCTCGCAAGCGGATAGCGTCGCATTTCTGTCTATTTTTCTCTCTCTCACACACACACAAACACACAGATATTCCACGAAGTTATCAAAAATTGGTATACATAGCGAAATGAATGCTCAAGACCAGTATTATATGGCCAATTCGTTGGAGTTGGCATCAGTAGTTCCTCAATTCTACTCTAAATTTATTAAGCAGTGTTTTCGACCTACCTACGAGGGACGTTTGAAAAATTTGTGGCTTGAATATGAAGAGTTTATTTGAGGAGTCTGGTAACATTTTACTTTTAAACATAGTCCCTTTTTTGGAGTCAACATACTTTTGCTATTGATGCTGATATGTATTGATTCCATCTGCGAAGAAAATTAATTTTCTCTTGGGTCTCCAGGAATGCATTGACTGCAGCAGGGACGTCATTTTCGGTGGGAATATGGCTACCATCCAGATATTTTTTCAAATTAGAAAATAGGTGAAAATCTACTGGTGCTAGGTTTGGTGAATATGGTGATAGTCGAAGATTTAAAAACCGCACTCATGCAGAGCAGCCATGGTAGAGACAGACTTGTGAGTAAGCACGTTGTTGTGGAGGAACAAGATTCCTTTGCTGAGTTTTCCTCGGCTTTTGTCTTTGATGTTACCACTGTTTCGACTGCTTCTTTGCCTCTGATGGAAAGTGACGGACAAACCTCTTATCCATGGTCACAAGCCTTTGCAAGGAAATTTGCTGGATCTGCTTGAAAACGATGCAAAGTTTCATTTAAATTGACAACTCTTGTGCGTTTTTGATCTGGTGTCAACAACTTTGGGACCCATCTTGCTGACGCCTTTTCATAGCGAGCCCCTCTGTTATTATGTGGTACGCCCTTTCAGATGAGATACCCAAGATTTTGGCAATGTACTGAACTGCCACTCATCGCCAAATCATGCACCCCGTCAACAATTCCTGGAGGTTGCAGTTCTTCATGGACGTTGCAGTTCTTCCACAACGTGGGAGACCTGCAACGTACTACTCGTACTGGCTCTCCCTCTCTCGTTTAAATTCTGCTAACCACTTAATCTAGGAATAAGGAGGGAAATCTTCCCCAACGATGCAACCATATCCACATGAATTGCCTTTGGCGTCAGTCCCTTTTCCCCAATTATTGAGTGATTCTACAGTGACTGATTCCGTCAGTCTTTCCTCATTCACATAGCCTTGTTGACTTCAGGACCTGTAATTAAAAAGAGACATTATAGAAACTGCATGAAAGTTGGTGGGTAACTATTTGAAGTGTTATACATTGAGTACAGAAATTTTTAACGTTGTACCACTACCTTTTCATACTCCAGCCACGAACTTTTCAAACCCCGTCATACCACTACTGGCGATCCCTTTTTTGGAAGAACTAAAATCCTTACCAGTTCGTCACCTTCGTCCACCATTTAAAAGCTTAGTTTCTTTGGTCGTTTGGGAGTCGATGTTTTATGGTTGAGATCCACCCTAGATCCACTGGTTGAGAACCACTGTTTAAGATCACGTGCCTCAGTCAGCCATCATTCATTGAGGGTTCATCGTCCAATGATGTTGCATCAGTCATAACGCATCAAAGTACTTGAGTGCAATACATTCGAGAGTATTTAAGGTGAGTGGTCATGTTCATGTATTGAGTTCCGTGACAGATTTCATGTGATGCCACAAAATACTTTAAAAATCTTTGTAAATCAGCTCACAGTAGTTGTCTGCCTTATAAGCCGAAAGTCAAAAATGGGGGGAAACACTTAAAAAGAATTATGTTACATTTCCTATCATCGTTGTAGTCCAGAAAAGGAACTGGATGAGTAGGTTACTGGAAGATTTTTTCCTTAACTTTATTGGCTGATCATATTCCAATGGCTCCATTATAAAATATGTGGTGCGGACCGTGACCAACAAAGAATACAAGAAACTCTGCTTTATGGGAGATACGTTATGGAACGCTCTTTAATGAAATATATTTCAAAGATCAAGTGTCTATATGATGTTACCGATTCATGTGATGAACCGGAATAGCGTTTCTGTGCTCTTGGGTTCATTCAGAGCCCTGACCAATCCCAAAAGAAAAATTACTGGAGTAACTTCTCAAGAATGAGAGAGAATGAAATTGAATTCCTCTCTGAGGGAAGAAAGAAGTGCAGTTGAAAGAATTGGGTTGTCCATCGTTGTTCAGAACATCAAATTAATATCGGTAGTCAATGATTCCAAATTTAATCGTTGTTAGTTACTACCAAGAAAAATTTCTTACGTTAAAACGAAACCTCAAATTAATGAACATTGTTTCATCTTTACGATTAATCTTTGTATGGTAGTGCACACACATTTCTTTTATTTTTGGATAGATAGTATATAGTTGAGGATCGAGAAGGCAAGTAACAATAAACATCTTGGCTCCCATGCATCATCTGGAGAATAAAAGACAGCGGAAAGTCGCCGAGTTGCCACTGAATCACAGCCACTAGTCTTACAGAGAATAAACGACAGTACAATCACTTTGATTTAGTTGCAGTGTTTGGGCCTTGTGAGATTAAAGTATAATCGTGTTCCGAGAGCTACAATATAAGAAGGAAGAAAACATCACAACTCCGTCACACTTTAAAGAATTTATTTCCCACTAACAGAAACCGATAGCAGCATAAAACGAACACCAGACGTCGCGGCGTGTTTAAGATGTTTTTTTTTCCCCTTTTGGTCTTCCTTTGTTTTTTACTTCCCAAAAGAGAAAAATTACTGAATAGCCTGTAGTTTACTATCGAATACTGCGAGTACTGATTCACTTTAAAACTGGGCTAACTTCATGACTGGATGATCCATCTTTATCAGATTTCAGGATGCACTTTTTTACTTCACCATCTGATCGAATTAAATCGGTGCAGCTAAATTCTGTCAGTCTTTTTGTTATAAATGTGAACTGACGGTATAGTAAGAGAGAGAAAGAAAGGAAGGTTGACGTTACACTACGCTGGGTGGTAGATAAAAAGAATGTCCGATCTTGTTTTCTTGCTGTTTGAAAGTTTTCGGTGACAGATAGCATGGCAGCTCTCAGTCTTCCTTTGCAGCTCGACATGGTTGGCGAGATCTAGTTTAAATGCGTTTATGACTTGTTACCAGAAACGTCCGTTGTAAAAACTGGAAAATGTTTCATTGATGCGATTTAAAATATTCGTAGCCACCAGACTTCTTAAAGCCTCCGTTCTGTTCGCGTGTGTACCCGCGCGAAGGGGGAAAAAAACAAATCCAGATCGTCACTGAAGAACACAAGGACAGAAGAACAACTTGAGGATAACTGTACTCTGTTAACTGCAGAGAAAAAAATAAAACGGATGTGAATTTAACTTTGTTCATTCGCGCAACTACATTATTCGAGCATTATTTACAATGTGGGGACAGAATAATTCATTTCTCCTAATATAAAGCCTGCGTGGCAAAGTAATATGGATATCCTACCTATTTCCAGGAATGCGATGTTTAAATATATTTTGTGTGTTGATTAATTAAAGCCTTGACACTATTCAGAAATTCATGAATAATGAAAAGATGTCTGGATGGTTTTTCGCATTACTCTCTTGGATTACTTCCAGCCGATGGTTCTTACAAATAAATGAAACAAAAAAAAAAAAAAACAAAACCGTTGAAATCTACAGTTCTGTATTTAGAATCGTGGATGGGTTTAGAGTTGAGAAGCCAGAATAAAGCTTGCAGACATTGGACATATTGGCGAGATTGTTCCAAACAACAAAAGTAGAGAGAGAGAATAAAGAAGTGGTAAAGTAGATCTGATGAACCTGGAGTTGAATTGAGAATGAATGCTGGCCGTCTAAAGTACATCTTCGGGGGTGGTTGGACGAGAGGGAACTTATTGGTTTTTAAATGCTAATTTGAAACATTCCTCTTTAAAAATCTGCAGAAAAGGTGTATAAAAAGAGATTTGACATCTTAAGAGAAGAATTGATTAACCTAACTGCTCCCTCGATAGATTCGTAGAGTTTTAAAGAAGTCTAACGGTATTCCGTGGTAAGGGATTTATGATTTGTGCAAATTAAGAATTTCTCACTTGACAAATAATGCCTTTTTTCTTAGGAAAAGCTTCCCTAAAATCTTTTTAGCTTATGTACTCTCCCTCCTTCCCTGGTTGCTGTTATTTCCGTGCTACAACTATTACTACTAGTGTAATAAAAAAAACTCCCCCGACAACTAAAGTTATTATTGGAAAATGACCTAGAGATCAGGCAGAGTACTTATGCTGGTCTGTTGAATTTGGAAGCGATACATTCGGTGGTAGAAGGTCATTGAAAAAGAGAGGATAAAAAAAGAGGAATAGGCGAGAGAGAGAAACCTTGAGGTACTCCAGGATTGGTTAAAAAGTTTCAAGATACAGAGCCATCTGCTATTACATGTAGTGAACATCAGAAAGAAGCCGCCTTTCGAAAAGATAGAAGACGGGCTATTGTAAGGACCCAGCCTTACAATAATTTAATAAAGGTTGTTAAATATTGGAAGAATTAATTGTGGCGTATATAGTTAGTTTCAGACAAGTATCATTTGTTAAGAAACACTGAAATTCGAAGGTTAGTCCAAACACACCCAGTTAGTTAAATCTCGGTTGTATGGAAAAATTCCTTAAGCGAGTCAGTAAAAGCAATCATAATGGACCGAAACAAATCCCACTTAAGACAGGAGCATATACACTATAGAAAGGGCGCTGAGTGCGGAAGTGGCCCTATTATAGATTTCACGGTTCGACCTCTAGCAGGTGTGGGCGACGTAGTAATGGGGGGTGAGGTCACAAAGAAAGCCTGAAACTCTCTTAGCTGACCGGAACTTACGTTTAATTTCGAGAAATTACCAGTATTTTCCAGATTATCGGAAGTTCGGTCACACTAGGAAAAAGAAAGCACGCCCACGGAAATGAAGGGAGACGAATAGGATCACGAAGGAAAGGATAGGGAAGTCAACGATTGGCCAGGAAGAAAGCGGTGGGAAATTTGAGAGAAAGGAGAGAAGGGAAGAAGAAATTGATACTGATCATTCGGAGAGGAGTTTTTGTGGTGGAAGCAGTCCTGGAGAGATGGAAGCTGTAGTGGGAGAATTTATTATAAGAATTTATTTTGTGAAAGTCTAGAGTCGGAAGTATCGTTCCCTTGAAGAAGTTAATGCAGTCTATGGAGGAAGAATGGTGAAACGCCATAGAGGCAAATTTCTCGATTGAGCAGTTGAGTGACTAGTCGACCCGGAAGGTATCCCAGTCCTCGGACGCAACGCAGATGGAGGAAGAAAGGAGATAAGATCCGGTATTATCTTCAGCCGTGCAGTACCCGGTAGAGAAACCCAGGATAGATTACTATGTTCCCCGGATGAGCAACCTTTCGCTTTCCAGTCCTCACCCCGAGCAGATAGGAAGAGAGACCGAGCAGGGAGGAATACCAGACCATTGCGTAAGTGTTAGAATAAGTACTGAGAATATAATTTGTAAAAAGGGGAACTAATTTAATAATGAAAAGGACTCTAGGAGGACGCTATAAGTTTTAAGAGAGAATGTCAAAGTACTAAATATATATACATATATATTTGAACGAGTGTAATACTTAAGGAGTGATAATTTAATTTAGTATAGAGATCAGAGTAATGCAATTTAAGAGTAAGTTAATCTGTAGTAGGAAGTAAAAATTTTGTCCTTGAATTATTGTGAATGTTAAATTGCTGTGAGTATGACTTATTTGGGGTAGAAAATGATTAAACAGGTAAACAATTAAATGAGCATCTAGCCCTAATTGTGAAATAGTGGATTAATTGAACGGAAAGGTAACTAAGTAAATTGGTTGGATATTGTTGACTGTTTGCAAGTAAGGATTCTGGAATGAATATACATGTATTTCCTAATAAGTTGGGAAACGAGCACTTATGAAATTATATTTTGTCTGTTCATTGGCTGATGGTGGTTTATTGACTTACATGGACTGTTAAGGAGCAAAGAGACAGATTGTGCATTGTGAGGGGTAATAAATGCCCGGACCTACTGAAATCTTTGTAGAGCAACATGAAGAGACACAGTGATATATATGTAGATATATATAAGTATTAGGATTTAGTAGTTCTTTTGATAACAAGGTTGACTGTAAATTACAAGATATATACACATTTAAAAATTAGTAAAATAACAAGTGTCAAACTAAATACTGTATTCTGTTAAAGGTTATTGTAATTTTCTTATATATAATATGACAATAAAAAACAAATTTGTATATTCTACATTCTTGTGTGTGTGTCTGTCATTTCTAAACTCAGCCAGTCCAGTGGAAGAATACCTTAATATATTAGGGGTCCCCGTGAGTCTGGGAATTTTCTGAAATCAATCAAGTCAGGTGTAAAAGTGGGAGGGGTTAAAATAAGGGGATATAAAAAAAATATAACATAATATAATATAATTGTAGGCCTCTTTGAGGAATAGGATTTTCAGAATAATAAAGATAACGAAACCCACCCCCACAATTGGCGAGCGTAAGCCAGGATAATTCTGCACAACGGAAGGCTGAGTTCAGAACGACAGGAAAATATATATACATGTATATATATATGTAATCCAGTTGCTGAAACTGATAGAAAAAATTCAGCTGGCGAGCCAGAAAGTGAAAAGTGAAAAAGTAAGTAGTTAAAGTGGGTACTGAAATAGAATTTCCTTGTGTTTAGAATTAGGTGAATTAAGTTATAGAATAAGAAAGGTATTGACAACAAATAACGAGTTAATTAGATTAAACCCCAACCTCGAAAGATAAGTCATGGCTACAAGGAGAGCGAACAGCAGTAGGGATAGAGAAAGGGAGCAAAATATCAACGGGCAGGAGACATCAGGAGAAACAATTGTTAGTATAGGGAATGATAATAGGGGCCCAATTAAGTTAAGCAAATTTTTAAAAGTATTTAAAGGGGAACCATCAGAAAATGTGGAACATTTTCTGAGAAAACTGAAAATGATTAAGGAAAAGGAAGAATTAACGGAACTAGAAATAGTCATGATGGCGGAATTCAAGCTAGAGGGCAGGGCCCAGACTAGGTATTTAGAGGAGACCCAAGGGATGGAAATAGCAACATTAGACAAATTTGAAAAGATATTAAGGAAGTTATTTTCCCCAAAGATCACGTTCCTAGAAGGAATCGGGATATTAAATAATTATAGTCAAAATAATCGCGAAAGCATAGAGGACTATTACAAAAGGTTTTTAACAGTAAAATTAAATACAGAAGTATCAGAAAAAGAAAATAGCGCCTTTGACAAAATCCTGATGGGACAATTTTTGATGGGGGTCAGGGATAAATATAAGCGAGAGATTCTAAGGAGAAAACCCAATTCATTAGCCGAGGCCATGAAACTAGCCACTGATGAGGAAAAGCTAGATCTCCAAGGTCGGGGGGCAATAAGAGGGGACATAAATGTATTAGCCACAGGAGAAGGGACAAAACCGAAAGGTAATAAAGAAAGGGAAGGCGAAATTAAGTTAGAAGGGCTAGAAAAACAGATAGCGGGAATGGAAATAAAGTTAAATAAATTATTAGAGCAATTAAACACAAAAAACAATGCACTAGATGAAAATAATAGGCAGGGGGGTGAAAGACCGCAAACGGGGCAGAGCACAAGAGGTAAGTACAACGACACAGAGGGGTGGAAAGGGGAAGTCAAAGAAGTTAGGCGAGAAAGATATGGAAAGAAATGCTATATATGCGGGCGAAGCAATCACTGGGCCAAAGACTGCTGGTATAGGGATAGATATCACGGGGACAGAAATGAACACTGCCAAGACAGGGGCACAAATCAAGGGCAGCATATAAGTATGAATGCTCTGCATCTTAGACACTGGGAAAATAATTCCTGTGAAAAAGGGAGGAATAAATCAGGCAGCACAAGGACGATGCCCCTCACACATAGAAGTAAGTTTATGAATAAAGAACCAATAGTTTTGGCCAATCGAGGACATAAATGGAATCATCAAGGTCAGGTGAAGTGTTATAGGTGCAGCAGATATGGGCATATAGCCAGATTCTGCCGGACTCAGATGGTGGATCAGGGAGTCAAGTATGGGAATACTGATCCCAGAAAGTCATGGAAGATCAAGAGAGGTCGATTTTATCCTTGGCGCTCAAGAAACCTCATATTTGGTCCAATAGAGTGCAAGGATAGGCCAGAAATGAGAGAGATGAATTATGGAAGTCCGGTAAGTGAGAGAAACGACAAGAGATCAAGCTCGGTAATTGAAAGGAAAGAAAAGAAGTGGAAAGAGACTGAAAAAATTGATGTGAAAGGGCGAAAGAAGGGACCCAGACGGCGGAATAGGACCAAAACACTACACGTGGGAACATTAGAAGTAAAGGAGAAAGATAAAGAGAAACATGAAGATAGCGAACTGTTAAATAAAGTGGAAGAAAGTGGAGGTGAAAAGAATGACAACTGGGTAAATGAATCAACAGAGTCGAAGAGAATCGAATGGCCATGGAACCACAGAACTGAAACTTCCTATGGGGAAAGGGCCCTCAAGTTGAAAGAGACAAACAGACTACAACAAATGTATTTAGGAGCAGTATTTAATGAAAACATGGGATGGGAATAGTTTTAGAAAAAAAAAAATTTAAGTAATGTCATGTATATAATTGTATATAGAAAATTTAGAAGGAGGGATAGATTGTAGTTAATAAGTAGGCCCTGGAAGAAGGCACATCCGCCTGAGGACCTGTATAAAATTTATATATATGGGATATAAATTTTAGGGGGAGAGAGATGCAATGTAAGGACCCAGCCTTACAATAATTTAATAAAGGTTGTTAAATATTGGAAGAATTAATTGTGGCGTATATAGTTAGTTTCAGACAAGTATCATTTGTTAAGAAACACTGAAATTCGAAGGTTAGTCCAAACACACCCAGTTAGTTAAATCTCGGTTGTATGGAAAAATTCCTTAAGCGAGTCAGTAAAAGCAATCATAATGGACCGAAACAAATCCCACTTAAGACAGGAGCATATACACTATAGAAAGGGCGCTGAGTGCGGAAGTGGCCCTATTATAGATTTCACGGTTCGACCTCTAGCAGGTGTGGGCGACGTAGTAATGGGGGGTGAGGTCACAAAGAAAGCCTGAAACTCTCTTAGCTGACCGGAACTTACGTTTAATTTCGAGAAATTACCAGTATTTTCCAGATTATCGGAAGTTCGGTCACACTAGGAAAAAGAAAGCACGCCCACGGAAATGAAGGGAGACGAATAGGATCACGAAGGAAAGGATAGGGAAGTCAACGATTGGCCAGGAAGAAAGCGGTGGGAAATTTGAGAGAAAGGAGAGAAGGGAAGAAGAAATTGATACTGATCATTCGGAGAGGAGTTTTTGTGGTGGAAGCAGTCCTGGAGAGATGGAAGCTGTAGTGGGAGAATTTATTATAAGAATTTATTTTGTGAAAGTCTAGAGTCGGAAGTATCGTTCCCTTGAAGAAGTTAATGCAGTCTATGGAGGAAGAATGGTGAAACGCCATAGAGGCAAATTTCTCGATTGAGCAGTTGAGTGACTAGTCGACCCGGAAGGTATCCCAGTCCTCGGACGCAACGCAGATGGAGGAAGAAAGGAGATAAGATCCGGTATTATCTTCAGCCGTGCAGTACCCGGTAGAGAAACCCAGGATAGATTACTATGTTCCCCGGATGAGCAACCTTTCGCTTTCCAGTCCTCACCCCGAGCAGATAGGAAGAGAGACCGAGCAGGGAGGAATACCAGACCATTGCGTAAGTGTTAGAATAAGTACTGAGAATATAATTTGTAAAAAGGGGAACTAATTTAATAATGAAAAGGACTCTAGGAGGACGCTATAAGTTTTAAGAGAGAATGTCAAAGTACTAAATATATATACATATATATTTGAACGAGTGTAATACTTAAGGAGTGATAATTTAATTTAGTATAGAGATCAGAGTAATGCAATTTAAGAGTAAGTTAATCTGTAGTAGGAAGTAAAAATTTTGTCCTTGAATTATTGTGAATGTTAAATTGCTGTGAGTATGACTTATTTGGGGTAGAAAATGATTAAACAGGTAAACAATTAAATGAGCATCTAGCCCTAATTGTGAAATAGTGGATTAATTGAACGGAAAGGTAACTAAGTAAATTGGTTGGATATTGTTGACTGTTTGCAAGTAAGGATTCTGGAATGAATATACATGTATTTCCTAATAAGTTGGGAAACGAGCACTTATGAAATTATATTTTGTCTGTTCATTGGCTGATGGTGGTTTATTGACTTACATGGACTGTTAAGGAGCAAAGAGACAGATTGTGCATTGTGAGGGGTAATAAATGCCCGGACCTACTGAAATCTTTGTAGAGCAACATGAAGAGACACAGTGATATATATGTAGATATATATAAGTATTAGGATTTAGTAGTTCTTTTGATAACAAGGTTGACTGTAAATTACAAGATATATACACATTTAAAAATTAGTAAAATAACAAGTGTCAAACTAAATACTGTATTCTGTTAAAGGTTATTGTAATTTTCTTATATATAATATGACAATAAAAAACAAATTTGTATATTCTACATTCTTGTGTGTGTGTCTGTCATTTCTAAACTCAGCCAGTCCAGTGGAAGAATACCTTAATATATTAGGGGTCCCCGTGAGTCTGGGAATTTTCTGAAATCAATCAAGTCAGGTGTAAAAGTGGGAGGGGTTAAAATAAGGGGATATAAAAAAAATATAACATAATATAATATAATTGTAGGCCTCTTTGAGGAATAGGATTTTCAGAATAATAAAGATAACGAAACCCACCCCCACACTATAACATGAGCGCTTGCTTAGAAGGCTTTATGCGAAACACGATCAATCAGATGCCTTTAAAATAGCTAGAACAACAGCCTGAGTTTTTCACGATTTCCATGGAATTTGTCCAAGGATTAGTGTTATAGGCCAAAGATATTATCTGTGGATCGACTCAGATGAATCCGTGTAGCGATCGTTCATCACATGGAAAATTTTTGGTAGAGTAAAGCAGGGGCTCCTAACCTTTTTTGAACAGTCACCTGCTTTCGATTTTTATCGTTAAAATGATGAAAGAAAGTAAAATGAGATACATGGTAAGAAAATTCAGTTTCTATAGACATTATTTGAGGTCCCATTTTGACTTTAAACAACAATAATTCGACTTTTAAGCAAACAACTATTTAAAAATGAATGAAGTCAAAATTGTTGAGATAGAAATTGTGTTTTGGTAAACATCATCACCTCTTCTAGGGAGGCGAGCTTCCATCCCTAAATGCTGTAAGTCCTGGCATGCAGATTATAACTATGAATTTGATAAGGGTCGATTTAAATTTTCAATGTAAGAAGTCTTCTCCATTAAAAAACTTGATTTACATATGTATTTAATCAAATCTATTTCCCCGAGTAGTTTTTAGATTTATACTATTCTTACATTAGCAAATGGAAGTTCTAATTTCCTTGTTTCTCACACAGTCATTCAGAATTTTGGAAACTCACTGCCACAATTGAAAATCTATACTTCAGCATGATCTATCACAATGGTTCCGAAATAAACTTTTGTTATGGTCATACGAGTATAGCCTCAGATGTTTTTATTTGAGCTTCAGATGTTGTAGGTGAATTTACAATTATTGAAAATTGATCTATTAAAAAACAACAAAAATATTCGTTGTATAATTTGGGATCCTTCAGATGAAACATACACGTTTGGAATAAACAGTTCAGAAACGGACCTGGTCAAAACTAAGCAGCACGAGGCTGAAACATCGGTTCTATCGTGTCACCAAGCTCCCTGCATGGAGCTGAGTTAGCTGCTGAAACCAATACATGACAACTTCCTTTATCTTATCGTCCTAGTGAAAGTGACATCTAAAAAGCCCTCTTCAGGGGCGAAGAGGGTGGTAGTTGCAGAGGCGAAAAATTAGAGTTGTAGGGTGGGTATTACTGTATTGCCTAGCTGTATCGTTGAATTTGAGCTCGAATTTCAATTTAAGCGTTGCGTCGGATGATCGTCATGGTGAACATTCATTTCATTTTCATTAATGAAGTATAATATCTTTATTACAATCAGCGAAAATAAGTAAATTTTACATGTATGCCTGATGCAATGCCCATAACAGCAAAAATGCTAGGAGTTTAACATAGAAACGAACTAAAACCCTAACAACAAAAAAATAAGTTGTAAACACATGAAAACAGATTTTTTTTTACAATATCAACAAACCAATCAAGGAAAAATAGTGACAGTCACTCGGTCGAAGATGAGAGCTGCTCCCTGATGATACGTCTTCTGTAGGCTTTGTCCTCAATGAATTTCTTGTAGTCAGCATCCACATCTTGGACGTTTTGGAGCATCTCCATTGGCAGGAATCTGTCGCCCTTCCTGAGCCTCCACGCCACGGACTGTAAAGAAGGGAGGGCCCTTAAGGGTTCTCGGGGTGATTCTCCAACTAAAAATCTGCCAAAAACTTGGCGTGTTGATTTCACCCGCTATCATTTTAATGGTGACGAGTAAGGGGAGGGTGAAGATCCGTTCTGAAACTTTTCTGTAGTTTAGAAGTTTTGTCACTTCTGAAGTATGTGTGAGGGGGTGGAAGCTTGTGCTTGAAGAGCACCCACCGAAGAAGCCAGTACTCATCAGATGAGATGGTTTTTAGCGTGGTTTTTTCTGCCGACGCCCAGATTTTCAGATCCGTAGGTAATGACTGGCTGAAGAAACCGGTAAATATATTGAATGGTGTACTGGGATTCTCTGACACGAAGAAGGTGTTGTTTGGCAAACCATCTGGATCGGCAGACCTTATTGTGAATATTTGCCACATGGTGTTTAAAGCTAAGCTTAGGGTAAAAGATGACCCCTAGATCTCTGTGCTTGGTTACTGGAGGGTTGGAGGTTCCATGGATTTTCAGGTTTAGTTGAGTTGGGTGTGATTTGAGTGAGAACACCATTTGTGCAGATTTATTTGGGTTAATCTGGAGAGAGAACTGTGCTAAGTACGTAACTAGAGCTTTTAGGCTGTTGTTGATGGTGTCGGAAGCAGTCTCAGGTTGGGCGGTTCCATGGATCCGATAGAGGAGCTTCAAATCATCATCAATACACCGCGGAGTTTCCATAGTTTTGTTGGGGTCGCCATCAAAAATAATGCCATCATGACCTTGAGTGCTTGACGCTAGAATAGCTAGTTCTGGGAAGAGCACATCCCTTTTTACCATTGAAAAACTGTGGCGAATTTTGGTCCAGATGTCCCAGCCCAGATAGCAGACCCTGACCTGGTTCCTCTTGTCAGATATGGGTAAGCACACTGTAGCCACCTGGACTGAGAGGCAGTATACACGAGCAACGTATCAAGACGCTAAACTACAGGACAGCTACGCCACTACACTGATTGGCGTTTATGAATGTTCCATCGTTACATAATACACCGCGGAGTTTCTATTGTTTTGCTGGGGTCGCTATCAAAAATAATGCCATAATTTCTGCTTTGCATTGTGTATCCTACACCTGTACTGACACAGCGGTCCTAGAGGACGTCGCTATCTTTTCTGCAGATACTGTCATAGATTCAGTGCATTTTCTCATAGTTTGTTTCCTCAAAAATTCTTTTTAATTTGAACCATCCTAATGTATTTTTATTGCTGCTTAGACCCATTCCCATAAGTCTTAACAGGAGTGGGATCCTAATGCAATAAGAGTTCGCAGGTAATAGTGCTGAGGAGGATAAACTACTCCTCAACACCATTGCTTCATTATTTTCATCCAGTATTCACTGCTTATGAATTCCTTTCAACCAAAGGAATTCATAAGCAATGAATACTGGATTTAAAAAATGAAATTAAAACGTATGCGCTCAGTGATAAGTTTATTTCTAGCAACTTAGCACTGAGCGAAAACATTTTAAACATAGTTTAAATTCTAGGCCTTTCTAGCTAGCAAGCCTGCGTCGTATCCAATCAGAAGTGGAAGCTGTTATAATAGAACATATTTTTAAAGACAGTTTCACGAACAGAAAGAGAGAATGATTGCAGGCGCATTACTCCATGATGCCCTCATCATTAACCCTAATGCCAAATACTACATATTCTTTAAGAATATGTAGTATTTGACATTAGGAAGAATATGTCAAATTATAAAGTTAGAACAAATATACGTAGAAAACAGTTCGAATGAGTTCACTAGATTTATTCTCATATTCGTACGCCACCAATAGATCCAAAAGATTCATATACAAAGACCGGGATGTATTCTATCGGCAGGTTGGAAAGATCACTGGAAGTTACCGCACAGGACTGGAATCTGGCAATTTGATCCATACAGTCGGTTGGTTGAAGATAAGGGGAAGGCCAGATTTATTTGTCTGAGGTGGTAATTTGTGAAACGTTTAATTCGGACCGTTCACTAAAAAGATCTTGTTTATACTCGGGAACGACTGTCTGGTCAGCAGAGTTTGCAGTAAATCATAAATGCAATTGTGAATCGTGTTTATTAGTTACTGTCTTGAACCGCTGTCCATTCAAAGAGCATATGCTACTGCACTCTCGCTCTTCACCACTCGGCTACGTCAGGCTCGATTTGTTTAGGCCAATGTTTTGTTTTTAATAAATAAAATAACTCCCATGAAACAAATCCAGATGAAGTATTCAGTACGTTTCTCAATGCCTTTATTTAGCGAAGGCATTGAGCAATGTCAAAGAGTGAAACTATTTGCATAATTGCAATCATACATAAAATATGAAACAAGGGTTAAATTGTTAAATCCAATAAGCGCACATCAACCAGAATCAAGCCATAACTTCCCCACTGGTATTTGCTGTCAAGAATTACTTTTCATATTAAAAGCTTAAGTAATTAACTTATTAAAAAGGCCACAATTAAGAGTAATAACATTGATATTTTAAATTAATAGGCCATGTTTCACGTGGAGCAGAAATTTGCCGCCTGAAGGAGTAACGAAACAAAATACCATTAGACAACCACACCCAAACGTACGAGCTTGCAGCGCTGCATTTTCGGATTGTTTTCTTTTAATAAAATATTTAAAGCAAATTTTACCCGAAAGAGAATTTATTTATAGACAAATTTCAGCTCAAAGGGTACCGATTAATATCAAAATCCTAATAGCGTATAACTAATAATTACGATGATAGATGAAAACACAAAGATAAAGCAAAATACGCAAAAAATTTTCCTAAACAGTGAAGTCAATGTGGTGCTTTTTTAACTAGCTGTGAAAAGCTGAATAAAGAACTAGCTGAGTACGTGTAAAGAACAGATGGAGAGAAATAGAAATTACGCATTGACAGCGATTTGTGCAAGAAGTAATAGAGGGGAATCTATTTTGGGATTAATGACTTTGTGAACAAAAAGGGTACCTTGGTATAATCGCCTGAAGCATACTGAAAAAAAATCTTCAACTATGATTACAGGAGTGATTCATGGTCACGTCGATGGTAGATGAGATTATTGTGGAAATAATCTAACAGATTTGATTTGAAATCCAAGACTATGAAAGATATACAAGAATAATTGCAATGAATAAGGTGCATATGAAACGTAATAACAAACACTCTCGATTCGGGCCCCAGAACAGAGTAATCACATACACACTTCTCTGGTTTAAGAGGACTTAGTTTTATACAAAAGCTGTACTGTCGAGGAAAGGGGAAACCGTTTTTATAGAAACAATAAGCGGACCAAAACCAGGGTGTGTCACTTGGATGCTGTTATCAACAGATTGTCAGATTAAGGAGGTAAAGAGAGCATTATTATTCATGTGGGGAACTAATGGTATAAGCACACACGATCTGGCTATTTGTTAGATAAATATAGGAGCATCCTAAAAAAAATGCAACGGGTTGAGTCAGAACAAGCATGTGTCTGATGTTCTGCCAGACACGATGGGACTCAGGAGGGACTATATGATGAAAGCCTTATGGATTGACTCAAAACTTGAGGGAATCTGGAAGGTTTTTTGGGGGTAGGGGAATTTTTATTAGAGTGGCTGGGCTTGTAGGTAGAAGGAAACTATTTTGTCGAGATGGAATACATTTGAACAGACCGGATGGTAGACTCTTTTCCATTATTGTTGAGAAAGCTTTAATGGTTCTGGGAAACTGCTAGTTATGGGGACAGGAGTAATATCGTCACGTTAATCTTATGGTGTGGGTCAAGGTAATTCTTGCACAATCTCAAGAATCCTTGTTGGCCTACCACAACAGCCAATATTTGCAAGATGGGCAGCAATACTTCAAATGAACAAGAAGGTAATACTAGGGGAACAGGCTTAAATAAATTCAAGGGATATCAGAGTAGTAAATTATACGGGCACACTTAGTCTTAACAATGTTTACAGTAATATCAGGAGTATCGTCAATGAGTGTACTCGAGACATCATCGAAACTTGGTGTCATCTGGAAAGAGGGGAAGGTGTTTTTCAATATTGTGTTTACGAAGAGATGGGAAGTCATGTTTCTTATCTAAAGCAACCAGAGCTCGACAAAGATTTCCCAGATTCAGAACTTTCCAATGCCAACATAGAATCTGTGCGAAGTAATTGGATGCAAAGGTAAAGCGAGAATCGGGATATGCTCCACTCCAGAAGATGGTGAAGAGTATGACGATAGCCCCATGCACATGGAATTTGAAGGAAAGTGCGAATATCTTATGTGTGGTTTCAATTTGCCCTTATTGATTCGAGTAAGTGAGAGAGAGAGAAACTCACCATGGGGAACAAAATGAAATGAATGAATGAATACGGAGTTATCCATGAAGGAGCTTTTCATGTATGTGAAAAACATTTAGCGCCTAAAGGTAAATAAGGTTTCTGTAGTGATAATGGCTGCCACTGCTCCCTCGCGCTTTCTCTCTCTCTCTCTCTCTCTCTCTCTCTCTCTCTCTCTCTCTCTCTCTCTCTCGCTCGCTCGCTCGCTACCCCCCTCAAAATTACTGGGTAATGTTGAGGGTAGCAGTGAGAGAGAGGGATAGTCATTGAACCATTAAGGTTAATTATAAGGGCATCTTTGGCTTCGGAGTAGATTCCTTTGGATTAAAGATGTGCCAATGTATAAAGGCGGCTCTGAAAGTGGATAACTACAAACCGACCAGTGCGACTTCCGTGGTAGGGAAAAATCGTAGAGAAAATGATAAAGAGCATATTCTTCAGGACGACTTCAGAAATGGTCAGAAAAGTTGTAGCTAAGACAAAATAATAGAAACACCAGTAGATGCAGCTCTTAATTCGATTCAGGTTAATTTTGAATTTTGAATATTATTTTGGTCTCAGTGATAAAGACAATTGTCCGTTGCTTTTCCGGATTGTATGACGACATACAGAACTCCCTGCCTGCACGAGCTGCCGACACTTAGCTTGGCCGTAACATTTCTGGAATTTACGCCTCAGGGCACATTGACCCACTCCTCACTCACTCACTCACGGTGCCTTCAGCGACTTTCCACGTATTCTGTATTTGCCTTTCAGTCTTTCGTTGTCTTCAAGGACGCTGCTAATCCTTTAAATCGCAAATACCTACGGTTTCTGCAGACATGAGCGAACCTACTACTTGCACAGGGTGTGGTCATCAAGTTGACTATGTCCTCGTGTGCACTTCGTGCAAAGCCGTTCGCCTCTGTGGGCCATGTAGCCCATACGCTGACCTGAAAAGACTCGCAAAGAAAATTAAAAATTGTTGGAAATGTCAACTTTGCAAACAAGCAGAAAATGACTCGAGGAATATTGATGACACTTCATCTAATTTACAAACTGATCCGGAGTGCGTATCCCGCCGTGATTTTATTCAGCTAAGGGATTCTGTTAACGAAATTCAGACCGCAATCTCTCAACTTTCTGCTGAGTTTACACGGTTAAAGGACTCAGGGCAACAGAGAACCGACACCACAGGTGTGAAACCTGATGAACGTCTAGAACTGAGGATACCTGAACCCAGTGTGTCATGCTCAGCAACCACGGACGCAGTTGTTGAGAGTACCGAGCGGTTGATCTCCCGAATTAACCAGCTTGAAAAAGAAATATTAAACTTCAGGACACCCTCATCAGAAGCAATAGCAAAAATAGATCATGGAAATGAAATCTCAAAAGCACAACTGGCAGAGCTACAAGACGACATCACAGTGCTACACAAAGAAAACAAGGAGATGAAATTTATACTCCTTGATATCTATAATAAGATCGAACTGAGTAAGCTAGCAGATCCGAGCAAACTAACTAACCTTCTGAACTCAGACGATCTTAGTAGATTATATAAAAATTACCCAAAGGCCATTACGGTATCAGTCTGCCCCGAATGCAGCAAAAAATCAATCCCCAGTCCTCCATCAGAAGCTCCTGGTAGGAAAGAATCTGAAAAACGGCCGAACACTGGACATCGTCGAGCGCCATCTCCTCGCTCCAGCCAGCTTCCAAAAACAGATGGGAAAGGGCAAAAACCACCCACAAAAGCCCAACATTCACGTACGCTCAAGTTGAAGCTGAAAGGGGCAACTGATGTTAATCACCACTCAACGAAAAAGAGGATTCCACAATTACAGAAGCAGGCTCCACCAACGGTCAACGGCACCGCATATAGAAACTCTCTTACCTGCAATAACGAATTCTCTACCTCTATGCCAATGAGGCGAAAGTCATCATTTCCACCTTCACACCCAACTTCTCGCAATGCCTGTCCCGTCATACCTCACTCGCACTTCTCATCTTCACAAGGCCTGGGACTCAGTGTCGGAGCGAATACAATATTCGAGCCAGCGGATTCTTCCACACTACAATTTCCACTCCCAGTTCACCCCAATGCAAATCCATCCTATCCTATGCAACCAGAGGATAGTACACGTATGAACTTCAGAGCGAGCCAACGAGCAAGTATAGCTTCACGTGAATGGCTTCGAATTGGCACATCGACCAACTCCAAACTGCAGCCTTCCCACACACCTCCCAGACGGCAGAAGTCCAGACCCTCTAGTGGACTTTTCATATCTCGATTAGCTCCAAATACCACAGCAAATCATGTTGCCGAGGTTCTGCGTGATCAACTAAACCTTCGACTAAAGGTGCAGCAACTTCGCACCAGGAACCCCCGCTGCGCATCGTTCAGGGTTGAATGCGCACAAGACCTGTTCAATTTAGTTGGAACCGAATCTATCTGGCCTTTTGGCACCATTATTCGACCCTTCTATAATAGGAGAACCAGTCACCTTCCCCAACCTCCACCTCTGCACCAAAACCAAGTCTGCAACATCACCACCCACAGCTGACTGGACTCATTCCTGGACAACCTCCAAAGATCTCAGCAGTCCTCCTTTCATACCACTGCTCTGCCAAGCGCCACAGTCAAAGCACCACTCCGCCATAATAAGAGTATCCTGAGTCCCCTATGTCATGGTCCCCATAAAATACCAGTCCATTTGTCGATAGGAAGTCGTGCCATTCGCTCGCGAACATGCCAACTCAGGACACCTCCAATCAGGACCGAAGTTCGTCGAACACCTGTCATCAGGGTGTACTTCCAAAATATCAGGTCCATTAGGAACAAACTAGACTCTGCAGAACAGATCTTCCTCTCCCAGGTCGCTGACATGGTCTGCCTCGCAGAAACGTGGCTTCAACCTAATCAAGACACACTCTTCTGCTCAGCTATTGCTGGTTACCACATGCTGTCTGCCTCCAGGGAGCAATCTAGAGGCGGTGGAGTAGCCATACTGTACAACACCTCCCTATTCTCATATGAGAATTCGACCTCAACTACAACTCAAGCCTTCGAAGCGATTATAGTATCGCTACGCTTCCACTCCAGCCACATTGATATCGCATCTGTGTATATTCCTCCAGGGCCTACAATTGAAATTATTGAAGATCTAGGGAACTGGCTCTTAAACCATCTTCGTCCGTCTGCACAACGCCTCGTTTGTGGTGATTTTAACCTGCCTCCAAACCGCCATCACCTCTTTATCAGGCTCTGTGAGTTCTTCAAATCCATTGACATGACACGGGTCAATGAGAACCCCACCAGGGGATTGAACCTACTGGATCTCGCTTTTGCTTCAACACCATGCACAGCTGAGGATGATTCCATCGCATTCTTCCTGTCGGATCACCAGCCTATAGTTTTGACGTGGTCATTGCAGGTGCCAAATTTCAACATCCCTGACAACAAAATAATCAAATATGTTTCAGCACCTAAATACCTCAATCCTCAACTCTGTGTAGAAGCAGCATCCTGCATTCCTTGGGATGTCCTCATTGACTGCGACCTCAGCCTCGCAGTGACACTCTTGTCTAACTGGATTAAATCCGTCACCGACTATGCTGCCACCAAACGAGTAACAGTAACCCCCCGTTCCAGAGCGTGGTGGACTGCTGACCTCAACAACAGCTTCAAAATGAAACAAGTCCTACATAAGAAATGGAAGCTTACGAATGGCAGTCAAGACAGAATAGCCTTTTCCCGCGCCAGGGCCCACTTTAATCGAAAGAAAGCTGCTGCAATCCAAGTAAATCTTAACCGCACTCTGAGGAAAGGAAAGCCATTCTATGCTGCCCCACATGGTGGATCCAATCATATGCCTGATCCTCAAGAATGGCTAAAATACATCGCCAGGTTTTCAAATACAACCACAGTCCCATCCACAGTTGTCCAGTCTGACTATGAAAACCCTTCAGATGTCCTAGGGACTATCCAGATCACGAAACAGGAGCTCATACGTGCCATCAATTCCCTTCCCACAACAGCCACTGTTGGGGAGGATGGAATTCCGCAATTTATGATCAAATGCTTGAGCGCATTCATCATAGACCCTCTTCTCTCGATCTACAACAGATGCCTCACTGAGCATTATTTCCCACCCCAGTGGAATAAGTACAGAGTGTGCCCCATCCCTAAAAACAAATTTGCCGCAAACGTCAATCAGTTCAGACCCATATCAGTTGCTTCTTGTCTGCTAAAAACTCTTGAAAAGGCTTTGCTACCCATAATCACTCACCAAATCCTCCAGACGAAACCATCCGAAATCCACTATGCCATCGCAGGAAAATCATCAGTCACTAACTTGGCAGCCACCACAGAACGCATCCTCTCAGCATTCGAACAAAGAGCTGAGCTAGCAACCACATATCTTGACATAAGCGCAGCCTTTGATGCTGTGTCGATCCCGGCCTTGCTCCTCCTACTTAAGGAGAAATTTCACATTCGAGGTGATATGCTGTGCTTTTTGGAATCTCTTCTCTGTCACAGAATACTTATTCTCCATCGGCAACAACACACCCTATCCTGCGACATTACTGCTGGAGTACCGCAGGGGGGTGTCCTATCCGGTGTCCTGTTCACAGCTATCATCGTGCCCATTATTGCCTCAACGAATGGTCTCCTATGCTATGCCGATGACCTCAAACTGCTGACTCAAATTAACCCTGGCGACAATCCCGTTCATCTCAGCAACAAGATCAATTCCCAACTTAAGGATCTAGAATTGTGCCTGGCAAACTTCAATCTAAAAATCAACCCAGTGAAGTCTGCCCAGGTTATATTCTCCCTTAAATCCATGCCGACAGTACTCAACGTTTCACTCGCAGGGGTACGAATACCAAATGTACCCTCGCACACAGATCTTGGCGTTCTGTTTGACCAAAAGATGTCCTTTGTCAACCAGATCAACAAAATCAGTACCAAATTCTCTCGTTTAAGGTGGATCTCAAAGCAGCAGCTGCTACACGTCCGACATCCAGTCACTGTTAAAAGGTTCATCACCTCCACCGTTTACCCCGCCATTCTCTATGGTGCAGAAATATGGGCCTCTGCTGCACCTACAAACCTTAAGCGGGTGTACACCGCTGAATACTGGTTACTGAAATGGGCCAATAACAAGCTTCGTCTACCTCCCGCTACCACAACCACCATGATGGCACAAGCACTCGACATCCCGAGGTTGAAGTTCCTGATCGTGGAAAAGAGGCTGGTCTTCACAGCCAAACTCATCACAGGCCAGATATCATCTCCAAATATTTGGAACGCTTGCTCTTGGAGGATTCCACAGCCAAGCCTAAGGTCGGCACCAGCACTCGTGGCTCACCACAACAGGCTTGTACTCACTGACAGATTTCTTCCCAAGCAGATGCTCGCTGCCCTCAACCGTGTAGACGCCGACATCGACAGCATAATAAGTAAGAAGAAGGACAGACACAACGTTATCAAAGCCCTTGAACCCTGATATATGGCCAATTTGTATTTATTTCTGTATTTATGTCTAGCTCTGCATTTTTATGCTGTATTTGTATTGCTTTTGCATTTGTGATCGGTACTTTGTAGCCTTTTGAATTTGTTCGCGGTATTTTGTAGCCTTTTGTATTTGTTCGCTGCACTTATCTTTTCTCTAACTGCTATATGTGAACCCCTGGCGCTCGTCGCCGTGATGGGATATTGTGCTGTAACTCTACTTCACAATAAAGATTTATTTAATAAGAGGTACAGGTTGCACTATTGCTTTGGATCCCCCTTTGCCTTTAAAACAGCTTGTATTCTGCGTGAAATGGATTCAAATAAACCTTGAATTGCTAAAGAATAATAATGGATCATTCTCCACGTAGCAACGTTTCAAGCTCTTTGGGTGATGAAGGTGAGGGACATTTGCTTCTCACTCTCCTCTCCAAGTAGGCACATAGTGGCTAAGTAACGTTTAAGGCAGGCTGGTAATTATGCGGGCTTATATCAGTGTATACCAGTATGGTGATTATACCAGTTTCTTGCTCCTGAGACCAAGGTTCGACACATCTGGCTGTGTATCGCAGCATTATCATCTTGAAACATCGTTTGCGTGAAACAATGTTTGTACTATGGGATGAACCCGGTCACTCACAATATCAAGGTAATCTACACAGAAGCAGGTTTACATTCCAACAATTAGTATGGATTTAAGCAGGGCAACTCTACAGAGGATGCCATGCACCACCTATTGACAACAGTTGAAAACTCAGAGAAGAAACTATATGCTGGCAATCTCTATTGACTTTGCTGAGGCATTTGACTCACTCTGGTGGTCTAGTGTCCTTAGGAGGCTTCGCCAGGCAAATGCCCCACAAAAGCACTATAAGGTAATAAACAGCTACCTTACAGATAGAAGTGTCTCAGTACGAACAAGGTTCCAGGAATTGACAAGTTCTGTGAATAAAGACTGCCCGCAGAGTTCAATCCTTGGCCCTTTCTTCTAAAACATTGTTCTGGATGAATTTCTGGCCTTGGATCTTGGCCCCGTGGAAAGCCTGGCCTTTGCAGACGCTATGATTTTCCTTGTAAAAAGTAACACGCGAGTGGTTGTAGAACAAAGACCAAATGCTGCCCTCTTGCAGCTGCAGGAATGGGCGCAAATGCTCAAAATATCGCCTGACAAAACCAAACAAATACTCCTAAAAGGAAATTTGGATATAAGAAGACGTCCACAAATCAAAATTAACACAACCATTATAAAATTGGTAACAGAACTAAAATATCTTGGAGTAGTCTTCGATTCTAAATTAACTTCTTATCCCCATTTGACCTACTTGGTGAATAAAGTGAGAAATTATGCAGGTGTGATTGCCAGGATCAGTCGGGCAGACTTGGGGGCTCAAAAGAAAGATCTTGGCAATCATTTACCGTGCAATGTTCATACCTGTTATCACCTATGGAGCCGGTGCATGGTTCACCCGCTCTGTCATAGTAAGAAACAGGAATAAATTAGAATCGATACAAAGGACAATACTTCTCACCATTACCAGAGCATGTCGCACAGTGAGCATACGTGCGCTACAGTTGCTGGCCGGAGCTCTTCCACTTTACCTGGAAGTAGCCAAAAGAGGTTTGTATTATAGACTTGAAAAGGGCATACTTACAGAATTTCTGGGGATAGCCCTTGATACAGTCAACACCTTCAATGCTGAAAGAAAGAGAATAGTTAGAAAGCTCCATGAGCTATTGCAAACAAAATGGGAGCAGGAAACCACAGGTCTAGTTACCAAAAGGTTTCTGCCACGGGTGGCAATGGTCAGCCCAAAGCCGCATAAGTGGTATGCCCCTGGACTTTTTGCAACATTCATGTTGACAGGTCACGGCTCCCTAAAGGCAAAACTAGCCTCCTTAGGGCTGGCTGATGACCCAAATTGCACCTATGGTGAGAGTGAAGACTGGGCACACATTCTATATGAATGTATAATTTATGACCCCCCCCAGAACAGAGCTGATAGCACAGATTGACCCCTTCCAAGGGGAGAAGTACTTCTGTTCATTATAGAAGAGGAAAATTATAAAGCTTTAACAAACTTCACACAAAAAGTATTCGAAATGCGCAGAACTATCGAAAGAATGGCAATTCAGCTCCCCCAGTAATTAAAAACAATAATCAATAGTTAAAATTGCCATTTTTTCCCACCACGCCCAGACTATGACCTGACATGACAAAAGCAGATTGACCTGGGTTCTACCCCCAGGACTACCCTGCCATGTGTAGGAACCTGGGGCCCCACATCAAAAAAGCAACCAGGTGGGGGAGGGAGATGTACAGGCAGCTAGGGAAGCAGATTAGCTGAAAAATATCAGTAAGCTGGTAGCAAGGGGATGCAATGTAGAATGAAAGACAGAATGAATAGGCTGGTCACTGAGTGAAAGAGTGAATTAGAAATTATGGAAAAAGGGAATAAATGTCAGTTTTGGTGAAAGAAAGAGTGACCCAGCAGGAGGGAAAGAGAGTGAATGAGTTATGGTGAATGGGAATGAGTGGAAGAGCAAATTGAATTGGCTGAAAGAATACAAAGTTAATTAACAACTCACACCGATTTATATATACTAACAAACATTTACTAACAACGCAAACACTGCATTCTCCCCTGGTCTGCAAAAAACTTGCGGCTAGGCCTGCACCACAACTGAAGAATAACAGTAAGTTGAGGTGCCCAGAGAGTGCAGTGCAGAAAGCAAGAGTCGAACAAATGAAATGAAAGCCAGAAGAATGAATGAGAGTGGAAGTGTGTGAGAAAAATAACACAAACCATAAATGTTTACAGTTAAGTACACACTTTCTTATTTAGTTTAATTATTCAGCATTAGTATTTTTAGTATTTCACTAATTACTGAAACATTAGTGAGTAATTACATTACACCGTTGCAGTGTGTGGGCAACGGTGGGTCCCAATAGGACCCAAAGGCTAAATGGTCAGAGAAACAACAGAACATAACACTATACAACAAACCACTCCCCAAACATTTTTTAAATCTCTGGCTTCCACAGCGTTCTGTGTCACTTACAAAGAATACAACGCGGAGATGGGGGAACCCCCGGTGCCGTCAGACAACTAACACACTTTACTAATATCAGGGTAATCAGTAGCAGTAATTCTCCCGTTCACGGTGATCATAAGACCTAAAGAATTCCAGGATATTTCTGCTCAAACCATTGTTGATCCTTCTCACATTAATTTCTGCAGTTGTTTTTGGGTTGCAACCCTTTTCAGTGCCCGGGCGGGCGGGCGGGCGGTATCCTTCAGTCAGCTTCTATTTCCTTTCACAATTCGTCCTATCAGATTTTGTTTTTCCATACTTGATGAAAGGAGAGAGCACTTTCGATTCAGTTTCTCTGGATACATTAATATGTAGTCTCAGTCAAAAAAAAAAAAAAAAAAAAAAATGCAATTTCACACAAAATACAAGTTTGTTCCAGCAATTAACCTCCCGCTGGCTAAAGGCAAATTTCCGCACATCTATCCTACATCTGTCTTTCTTCAATTTGAATCCCATCAGAATTCAGCGTGCTCAACCCATTCAAGGCCTTATACACCTCAATCAGATCATCTCGCAGGTGCCTACTCTCCAGACGCTGCAATTTGCAGAACTTAAGCCTCTCTTGGGAAGAGAACCCCTTCGTTCCCCTCAACAGTCTTGTTGCCCTTCTCTGTACACGTTCAAGCAAATCTACATCCTTCCTAAAATGAGGCCTCCAGACCTGTACGCAGTACTCAAGGTGTGGCCTGACCATTGCCTTATACAAAGGGATAATCACCTCCTTTTCCCTACTACCAAAATTCCTGTATAACATTGACAATACCCCATGATCTGCCTGCTCTGGCAGCCTGTCAGAAATCCAAGTACGTGATATGAAAATTAATTAATTTTTGCATCCAGTTCCTTTTTAACCACATCATAACAAACCCAAGAGGTGTCTGAATGTAGCCGTTACAAAAGCCACTACTTTTATATCAGGCATTTCCATTATTCTGTCCGCCCCTATACATATTAACTTTTTTTTTTAAATATAGAACAATTCTCAGAATAGAGGGACTGGACAAGGCCTTGGGGATGTTCGTAGTTACTAATAAGTACATTGCGCAATATATCCCATACCATAAAATATGTATAGTTCATGAAGTTACGCTATCCCCTGGCTATAAATGGAGACTTGTATAGAGTAGCGGAACCTCAAATATCTCTTTATTATGTTCAACTTAGAAAAAATATATAATTGCAAAATTTATAAAATCATTACGAGTGTCTGCATACACACACACACACACACACACACACACACACACACACACACACACACACACACACCATTGGACGACTGGAAAAGAGTAGTTTGGTCTGATAAGTCAAAGTTTTAGGTCCATCATGCCGGAGCGTATTCGACAGTTAGCAGGTCAACCAATCTGTACGAAACAAGCTGGACATAACAGGGTCCACTCATTTAACCCACCTTCACCGCCAGGTTCTACCTAGCATTGTTTCGGATCAAGTTTTGTCTACATGGTGACCATATATCTAGATGGGACAGGACTCTTTCAACAAGACTACGCGCCATGTTACAAGGGCTTCATTGTGCAGGAATGGTTCGAAGATCAATGATTTCGTGTGCGCCCCTGGATGCAAAATCCTCCTGACATCAATCCCATCGAACATTCTTGGGAAGTGGTGGGAAGCAGCATTCGCCAGTGCCTGGCTCCATTGCTAAACTCTGGGACGTCTTTCTGTCCAGCCGGTCCAGGATACCTGAGTACACCTTTCACTGTCTCGTGAAGTCGACACCACACCAAGTGCTAGCGATTATCACGGCGAAAGGCGACCCAACACTTTATTTGGTAGGTGGTCGTAATATTTTGGCTCGTTAGTGTATACAATGTGGTTAAACTAATTACCGGAACGAAAACCTTGCAAGTCTGCATGAAAATGTCATACTCGAGACATCAAGCTATGTATTAACTTACAAAATTAATTGGGAAAATTGATAAGGAATTCTTCAATCAAACCTGGCCAACCTCCTTTATTAATTTAAGCTTTTTTTTTTTTTTATTTAAATATTCAGGGAAGTGCCCCAGAAGGAATCTGTCAAAATTGGTTCGATTGAAAAGGGCCATAGAGCTGGCTATTTGGAATTTTTTGAAATACGAATAACGGTGGCTATCTGTATTTCAAAAAAAATGGAATTTTCAATAATAATACATTAATAAAATTAAATAAGAATAAGCAGACCCATATCTAGTAAAGTTTTTATTTATACTAGGCACGTGTCTGCTTATTCTTACTTATATTATTTTTCTCCAATGAAAACTCCACAGTCATTTTTAAAATTCCAAAGCAAGCTTTCCCAACATCTTCGAAATCAGACACATGTTTATATATAAGAACTTTTTTCCTTTGTTTTCTTTATGGCACATAGAATTACTTCTATAATTTTGTTGGTGTAATTTTGAAATGCCCGGTGTACTCCACGTAACGCAAATTGAAATATTCAAATTCAGAGTATTTTAGTGGAATGACAAGCCATGTAAAAAGCGAGTACAAATGAAAATCAGTAACGTAGAGGAGAAGGATGAACTAAAGCGAGAATTATTCTGAATTTACTCTCCCTCCCGTTGTTACGTTACTGATTTAATTTTTTTTTATTTGCTTCTTACCTGGCTTGACATTCTGCTAACGTATTCTAAATTTGCATATTTCAGTTTACATTGTGGCAGCATGCGGTTTGTAATGCTTTGCAGCCACTGATGTTTGTCTTAATATCCTTTTTTACCTTCTTCCGCTTTTCTTTCTTTATATATTTATTTAAGATCGAATCTCAACAAATCTGCAAAGACCCAAATGTGGACTTTACAATTGCTTCATCTCTCTCCAGTTCACCCGACGCCATAGATCTTTCACTGGTAAATGAGTCAAAAAGACTTCACTTGGAGTGATCTGGTTCAGGAAACCCACTCCATTTATTATTTTTCAAAACTGAATTACATCGAAATGTTTATTTTTGCATTTTCGAGCCTAAGAATAAGTTCCACAAATAATGACATCCACTTAAGAAATTCAGACGTGACAGTAATGTTTCAACGCACTCAAAAACTGACTTCAGCCATGAGGACGAATTACTTCAGTTAAACATCGACTACTTTGGCATATTGCACCGTTACGTGCAATATATCAAAGTACCCACCACTGATTCAAGTGGTTTTAACAGTAATTTCTTTAATAATACATTATTTCTGTACAGTTGTGTGCACGAGCAAATTTGCAAGTTAATGAGAGCTGAAAAACCTAGAATAACTCAAGAAAAGAACTCTTCCCGCTTCTGATCGACTAATTACAGTCCTCATTGAAGAGATCTCTAAGAATCCTTGCAGTCTCCAACGGGATTCGAACCAACAATTCTTGGCAAGCGGCGAAACCACTATTCTGTTGAATGAAATCACGAATGATGTAAAATACTTCGACTGGAAGTTACGCCATGTGACATCAACTACATGAAATATCTAAAAATAAAAATTCGCACTTATAGCTTGAGAACGAGGTATATATTTCAAACGGATAACTTTCTTTTACTATATAAATTTGTTTTTTTTTTAAGAAATGCGAGAATATTTCAGCGACTTGGTCCATCACGATTCAAAGTAGGCCACTTTTAAAATATGTATTTTCTTATTGTTTGTGGGACTTTGATATAACTTGAAACTCGGAATTTCTCCACTCGGTAGAATTTTTTGTTGGGCCTATTTGATGTACTGGCTTACCTCGAATTACCCGTACCAGATAATCTTGGAATAGTTTGTAATGTTTTATCCATTTGTGTTCTGGAATGCACGGCAAAGTGTGGTCACTACATCTCTCGGAGGATCTCCGTATTCGACTCTGTAATATGGGTCGTAAAAGTAAGAAAAATACATTTGGACAAATGAAGTTGAAACGGCGGGCCTGAGAAAAAGAGTCATTTAGTCGAATCAGGACATGAAACACGTACGATGGACAGATGGGTTGCCAAAAATTTCGGCCATCTCCGAAGGAGCATTTTTTGAAATGGAAACATAAACTCGGTAGGCTAATAAACGCCACACACATACACAAGGAACACTTAAATATCCCGAACGGCCATTTGAATTACGCACGGGGAATTCCTGGCCCTTGTTCTCTTGGGCGGAGGGATTAGGGGGAGATGGTGAAGCCGCAGGTGCTAATTACGAATACGTCACGAATCACTTCATTGTCTGGCGACGGGGAGAAACAATTATACATTCCTCATGAATGATAAATCTGGAACTTATTGCTTCTTGAAAAATTCAGCGTACTTCGATGGTGTTGGCGAAGAGCTGGAGCGCTTTGACGAGTCACGCCCATTGCATGAAACTGTTATTACGGATTTTGCCGGTTGTGGAACGAGCTAGTGTGTCTAAATGACTTTCTTACGTGACGAACTGCTCCGGAGGTGGGGTATAAGGGGGGGAAAGAACTTGCGATTGGTCTCTCTCACTCTGGGGCAGTCTGAAATGGTTTTTCCGTTGATTTCTGTTGAAAACATTAAACATTTTGACTGCGTCCGCTGTTATTTGGCTTAGTAGAAGGGGGGGCTGAAAAAAAAAAGCGTCCGTTCTATATATTCATGTCTGGGTATTGTGCTAATTACATCCGTTTCACCTCGTGGGTGGTTTTTCACCCTGTTAAGTCCGTTTTCTGCCCTACACTTCATTTGTGTGCTGGACGGAAGTGGCAATTTTTGTCTGCTGGCATGCGAACCACCCGGGCACGCGCTTTTACTCTGTGTATGCTTTGTTTCTGAACCCCTGCATCGTGCTTTTTCTCTCTTTTTTTTCCCTCTCTAATTGTACTATTACGGCGTATTTTGATGCTGTTTTTTTTCTCTCGCTTCCTCCCTTTAATCCACGTGTTAATTTCCACTGCAATAAAATAGCAAAGACGTAATCGTTTTGCTGATAGAGGGGTTTGTTTCTGTTAAGTCCCGTCAATTAATTTTCTGTACACAGCAATTGAAATTTATTGAGCTCTTAGCTGTAGCTTACAGGATAACCTACTGAGTTTTAGGTTTTCGAATAGGCTGAGTGCTGAAATGATTTTATATTACGTTCTGTATTAAATCTAATTATATTTCGCGCAGTAATATTAACATCTCACCTGTCTCTTTCATCTTAGTCATTTTCCCAGTTTCTTTTTTTAATTTATAGTTATTAACTTTCATAAATTAAATAGCTGGCGTAGTAACTGCAATTCCTTTAATTAGATTTATATTCCAGTCTTTGTTTTGCTCTGTTTTCTCCTGATGTAAAAGCAACAGTTTATTTTCTAAATTATATAATAATTTTCTACGATTAAACAATCATTTGTTCTGTCTGTTGCTATAAAGAACAACCGATACCATTGTTTTGTATAATAACACACAGAACAAGCACGTGTATGCATAACAATAACAATCTATTTTAATAACAATTAATTAACAATGCATAAAAAGTAACAATTAATTAACAATGCATAAAAAGTAACAATTTATTTTTATGCGTTATTAATATTGCTTGTATTTGTTAGGACTTAGTAATGCCAATAAACAGTAATTAGTCTTAGACAGTTACATAATTTTCCACAATTAACATTTAACCATTGCTTGACGATAATCTTTCTTGTATTCAAAGTAATAAGGGAATGGCATATACAATATATAATGTAATTACGATGTCAATTTTCAATGAAGCAATTATGGGAAATGGAATAACCCATGTCATGACCAGGCGACAGGCTTTTGCAAATATTCCAACGAGGCGGTTCTTAAAATTAAGATAATTGTAAAAGATACAGTTACCAGTGAGTTTCAACAATTCTGCCTCGTAATCTAATAAAAGGCAGAAAGAAAACAAGTTGGGGGGGGGGGTGTTCGAGATTGTACATCTCTTGGATACATTAACGCTGCAGCAACAAGGAGTTAGCAAGGTGATGTAAACACATCAGCAATGGGTCGATAAGGCAGTCCACAAGCATAACGAATAGACTAATAGTTCGTTAATTCGGTTCATTTCTCAACCCCGGTGGACTGGGTGTACATGGTTATGACCGAACCTATCGCGCCATTTATCTTAATGAAAGGCGACATTACCGCATGCATTTCCTTTAAATAATGAGAAGGGCTTGTTGCACGTTTTAACACCTCCTTATAACCTATCTTCGGCTTCGTGGTTAAAAATGGTTCCTACACTCGCCTTTATTATTCACTTCGAGTAGAGCTGTGTGTGTGTGTGTGTAGGTAAGTTCCCGTATGTTTGTTCCCAAGTAGGATTAAAGACTGATTATTCGTAACATTATGGCGAGAATGAAATGCGTATTTTCAGAATTAATGACTTTGCTGGAAATTCCCCGGTTTTTTTTTTTTTTTTTTGGCGTGAAAAAAGCTTACGTTTGTAAGCTCAAGAAAATATAATTTCTTATAACTTATATTATATTTGTTTATTATATTTATGATTAAAATATTTATTGACCTTCTGGCGTATGTATCGCATAATATTATATTTTATTCATTATATTTTTTAAAAGTATCGATAAAATTCTCCTTTTACATATGGGGAAATATTTGTTCGCTTAACGTATATTCGCTTTACGCGTAATTTCAAAAAAGGTTTAACGCATTAAGCAAGGAATTCCTGTATTGTTAACGTCGGTTATCTAGGTATTAGTAGCGTTAATTCCTTCATTGTAAATTCTATATTTAATTTGCGCATGAACCAAATTAGGAATTGGTGCTTTATTTGGCGAAAGATTCTATTAAATCCGTTTACCAAATCTGGCTGGAAAGATTAGTGGAGATAAAGGTAATTGGAGATGCAAATAATGCATTGTTACATATACAAATCCCAGCTTCATTTTCTGCGCTAACAGAATCGATTGCAGTGTGTTGCTCGTTTGCTGCTGCCATCATCTTAATGCTCCCAGCGTTCGTCCTGAACCAGGTGGTATATGTACTGCGCTAACCTTGCTCGTATATATAACCGACCGGACAGATAAGCCTTTGGTTTATCCTTCCGAGATGTATTAACAGATAGCGAGATAGAGCTACCCTTGCGGTCAGCTGTGTGTGTGTGTGCTTGCGCGCACGCGGGAGGTTTCTCTGCTCATTGCCATTACTAATTCACGACGACATTATTGTATGCCATTGTAAACTTTAATTGGATCCCAAATAGGAGTTGGAATCACGCGAAGAGATCATAGGCTGAGACAAAGGGCTGAAATACGGAAATGGAACCCATGCTTGCGCACGCACGCCGCGCGCACACACACACACAGTATACAATAATACAAACCTTGCTGCGCTCGCTTATTTTTGGATTGGAATTTTGGAGATTCTCGAGTGTAGAGTACGAGACTCATTTGAGGACCACGAGAAGGGGGAAAGATGTTTGTAAGATTCTTCGGAAAGTTATCGATTTCGTCTGCCATCCATTTTCCATAGAAGAATGATCGCTTTTTCTTCGAGGGTATCGGGCAGAACGCTCACCACATTTGATGCCTGTTGGCAATCTCCTAAATAACCTTCCATCTTTCCACCACGTATTCCTTTTATACCGAGGTTCATTTTCTGTACCATCACGCCCCGCGTGCAACTTACGTGCACTTTTCCGACTACTACCCCGTGGAATGCGAAGCCAGTTGATAGTTGGGCACCGCTAATCATCCTTAATACAATTTCATTCGTTCATTATTTCTAATATTTCTACAATACCTGCTTTGTACAAGAATGTGAATGATGACGCACTTTTTTTCAAGGGTTTTTATTCAAATATGCATACTCAAAATAAAACAGGTGTCATGTTCTATATATTTTTTTATTATTATTACTATCAGTTTGTTAATCCTATAAGATTCAGCACAACCTTAGGCCAGAAGGGTGGGCGTAATATATGTAATTCTGTACGTAATGGATGCTTTCAGTGGAATAGAATACCTCAATATTTTTATATTTTGGTTGGGTCTAGTTTATAATGTGCAGTCTTACCTTTTTTTAAATCTCACTTGGTTTATCCGTACTAGATTTCATACTCTCTGGTACTTCGTCCAAAGTTGTAACTTACTATCACATACATTCATCTAATGATTCGCACCTAAAATGCTATTAAATGATTCATGCAAGATGTATGAATGTTCATAATTGTACAAAAGCCCTTAATGAGTTTATCGAGCTATGGTTTTGTATCCAAAGATTGATGAAATCATATATAATGAAGCCCAAAATGTTTTCCGGATTTACACCCAGTATGTAGGACAGATAACGATCATCCCGATCCAATAGAGTATTTACATACAGAAACTGCAAGGACCTAAATCCAGGAATGTTTTGAGGGGAGCACATAGCTATCAGTATAACTTTTATATTATCTTGAGCACAAAGAATGTGATGTTGAAAACGGGAGAAAGCTTCCAAACATTGAGGTTGGAGTGTTCTATGTTTAATCCTGAATATGCAACAACATAAAAGAATCCAGACATTGCAGACACCAGCAGCTTCTCTGCCACAAGCCACAATGGCAATCAAACCAAGCACACTTTTCTTTTACTCTCCTCCAGTAGGGAGGAGGAGACTCACTGAAATCTTTGGAAACTAGGTGACAGGACCTGCCAGAGTAAAAAAATAAAATATACAGGGTACCTGACCTGCCTTCCCAGGGCCAAGTGCGGTAACGTCGGGTCCCAACAGGGGCCCATCGGCTAAATGGTCAGAAGAACAACGGTACACAACACTACACATCCTACCATTCCCCGCACATTTTTTAAATCTCTGGCCTTCACGGAGTTCTGTGCTATACAAACAGAGCACACAACGCGGAGATGGGGGAAACCCCTGGTGCCATCAGACAACTAACACACTGCACTTTGTTTAATTTAAAATTGAGACTGCACTTTTTCGGGAGAGTGAGAGCATTCTGTTGTCTATTAGGTCCATCTTTTGCAGATTAGGAAAGAAAATAAAGACTGGTGTATAAATTATCTTTATTTGATACCAGTAATCAAAGGGTATGATACACAAACCCGTAACGGCCAGGGGTTAAAATTGTCCACAACATTTTACAAAAACACTACCTTGTATTTCCGCTCGCGGCAGGACTCGAACTCACCGTCTTCCGGTTCAACCCGCGACGCCTCATCCATTACGCCACGCAGACTTTCCTTAGATCATGTTTGTCTTTACGAAAGAATAATTGTACTGTCTGAAGAAAAACTGCATTTGCTTGGGACCAGATACTTCACTGTTCGATTGGAAGAAGCTCGAAGCAGTTTTTGATCATTTGAAAAGGTTTAGCTACTTTTTTATTTCTATAGCGCATTTAAAAATGGGAATTTTCTTTATGTCTCCCGACATCTATTAAAAGAATTGGAATTAACTGTTTGACTTGAAAGGCATCAAAAGTACATTTGGACAAATGAAGTTGGAATGACTAGCCTGAGAAAAGAATCATTTAAGTCGATTCAGGACACGCTTATCAAACTATCATCCCTGTGTGAATTAACTGTTCCAGCCTCCTTAAGACTGGAAAACTCACACAGAGCGAAAAATGCAGGATTACGTTTGGCGCATAAGCCCAAAGTAACTAAAAAAATGACGCTTCAATGTATTTTGTTTGTAACTGGTGTGTTCTTCAGCTGGTTTGCTGAACGAAAAACCCGAGTTTCCGTGATTGAGACATGTAATCATCGCCTGAGATCGATTAACTCAGTCACGGAGTGAAAAAAAGCCCAGAAAAGTTCCTCGCATCATTGACGGGATTCGAACCCGGGCCTCTTCCACCCGGTGTGGGGTAGACGCTGATTATAATGACTGTGCAACTGGTAATACAGTCATTATAATACCTCATTCAAAGGATCAGAAGTATCTGATCTTCCTAGTGATATGCCAAGATCTACTAGAAATTTTAGAACCTATACATCTTGAACTGTTTTTTTTTTTTAATCTGTCCATTTGATTTATCCGTTTTTAAAAGAAATGAGAAAACAATATCACTTCAAAGGAATTCCTTATCATTAAGCCTCAACTGAGTTGATAAAGAATGTTCCTGTCTTTTTCTTTTCCGTTTGGTATAAGCAAATCGATTCCTTCGAAAGGTGTGGAATTTTTTTTCAAATTTACTCTAAAAGTGGATCAGACAGGTGATGCGATTACCGAGAGGACTGCGTAAAAATCCCTTGTTTAAAAATGTGTTTTTGTTTTACGGGTTGCTTAAAACTTGGTCACACTAGCATCAAAGTTATGGATCTGTACGCTTCTAATTACACTTTGATATTTCACTACGAAGTCAGCTACTTTGATTAATCTCCTTGAAACGTTTTTTTTGACTTTGTGTGCGAATTACCTGGCATGTTGTTGTAGTAGGGTTTTGGGAGCATCGGCGACTAAGGCCATATTGCTCCGTGTGTTCTGTAGTGGATTTTCTGTTTGTTGAACGAAAAACCCGAATTTCCGGGAGAAAAAACTATGCTACCCTCGCCTGAGATCGATTAACTCGCCACGTTGTGAAAAAGGCCCATAAAAATTCCTCGCGTCAAGGACTGGACTCGAACTCTGGTCTTTTCCACCCGCTGTGGGGAACACGGCTATTTTACCAACTGTGCTACCCCACGAGGGGTTACCTGACATGCTTCATTGGAGATATCTTAGTTTAAAGCGAGAGTTCAGGAATCACTCTTCTGGGACAGCCTCTTTTATATTTTCCTTCTTTAAGCTTATGGAATTATTATTATGAAATGTATAACTGCAGGGTGGATGCCCCATCTAAAGTACGGTGGAAATCATGAAACTGTTTCATTCTAATCTGAATGGTCAGTAAACAAACTTTTCTAACCCAGTCGTATGTATTATATCTTTTTTTCAGTAAAAAGTTCAAAACTAAGATGTAATACGAATAGTGTTCCAGGTCGTCTGCAATACTCCGTAACCAGATATGTGTAGACCATGTTACGGTTAAGGCCGCGATCTTATCGTTATCTGTGGCCAGACAACAGCTGACGCTGGTGGAACAATGAGTCATGTTTCTGGGAGGGAGAGTATATGGAGATCGTATCGCCATCAGTGCCATGATGCTCACACATTGATGACGATGCAGCCACTAAGATCGCTGTCCTTTCACATTATGTAGAAAAGGCTCCAAAAAGTTCAAGTTCCGTCTATATTGGAGGCACTTTTATGGGATTTTTCAAAACGTGGCCAAGTTAGACGGTCTTGAGCAAGGGTTGCATGGTTTTTCTCCAAGAAACTCAGATTTTTCATCTAAAGAAATAGACAACCCAATCATAGAATATTCATTTTATAGACAATACATCGACACCTCATGGCGTTAACTGCCTTGATGTAATATTGAAAAAACATTAGCATTAGTGCTATGGGAGTAAGAAGATATTGGCCGATTTGCTGCTTGCCTAACGAAAAAGACAAAGTTCCTGTAGACGTATGGGTTATCATTTCTGGAAAGATGGATTTCGCATTGTTTCTTCATCTATGGCTGAACTGGAAATATTATTGGCTGATGTAGGAGATAAATTACCGTGGGAAATCTAAATGTTTTTATTCATCAGATTTGTCCTAGAAGATTGAGGATTTTGAGTGTTTTGGAGTGATACGTGAAGTTGATATTGTTATTGCTTTCACAGTAATGGTAAGCGACCATGTCTTGCGTGTTCAATCTAAATTTATGCCAGTTGTTCTTTCAGCTAGTTTTCAATGGGTACTCTGACTGGTCGGTAATTTTTTGTTTGTCTTGGTCTGAAAATTTTGAAGAGGTTCTTACGTTATGTTTCTTTGTATCAAACTTCTCCGAGAAGCTTTCAAAGAATGAAAAGTGCACCAACAGTCCTTTTGGGTTTAAGATTTTTTCAATAATTTGGAGATACTGCGCTTTGAAGTTCGCTGCATCTCAGTTAGGCAGAAATTACTTAAGTTTTGGTTGCCCCGGTGGTATGACAGTGTATGTGTTGGCATCCTCTAGAAGAGCTTATAACTCTACTTTATAACCTTAAAAAGATAAAGAAATCAAAATTGCAACATCAATGCAAACAGAATTTTAGTGTAATAACATTCTGCACTTAATCCACCAGATAATTCAACTTAGAAATTTTGCTTATTTTCCATACTAAAAGAGCCCACAAATAGCGGTCCTGATTTGGCCCACCCAAATTCCTCCACTCTTCGAAATTTCCCACCCGTCTTATTGAGAGCTTCTACCCCAACAAAGTGACTGATCAGTATGAGTTGATTGAATTATAAATCGAGAAATATATTCCTAATTTACAAATAAGCCACAGCTTCAGTAAAAGAAAACTCTCCTCTCCATCTCCAGCGAGGGGGGGGGATATATATAATATATTCTTTTTTAATCAAAGAAAGGATTTTAGACATTTGTAGACTAAAGCCGTCCTATGGGCATGTTAAGTAGGCGACATTTTTATAGCGTGGAATCACAGAGAATAACAACTCAGCAACTTCTTTGAACTCACTCGTGAGATATGTCGCGTCATTAAATTTAAAATGTCAAAGGAAATGAACCAGAAGTTACCTTTCATAGATGATTTATTACATGGGAAAGGCACTAGCTTAGCTCTATTAGTTTACGTCGAAACAACTAACAAAGCAAAAGTTTGAATATAAAATTTAACAGTCCCTGTTATATGAAAGAAATAATCATCAGATTACTCACAAAAATAAAATTGTGGTGTGCGATGAGTAGTCGAAACAGTTAGAACTAAATAAGTAACTTTCTTCTTATTTATAAATAATCGAATAGAAATAGGAGACTTTGGAGTTCAGCGTAACAACCTCGTTATGAGTGTGGTGAAACCTGCATTGGCCAAAGAGCGCAGGAGGGATATGCAATTGATAGAACAGATAAGCAAGAGGTCGTTACCAATTTCTAGGAATCGCAACATCACATCGGCATCCTATCCTAATCACATTAAATCAACAAAAATGCTAAGGGATATGTTATCCAGGTTTGTAAGGATAAAATTTTGAACAGAAATTCGGGAGTTAAACTAAAATAATTTATATCGAAATATTTTTAGCAAAAACATCGAGTCTTCTGGGGATGTTGTCTCTCATCCATCCACATAAAAATTAATTACAGTCCAACTGCAAATATCTCTTTCCATAAAACGACGATCCATTCTGCATTGGAGTCTGATTCTCCCTGGAGAATGATGATAATGTGATCCGAGAATGCTTTTCCCCCGGATTATAAATAGAGAAAGAATCTGACTTTATATTTCCCCAAGGTCAGTTGGTAAAACCGACCTTGGTGAATATGATACTGAATGTTCCACTAAATAATGATGTTATACCACTGATAATATTCTCCACCTTTCTGTTTCCGGAGTGTATCAGGTTAGCTAAGCATACATTCTTTATTAACTTGAAGGGTCCCGCTGAAGAAGAACTCCTGCAACTTGGTTAAAACGTTTTTAATAATTTTCTAATTTGGAAGAAGGACGTGGTTGTTCATAATTAATTAATGCGAAATTTGAATAAACATAATTTAAACCTAAGTGAATTGTTGTTAAGTGAATTTTATTGTTTACAAACTATTACAGCCAGCAAGTTAAACTCCCACACAATAGAACTACTTCATCAAGGAGATGCATATCATAGATCAAATTATAAATAAATTTACTACTAGTGTCCATAATATTGGTTACAATGTATTACGGTAGCAGGGCCAGGAGATTTACATTTTGATTGAGAATTTATTAATATTAATTGAGATATTTACATAACTTTATTCACACTAATCATCATCATGGCAGGGTTATAATGATGATGAATGGAAGTTACATAGATAAACTTGCGTTGTATACAATTATACTTAGAACAAAAAATAAGAAGAAAATAGTTCGGTTGAGTTCACCAGATCAGTTTATCTTCATGTCTGTCCGTTAGCGACAGTTCTGGTTCACATACAAGGCATCTGTGAGAGGAAATGTAGTTGCTTGTCACACATTTAGCTGGTACACAGATTTTTTTTACATGAATCCATTTACTTCGCCTTAAGTTGAGAGATCCACTCTGTGAGGACTGGATCTCGCATCTAATTACCTGCGTTTCTTGTCTGTCACCAGTTTCTGTAGATCTATTTCCATTTTTTTGGAGAGTTTTTACGAATGGAAGTGCTTGAGTTTGTAAGAATAGATCACATATGTGCAGCCGGTTCTGGTTTAGTGTAATTTGGGAACTTGATCTCAAAGACAGCGGAGGAACATGTCGCTCACATATATCCATTTGGGACATTTATGTCACCTGTTAGCACTTTTATCACTGTCATTGTACACCTCATCAGTGATGAGGTTTGTAAACCTCGGGATATTCAACTGTTTTGCCATATCTGTGGTCTTAGTCTAAGAGGGGGGAGCGGGCTCTTGGCAGTCGTCCATTTGAAAGTCCAGTATTCGGAAATGAATATTGGCTTTTGTAGGGAGGGAATTCTGAGGTTTCTGTGGGGTATACTGAGGTCTGCATGTATCTGTTAGAGGTGTTCGATGTGGAAGGCGAATTTGAGCTTCGGATCAAATATGTCTTAAATTTGTCAAAATATAATTTAACGCAATAAAAATAAGAGAAAGAGAGAGAGAGATAACTGGATTAAAATTCATACAAAAAGTATAAACGGTAACTGTTTAAAGACCGAATTACTTCATTATATTTCATTAAAAGTTTCAGTCTTTCATAAGGGAAACCAGAAAAACATTACTCTAGACCCCATTCATTCCAATTAAGAAATTCAACAACTTTAAACTTCTTAAAATTCGAACTTCTTCTTGGCAAGACCAAAAGATATAATACCGAAAATGTAATTTTCCTTCTTAATGTTTATTTATTTATTTAATTAGTTAATGACTTGGCTTCAGGTCAAGTGGATGAATTAAGCTGGGTACTGAAAGGATTGTGATGAGTTAGTTGAATTTTGACTAATTAAAAGGACGCTGGAAGGTAAATCTCGATTCGAGTATTATAAGCATCCATTATTGCAGACTTTTTTGCCGGAAATGGTGGATTTATTAAATGTCTTTGGTTGTTTTTCATTGTACTCAGGGCAAGTTCCCCCTGCGTGGCAGCATAGTCGGCACGATACATTGCCGTCTGTCACTCATTTGGGGAGGTCTGGGTTCGATTCCCCTCGATGAATGAAAGAATTTGTAAAGTTCGATTCAATCGAGGCTTCAGTCAGTTGATTTCATTCGGAGGGAGTTGGATTCCCTGTGAGTTATTATGGGGCTTTCAGCTAACACAACGTGAAAATCGGCCCTTGAGCACACACACACTCGTACACACAAGTATACAATGTTGATATCAGTGACGAGCTCTAGTATCATTAAAAATTTATTTGAATATTCAGTTTTTTGTATTCAGGAATTGTCATTTGTGTGTCTTTTAAATTAAGGTGTGATGAAATCAGTAACATAGTGGAAAATTGGAGGGCCCGCAATAATTAAAACAAACCTGGTGACAGTGCGAGCCTTCCTCTAGGCCACTTCTGTGGATGGTACAAATCGGAACCAAATTTCTGGTGCTTGGAAGACACGAACCATACCTCTGCCCACACCACATTTACGAGCTGCATTCCTGTTGCTCTTTGAAGATCAGAAGAATATAAAAAACATATATTAGAGCTTTTAGAGATAGTAATCTAAGTAACTTTCTTTAAAACTTAAGTTATTACTGGTGTGACAACCGGTTTGTTGAGCACAAAGTTACGCGAAGTTTACTAAAAGAGAAGTTTTAATGAAAAGCGGTCAAAGAGATGTCTACCTTGACAAATCAGCTAAAGTAAGACAGCTTATATTACACGGAATGAGCGACCATCATTTGATGGGATCCGACAAGCCCACCGTGCTCTGGGGAAACCCCAGCACCTTTGATTTATTATTTAGCTCTCTGCCCAATTCATTTCTAGGCGGGGGCGGATCTCATATTCACGTAAAGGGTGCCCACTCCCTATTCCACCCACTGGGCAGCCAGCCAGACAACAAATTTCGTGAGTTTCGGAGTTCCTTCTCAGCATTTGGTCACGCTCATAGAAGAAAACCCAGCCGTTCAAAAAAGGAAAGAAAAAATCACGAGATAGCCTGACAAACACGAGCTGTTAATTCCATTCCGTGATTGAGCTGGGAGACAAACAAACAAAAAAACAAGGGCCAGGGCGTGAACGTTTGTTTGCAAGGAAAGGCTCTCGTTCATTATTGCACCCAGGTGTTGAAACGTACTCACAAGGATATCGTGCCTAATTTGTATAGGTGTCAGGGTGGCGAGTGATTTAGTGTTACCAGATATCATCCAAATGTTTAGCACCATATCAATTAAAATCTGGCCAATCCTGCGAGAGAACGGCGACAAAGCCTTCGTTACACACTCTTTGTTTTAATCGAGCTTTGTATTATTGATGGTCACACGTGTGAATGTTCCAAAAGATGTCATTCTGTATTTGCATAAGAAGCCATTATCACTAACGAAGTTTTCTTACGTGAACTCGCCAGTTTGAGTAATGAGGCGACTTTTCGTGTTCCGTCTGCACTCGCAGGGATAAATGTAATGAGAAAATAATGGAAATTGCGATTTCAAGTGGAATAAATTATTTAATAATTAGGTGACGTTTCGGGGAAACATCTATTAACCTTCTGCAGACTACAACGGCAAAGTAAAAAAAAAAAGATATCAGTTTTTTTTCATTCTGTATTCTATTTCTTATCAATAATTGGGAAGAATTTCTCGGTGAATCGATCCACAGGTGTCTAGTTACGAGGGGGGGCAAAGCGTTCTGCAATCTATTCGTAATTTTAATTCCTTTCTTTGCGGTTAAGAGGAGGAGGCAGTCGTCCCATTAGTTTTCGGGAACCGATTTGTCGAAGGTCAGACCTCCCAGTATGCGAATTATCGAAATCTTTCATATTTCTTTAGTCGACTGTTTCTTTTCCGTATCCATGGCAACAAAGTATCGCCATTAATCTGATATATTGCCCGGCCATCGGAGGAAGATGTATACGTTAACTTCAAGATATGTCCGGTTACTGGCGTGAGTTCTCACGTGCCATTCCGCAATCCGTATGACACTTTACCACGCATATGCCTGTAGAATGGCCGTTATTTTAAGAAATAACATTCTAGTGTTTCTAGTGCGTAGATATTTTATTTTTAAATTCTGGGCGAAGACTTGACCTTAGTATGTACCTTTTGAAGTATATATTTTAGGCGTTTGATTAACCCTAAAGTCGTTTAAAGCGCATTAAAATATATCTTAAAACTCACCATGCCGACTCCTTATTTTATTGAGTTTGATGTAGTAGAAACAGTTCGCTGAGAATGGCACTGATTATTTCGAAATTATTCCTTCTTTAAGTTTAATTAAAGCAGACATGACATCGCCTGTACCCTAAACACACGCGCTGTGACGTTGGTTGAATGTTAGTTGCGTTTTAAATCTCCACAGTGTAAAGTTTAAAACGCACTTAAAACAAATTATTTATCATTTGATTATTAAGCTTTTATTATTAGCTTTTTTACGCAATGTTCTTTATGCAAGGTAATGTGAGTAATTATTTATCTTTTATGTCCTTCAAACTTAGGTTTCAAACTATTTTACCTTTTTCCTTTTTTTGTTTTCTTGCTTCAATGACAAAGGTTGTTATTTTGTGAATGTAGAAATTCCCTTAAAAACTTTCTCCTTGAGAATATATTTTCGCCACTTGAAACTCGTTCGGAGGAGTCCGGATTCTAGTCCTGTCGTCGATTTGGAGGAATTTCTTAAATGGCTTAACCGGAGCTGTAGTTAGCCGATTTCAGGTGGAGGAAGTAGGGGTTCCCTGTGAGTTATTCCACGTTTTTCATCCCGAGTTTTTCATCCCGGAATATTTTAATATATCATCGATGTATCTCATGCATTCGTCCATCGTTTTTCTTTACTGAATCTGCTTGAACAGCACATGGCCTTCTCTCTCTCTCTCTTAGTATGTTTATAAATTCTTCAAGAGTTTCCTTTAAATTAAAATAAAAATCTATAGTCGCGTGGAAGGGTAGTATATAAACGCTGACTGCGTCAACTAACGTGTTATAAAGGCCTCATTTTGAAATGTGACCACCTCTACGATACTGATAAAATGCTTCGTCATGATAAAAACCACGAAATGAAACCAATTTAAATTGCAAAGTACAAAAAGGGTAAAAAAAAATCGTTTTAATAGATCTTTCATGCAGCGCAGCAATACAAATCAAAATTTTGTAACCTGCAGCATCGTAACTCGCAACTGAAAGTAAAGTCCTTCCGTTCCTAGTTAAAAACATAATAATTCGTGTAGTTCACTGCTTAGACATCCCTTTTTCCCTATAGCAACTAAGTTATACAGGAAATCTGTAGTATTAGAATTAACTCCATTCTACACTACTTTGGGTTTTAACTTAATTTTATTAAAGGGTAATTACTCTAATTAATTTTTGGATAATTAATGGGTAATTTCCCTTTAATTACCTTAAATTTTTTCAAAGGTTCCAAAGGTTCCAAGAAGGTTATTAAATTTTGAAGTTTTACGTCAATTGTATTTTATGAAAAATTTAAAAGGCATATTTTGCAGAGAGAATCTAATAATCTCCCAAAATATTGAAGTCAAAGTCGTATTTTAATTTCTAAAAGGTCTCATGTGAACAACCAATGCTTTCATATAATTCCTGTCTGCTTTTTGGGAAATATTGACGATGTATCTTTAATATAATACTATGTACACTTAACACGCTGCTATTTCTATACTGAGTGTCATAAATTATGCCATTTTCGCTACCATTTTTGTTAAAAATATTGGCTACACCATATTAGACTGCCCATAGAGATTATCAATAAAATGCTTATCGTAGACTCCGGTCAGGTGCAGATTTATACCACGCTGTGGGTTCCTGATATGCTGTTCTTAAGAAGAGGAAAAAGAAAGAAGCTGAAAGGAAAGAGAGGGAGAAAAGGATGAAAGCAAACCCTGGTGTAAGTTAGCAAACTCCCTCAAAGAAACATATTTTTTCAAAAAAAAAAAAAGAATGAAAGGATATCTTTGTTGATGTGGACCTACTTTTGCAAACGTCTACCCCTCTCTCGCACTGTGCGTTTTTCATTTCATAAATATAAAAGAGTATGAGGATGCGAACTTTGCAGTAACTCCAAGCAGAAGTTTGCGGTTTGCGAAAGAAATTGGGCCAAATGGGCAAGAAAGAGTAGGAAGGTTCCTACATTTTCCATACCGATAATGTGAACTATACCCGCCACGGAGAAGTATTTTCAAATGATGTATTGAAGCCGGAGGGGTGCAGGTGGTTTGTTGGTGGAAACCGCGTCTTATAGACCATTGTTTTTTACAGCAACAGACGCTGTTATCTATATACATCTGGAAGCTCGCGCGAAGCACCAAGCAAGAAAGTAGAGACGTCCAAAAGATAAATGATTTTTGTTTCCACTTTCTCAGCTGTATATATATGTATTTTTTTTTATTATTTATTATTATTTTTATTTATTTTTTCTTACTACTGCTTCTGGTGGTGGTAAGGAATTTAGAACGAGAATGAGCTGGCACAACGCGCGCGCCCTTGTGAGCTTGCTCCCGGATGCAGTTCCGACTTCTTAGATTACTCTGAGAATTGTGGCTGGTCCGCTTTCAAAGAACTACTAACAAGTTAGTGGAAATTCGATTCAGGGAAAATAGGGAAACAGAGGGGGAAGACGAGTAGGGGGAATGAAGAGGGAATTTAACAAAGTAATCCAATTCAAAAATAGTGAAATTCGTTGGAGGTGAAAAATATGATAACTGACGAATTGATGCGAAAGGAGTCTTTGGAGAAAAGGAAACTATTGAAGTTCTTTAGTCTTAATTTAACCACATTGGCTTAGGAGGAGGAGAAGAAGAAGAAAGAAAGAAAGAAAAAGAAAAGAATGAGGCGAAGGAAATATATTTCTTGGCAGTTTTTCTTTCATTTCGTAATGTGACTTTTATTGACAAAAAGTTTTTGGAGAGCAAACCAGATTTTCCTTTTGATTCTCTTCTCTCTTTCTTTAAGGTAAGGTGCTAAAATCTTAGCGTTGGGTCAATGAGAGAGAGAAGGAAAAAAAAAAGTAAACGTCTGTGAGTTTGTGCATTTGGAAATTAAACCCCCCTATAGTGCACCTGCTCAACAGTTATTGTCGGTTTTCAGAAGCCTCTCTTGTAACAGCCTAACCGACGAACAAAAAGGCGTAGACAATTCTTGTAGAACATATTTCTGGCTCAGGTGGAAATAGCCGAGAGGAGATTACAACAATAGCCACACTCTGTAACAAGTAGTTGTGTCATTTCCATTCTCTATTACTTGGGCTTCGAGAGAAGAAAAAATCTTTCCTATATTTTCACATAGAGAAAGAAAGAAAGGGTGGGGGTTGCAAATTGAGAATATTGTGGCGCGTGAAGTTGAAGGCGTACAGAAGGATCACCCCCCTCTTGAAGAGGAATAAATCTGGAGTATATATTTTGTTAGTTTTTCTCTTTCTTGCCCCGAACATCGATTTCTGTATGTTTACTCAGCAGCTTTACCACAACTCTTAGAGAAAACTTTTATTATCCTAGAAAAGTTTCTTGGACACAGAAAGTTTATCGAATGAAAACTATAAAGGCTTACGTGTTTTTGCTTATGCAAAACAGCGCATAACAGACATTGTTTATCTGGAAAGAATTGAGGTTTTCTTCAAGGTGGTAACGCATAATTCAGGAATTTTATTTACTGTTATTCTCCACTTCCCAACCTGTATTGCTCTTCTCTTTTTTTGAAGGACGATTTACGAGTATATTTAAGAAATATTATGCCAGATGAATCAATACATTAAAAACATTTACAAACGAAAATAACAGTATTAATCCACCGGAACGATGCAGGTTCCATCAAGAGGCTACATACTGCTCAGCAATTAAAATTGTTGCATAATTGACAGTAGGAAAGTCGATGGCCATAAATCTGTCGATATTTCTAATTTGACTGGTGAATGCTTTAACTGAATTTTATTTTGTTTATTTAGCTCTTCTTTGGCCAAAGTAACCAAAGGGTTGTATGAGGCAACTGCATATATGAAGTGATCGCTTTGTCTGTTTTTCTGGATGAAAATCCAGTTTCTTGGAGCCTAAACTATCAGTCCTCATCCAAGACCATCGTAGCTTCTGCATTAGCAACAATATCTGTACCTGGCATGTCTGAAGATTGAATCCAGAATCATAACGAAAACGGTTATCCGTAGCCTGTATTTTACGAGTAGCCCTTGTAAAAAATAAATTAAAGGAATAAAACCCCGTTTCTATTTACATTTACATCTTTATAAACAATTTAAGAAAATATTGAAATAAACCCACTCCCTTTATACGCCCATTTTCAATAAGACTTTCGTAATCATCTCCAGACGTGGTATTTTGAAGAAATTGCATGTTCCTTTTCATCATCCAGCTGATTGCATACATCTTAGTTAGAATTCACTTAACCTTTGTTCTCTCTCCTGTACTTTTCTTATATAAATTGGTATCATAGGAGTTATGTTTCTAGAAAATGCACGCGGGAAATTTGCGATCGCATGAGGGCAGAAAGAATTGATAAAAGAACTTCTGCACAGTAGACCATTCTGACTGTATTTAATATTTTTCAATAAAGCTGCTACATTTGTTTCAGAATATAAGAATTACGACTCACACACAGCACTTGCGCTCATATGCTAGAGAAAGAGACAGATTAATAGCCACCAAACACAAGTGCAGGAGAGGGAGGGGAGAGAGAAGCAAGGGTGATGGATAACAACTGTTACCTTTATGAAAATATTCCCTCCATGCACACAGCTCTGTTCATTGCATCGTTACGGCCCACTCTGCCGGTCTAGACTTTCAAACCGAGTTCTTTCTACTTCTTGAGTACTTTCACATTTCTCACTGGCAAGGTTTCTAGGATTTCGTGTCTTAATGTCATTTTAGTGTTCCCGAGCGCTGCTGACCTTTCTTATTTGGGAAAAACATTGCCTATTCACGCTGTCTCAGCTGACGAGAAACTAGACAGCCAAACAAAAGTATTACATGGCTGGAATACGTAAACAGTCCTGTTCAAACAGTGCCGAGTGACTACTGTACGTTTTCTTTTTTATCTTGAGAGAGAGAGATAGAGAGAGAATAATCCTTGACTTGAGTTTAATGAGTTCTTCGTCATCATTTGGGTTCAGCAAACTCTGCTTCCTAGTTTGCTATGCTGTCCGTGCAGTTAATGCGTGGACCATTATGGAACTTTTTGAGTATGTGGAAGTGGATGGTCGTTCCTGTTTATCACACAAGCTTTGCCGCAAGTTTATACTGCAGAGATAGCATCGATGGATCACCAGAGTTTTTCGGCGAAGTGATTCCTAACATTATACCAGAAGACTTAGTGCAAAGAGCGACACACTTCGTTTCTTTTGCATGAATTCTTGGAGATTTGCTCTACTGAATTTGTTGAGGGTTAGATTGCCGGCATCCATTCCCGATGTTACGTAAAAAGATCTAATAGTGGACCTTCTTTGCTTAAGGAAATTTCACCGTGGTTTAACTTAACATTTTTAATGCGATTTACATTTAAATGGAATTTATGATTTTAATATATGTTCCTTCCTAATATAATTTGGAAATGACGCTACGTGCGAATTATCCAAGTATTAATTTTGAAATGATCCACTCTTTTTACCACGTGTATAACACACTAAGTGGACAGAAATCATGGGATACCTATCTAGTAACAGGTAGGCCTGGATAAGCGCAGTCGCAGAGCGAGGCATTAAATTAACCAGTTCACGAAATCGTTCCACAGGTATTTCCATCCATGCTTGCTGCACCGCTGTCCATAATTCCGTCGCATTCCTGGGTGGAGTTTTGTATTCTTCATGTAATCTGTTGACTTCTTCTCTCAAAAGAAAATACGTAAAATTGATTTATGAAAGCAAATTGCAATCCTGGCACAATTTTGTCCGTACATCTGGGAATAATAATCTTTGGGGGTGTCATTTATAAAATTGCTAAAAATAAAATGATCCTAAGTGACATTTTTAACTCCATTACCTCCAACAGTATGGAAACTCCAACAGTATTAACAGACTCAATAAATGCCATCTTGGACCAACTGCTGCTTAATGATGATCTCACTACTGACACTTCATACCATCTATCTATTCGAGATTTAAATCAAAAATACCTTCCTTTAGAAGAAACACGTCCATTCACTGCAGAGGAACTTACTTCAATCCTGAATAAAGTTCAATCAAACAAATGTCTTGGCGATGACCTCATTGATAATATATTTATCAAACATTTTTATAACCTAAGGTCCAAAGTTCTACTTAAATTATTCAACAACTGCTTAAGTACTGGAACGTTTCCCAGACTGTGGTATCCCGCCATTCTTAAGATTTTGCATAAACCTGGTAAGCCACTAGATAACGCCAGATCCTACCGCCCCATAGCCTTGCTCTCTCATCTGGGAAAAGTGTTAGAGAGACTAATCGTTAATAAAATTACCACACTGCAGGGAGCTACAAGCTCCTCATCAATACGGTTTTAGGCAAGGGCTTGGATGCGAAGACGCCTTATTAGAACTTCACCACCTTATTGATAGCTCCGCTTCCAAATACGTTATGGCGAACTTTATCGATGTTGAGGGCGCTTCTGATACTTTATGGTGGAAGAGCGCCCTCAGTAGACTCCGTTCCAATCATTGCTCTCTCCAGCTTTATAAACTTGTTAGAAATTACTTTGCTGATCGCACTGTCACCGTCATCACTAAAATCACGAAGATTCACAGATCTGTTTTCCTTGTTTGCCCCCAAGGATCAATTTTGGGTCCCTTGATTTTGGAACCTATTTCTTGATGATTGGCTGCTTAGGACGACTGAATTTCAAAATGTGCAACAACTTGCATATGCAGATGACCTTGTCATTTTGGTGAATGGAAACTCAAGATCTGATTTAGAACTCCATGCCAATAAAGTGTTCCTTGAACTATCGTCTTGATCCTCTAAGAACAAATTGAAATTATCCCCAACCATATCGAAGATCATGATTTTTAAACACAAATAAGACTATGGCAGACCACCTGTTGTAAAACTTGACAAGAAATCACTTCCATTTGTCCGAAGCACCAAATTTTTAGGAGTCATCATCGACGATCGCCTTTCCTTTACTGCACCTATTCAATATCTGTCCGTCAAAGTTAAGAGTTTTACCGCAATGCTGCTCCAGATTACCAGACAAGACTGGGGACTGAACACTAAAACCAGACATCTATTTTATAATGCTGCCATAATCCCAATTACAACCTATGCTGCCAGTCTTTTGTTTGAACGTACTGCACTCAAAACTGTACAAACTAAGTTATCCACTATTCAGTGTTGTTTTCTCCTTAGCCTACTTCATGTTTGGCGAACAGTATCAACTACAGCTCTACAGACTCTTGCAGGCACTATACCACTTGACCTGTATGTTGTGTTTAGAGGTCTTTGTTTTTACATCCACTGAGGAATGTAAAAACAAAGTATGTAAAAATCCCTGAAATTCTGATGATACAGAATTTCAGGGATTCATTGTCAATTCTCAGGCTGATTCCAAAACTGAACGAACCCGATGCTGGAATTTGTTGGTCAACACCTGGCAATAGATGGAATTCTACCGAAAAATTAGCTATTACCAAAAATTTGTTCCTGACGTAACTGCACTACTTTCAGCATCCACCTGAAAATGGTTTTCGCCCTCAGTATTTAACTCCTACATACTAACTAGACATGGTTCTTTAACGCAAAACTCTACCAATTCAGGCTTTCTAATTCAGTCTCCTGTCGATGTGGGCTACCGGAAGACTCTCCTCACGTACTTTTTGAATGCTCCATTTACGAGGATCTAAGATTGGCTCTTAAGGCAACAGTTCCAAACTTGTCTCCTGGATGTGAGAAGACACTCATATTTATCAATAATTTTCAGGCCCTTCAAACCTTCTGCAATGCTGCTTTTAATAGCAGGAAGTATTTCATATTTCAATGTTAATGCAATCAATCAGACTGAAAACACTTCATAAATGAAAGTACAACCTGTTGCCTCGTTTGTCGTCCTGATGATGTAAAGTCCAAAATTTTGCTGGTTTTCAAGAACACACGAAGGTTTTAACAGATGCTGCATTTTCTGATTCATTCTTTATCAAGACTCTCCACAACTAAATCCTTCCTCTGCACAGTGATACCGTCATCAACTAGCGACTTCTGATACCACTCCAGATTAACAGAATTATATCTAGAACTTGTTCCTGCTGGTCTTGTTTTTGGATGACATTACTACTTTTGTTTGACAGTACACCTTTTCTCTTTGTGATCTACTTTGGGCAGCACTGCATAAAGATGTAGGCAAAGACATGGATAAAGCCTTTTTTCCTTCTTTTTTTTACTTTATGCTATTCTCTTTATTTCTTCGTCTTCTGCTGTCCTGTCTCCTGGGCATGACTGTGCGTGGGTACTTGAGTGTGTGCGTGTGTGCGCGCGCGCGTACGCTGTTGCCGGTTTGCTGGCACGAGATTCTTTTGAATGGCTCAAAATTCGTTTTGGAAATTCAGTATATGACTATTGAGGTTGGCCATGGTTCATACGTAGTTGTGGCCTACCTCCCCGTGGTGTAGACGGACACTGGGCAGGCTTTCCAGGTGATCGCTTGCCTGGTGAAAAAGCATCCCAAAGATGCTCAACAGGGTTCATGTGCGATGAACGGGGAGGCCATTCCATGTTGGTAAAATCTGTGGAATGCTCTTCGAATCATGTTCTTGTCACCACGGCTCTGTGGGGAGGCCCATTGTCCTGCTGGAAGAGTCCATTGCCCTGTGGGTGCACGATGACCATGAAGGGATGCAGATGGTCTGCAAGGATGGATATGCAACCTGGACCGTTCAGAGATGCGTCTAGACGTACCAGAGGTCCCAACGTGTGCCAGTTGAACACGCCCCAGACCATTACCGACCATCCGCCTGCCTCAACAGTTCCTTGTTGACATGACGGGTGCATAACTTCGTACGGATTCTGCCAGATACGCACTCTGCCTTCCCCTCGAAATAACTGGAAACCGAACTCATGGGGCCAAGAGACCCGTCTCCAATCATCCAAGGTCCAGTGCCCGATGTTCTTTGGCCCAGTTGAGGGGTAGAGTCCTGTGTCATAGTGTTAGCAATGTGACTCTGGTGGGTCGAACGCTCCCATAACCTATTGCGGCTAATTATCGCCTGATGGTCTTGGTGGAGACGTTTCTGGCACCTTTGTCGTTGAAGTCGGCGGTGATTTGTGCCACTGTCGCTCTCCACTTGGCTGAAACAATGCGTCGACGTTCATCCACCACCTTTTTCACCCACAGCACCGTCCACCATGAGATGTATTCCGAAAATGGCGTATTACCGATACACTCTTGATACTGTCAAACGGGGATAGTGCAATTTCTGTACCACCTCCGCGATAGAGTGACCCATGCTTCGGGTACCCACTATCATCCCTCTTTCAAAGTCGGTTAACTCGCGACGTTTATCCATACTGACATCGAATTACCGTCTACGTGAATGCAGTGATGCAGTGTACCTATATGCCTGCCAAGCGGTGTGTTTGTCCACTAGCGAGAGGTGTGAAAGCGTCGCGTTGCTCAGGAACCATATATTCCATGAATTCTGGCCTTTCAGTGTACAAAGTTAGTTTATTTAGTGCTTTTGACCTAATTTCGGAATTTATTACAAAGGTGGCGTTTCAGGATCCTTGCCAGATTCATCATCTGGAAGGGATCATGCATCATTATTGGGATCCTGCACCATCATCGTCAGGATCCGACAAGGCTCCTGACACGTCACATTTGTAATTAGGAATTAGATCAAACACTTAACTAATAACCTAACTTTGTATTATCTACTTGATAAAACAGTTTCAAAATTAACACATGGTCTCTCACTACAATTTAAAGGAAATTAAAAACACTGCTAGATCACGTAATGGAGTTATAAATATTCATTGAAGTGAATCACATTAAATTACAATTAATATTTTGGCAACGTTTCGAGGATCAACTGAAACCTGTCATCGTCACGAAAGAAATAAAAAAATATAGGATTAGATTATTACAAGGATTACATTATGATGTTACATTAATGAATTATAGTACAATGCATTAAATAAATTAAATTTATTCTTTGCAAAATTGCGAATTGATACTTAATCAGTTTAAGTCCAGATTATTGAGGACTTAAGACTACTGGGTCGTCTTATTTTACTTTACTTTTAACTTCAAACTGCGTAGTATCTTTCTTGGATATTTCATATCTTATCTTTTCGCCCTTACTCTCTTATTCTCATACTCTCTTTCATCTGAATTCTCAATGTCTGCCTATCTTTTTTGACTAGCTTCCCCCGAATTTATTTTCAGTGATATCCTGCTTTAACCTGCTTCATTACATGTTCAGTTTTCTTCTTTAATGAGTTCTTCGTCATTGGTGTTATTAGTCCAGCATTATCAACTTTGGAGTTTATTTTTACCTGTAGCTTTCTGCGATATGCTCCCTGAGTGTTGAAAGAGATTCATTATTCTCTCTCTCTCTCCATTATCTTTGCCCTTGTTGAACGTTGTGTTCCCAGTGTGTTCCCTAAGTGCACTGGCATGTAAAGTTTAACACTGTGTTAAATTTTATCGGAAAATCCATATTGCGCTAAAATAAACAAATAAAAATCATTTAGGAAGAACAAATCTGACGAATATAATGGGCTAAAAGTAATTTAACTTAAATAAGCTGGCCGAAATGAAGCAGGGATGGCAAAATTGGCTAAATGCTGACCACTGCGATTGAATAACAGGTTAAAGAAATGGTTCTGAAGAAGAGAAAGCTTACAAACTGGTATTCGAAGAGAAATAATCCTACAAATTGATTTCCTGTGGAAATATGGATCGAACAGAAAAGTCGCTCTAACGCGTAACGTTATGGAAAGGAAGAGCTATGGCTACGGTTGTTTGATAGCATGGGTAGGATCATCAGTTTGCGCACAGCCCTTTACAACTTCGTGGGCAAGAATTTAACGAGTCGTGGATATCAGTTGAAACGATTCACGTCTTATGTTCTCCCGTTTGCAGGCGCTGTAATTCTGGACTTCATTTTAATGGACGATAATGCCACTGTACCTTGGTCTCGTCTGATGGGCTAGCACCGTGAGAATGAGGATGTAGTATGCACTGCCTTGGACAGTATTCTTTATCTTAATCCCGTACAGCGTGTTTGATGTTCTAAGAAGACGCATTGCAGCTCTTAACCCTCTCTTCCCTTCTATACTTTAGGGCTGCTATTATCCTTGAGTATGGACATTGCTGGATTCATTATTAATTGATATCTTCGTGCTCAGGATGAGCAAACATCGCGAACCATCTGTTTATATGAAGAAATCGTACTCCATTTTATCTCCATTCTTCAATTTAAACTTCAGGTTTGGTATTTTGCTGAGCATGCGCGGCAGTGGAGAAATTGTTTTGAATCAAATTTCGGCTTTATAAATGTTAAGTTTATGTTCTGAATTCACTTAATATTGAGCAAAATGAAATGATTTGTACTGGTGTATACATATTGGCTTTTGGCTAGCAGTATACTGAAATAGATCCACTGCGTTTATCGCTTTCTCTCTCTCTTAACGGTTTCTTTTTATGATTTATAATCAGCTAATTGTCATTTTCCCAAGTCTTCAAGTTCCTTCCCAAATCCCCTTCTGAGGTCATCTACTGTTGCTTTTGCAATGACGATGTTATGTGCAAAGAGCAGTTCCCTGGGTAGTTTGTGTCAGAAAGCGGCAACAGTGTTCTCCACCGGAAAACTCCTGTTGGAAAGGTTTTAGATCCCTCAAGGCAAACCCACTTGTGGAACATACGCAATTTCCAATACAGCACAAAAATATTTTTGGCTCGACTTGCCTTCGTGTAAAAACAATACTCCACCTATTTTAATACCTTCAACAACAATCTGTATATTAATCCCATGTGGCAAAGCGTTATATCTGGGTAATAACGTGAGATGACGAAATGAGATATAAAATTAATTTGGCTAGCTCAGAGAACTTTTTTTGATTCAGCTCCATGACATAATTTGCTCTGGGCCAATTAGATCACGAAACAAAATTGTAAACCAAATATCGTCAGAATTACTTGTAGGTTATTAAACAATACTCCCAACTGAATATTGACGAACTTCCTGGCTAGTAGTACTCAGTACACGTGATTGAGCTGACCAGGGTTCCAGTCCATATGACCACCTAAATACGATTAATTATATCATTCTTGTCAAACAGCCATTTGTAAATTTCTTTGATCTACGGTGGTATAAACAGTTTATTTTTCTCTTTTATTTTATTCCCTCTTTATTTTATTTTTTCTTATTATTTGTGGAACTCGTCACAATAATTCCACAAATTTATCTGCAAGATTTTTGATTCTTCTGGTCCTTTTCCATCAGACATAACAAATGCGCTGCACGAGTTGTGGGCACACTGTAATTTAAAGTGCCGGTATATCATTCATGTCAAAGATTGGGTGAGAGAGGTTCAGATTCGCCTTCCAGATGGAAAGGTCAAAGTTTGAGTTCGTGTTGAGACAACAGGAAACTTTTTTTTTCCTTTGTCTGTTTTTACGGGTTTTTCATCCCCACAAAACAGACTCATTTGTATGTTTATTAAGCAGTATTTCAAACTGAATATTGAAATTTTGTTTATTTATATTTCTTACCTTCACGTTACTCTTTTTAAGAAAAAGGAATTTCCGAGAGACGAGGTACTATTTAGTGCTGGATTTTTATAATATAGGAAGTTGTAGATTCTGAAACTCGAATTGTACTTTGAAGAAAGTTCCTATTCTCTGTTTTTAGTGTAAATGTTTGACCATACCTTTAAAAATCAAGAAAAACGCACCCCGTGGCCTCTCTAAGTACAGACTGCAGCTGTGATTAAAATCTTCGCAAGAAATTCGACTCGTACACGTGAAAACTGTTGCAAGCTAATGACAGACTTTGCCGTCTCGTGTATGCACGTGAGCCCACCGCGTTCTGCATGCAAAATGCGTTTCCCCCTTGCGTGTTTTCCTGTGACATCTACGTGTTGATAAACTCTGCCACTGGTAGCGCTGCATGCGAACGCCGACACCTGGTAAGTAGTTAATCACGGAGACAGGGAATTTTGAATGACCACTCTCTCATGGAAGATTAGATGTAGAATGACCTGCGTTCTTCCTCCGCGAAACAATAGACAGTGAAACATGTGGTTTGGGGTTCACCTCGGTGACACGAAAATGGGCAGATGAATTTGACGATCAGATAATGGACAACGATATTCGCAGTTGTGATTGGAGCCCGGCCAGCCTTCCCATGTTCTAACGCACGAGCTCATGATTTTTGAAAAAAGTTAAATCATTTAGGGATCAAAGCACAGTGGTAAAGCGATAAATAGAAGGTTGAAGGAAGAAGAGTGGGTGCTAATGACGATAAATGCAGAAATATATGAAGGGAACAGGAAAAATGGAGAAATTATGACATAATTATAAATATCCGTGTTTTAGAGAGAAAGGATAGAAAGAGATAGATGGAAGTCTATGGGTTTTCCTTCTTGGTAAACCCATAAACTTGGGCAGATTACTATTTTAGTAGTTCAATTTTTAATTAAAATACAGTTTCCATCGGCTGCTTTGTATTACCAAGATGGCTGACAAAGTAGCTCATTAGTGGTTTCCTATGCATTTTACACTATCAAGTAGAGCGCGAGTCTTCTATGTAGAATGCTTTCTAGCTATTGTTTTCGACGTAGTAGAGGATCTGCTGGAGTTTAAAAACTAAAACAAACTTAGTTTCCTCATGTTCTTTAAGATAGATAAGGTTCTTCAGAACAAGTTCACGTTGTTCTTTTAGATTTACATCAAGGCTAAGACCGTGAGACGTTGTCTGTTAATGGCTTGTAATCTATGGTCAATGTACTTTTTTCTGGATGAAAAATGCATGTTTTGGTAGCGAGAAAATCATCCATTCATGGCCTGGAAGGGATTCGAACCCAAGCCTTTTCCGCACAGTGTGCAAGGAATGCTATCGTAACTGCTGCGCCCACGTCCATTCAGGTTTATAGCTTAATTAACTTCGATTTTCTTTCTCTTGCAGTGATCTTCTAAATTTTATTTGTTTCTGTGATTTATGTAAGTTCGTTGTCTGCTAAAATGTATAGTGTGCATTTAGAATGTATTCATGGTAGATCCTTTCATCACGTGCAGGCAGGCCCACCGATCCATTATTATTAGAATTCAAGAAATTGTCGACCTGGTCAGACTATTAAACCACAAATGCTTCACTGCATTTGATGACCTCCCCCGTGTCCTCTTCATATACGCACCATTGTCATTTATCTGGATGTCATCCTTTCATAAATATTTGGAAAACAACACAACTGCTTGACTGTTGAAAACGTGCACCATGTCAATCCTCAAGAAAGGTCCTAGTGTTTGTGAAGATGATTTTTGCGACGTTTAGCTAACTTCTTTAATATACAGTTATGGTAGTCACGACGACCAGATGTAAATAACTTGATGGGAATGAACGCAGAAATTTCACAACCGAAGATTAAGTACAGATAATCAATATGGTTCTCAATCGAATCAAAATTTTGGACAAAAGGGATCCAATCAGCAGTGGCCAGAAATGGTTTAACAAAGTCCGGTCAGTGTTCTTAAAGGTCAAGAAGGGGAAAGTTCGATAACTGACGTAAAAACAAATGTTGCAGAATTCAGTAAAATTTTAAGCAGTAACTGTGGTGGATCAAATTAAAATATCTTAAAATTTGAGATTTATTTTTGTAGTTCAGAAAACATTTCTTCGGCTATAATATTTTCTGATTGTTGGACTGGGGATAAAGAAACCGGAAGAGCAAAGTAAGGTTTCGTGCATTGCTTACTAACAACGAGAAGTCTTCGGTGGGTGATGTTTAAGTGAACTGCAGCCCTTTGACAAGGCGATGAGTAAGGATAGCAGAACCATCGCCCTTCGAATCTCGATCATAGTGATAGATTGAGTGGATTAGCTCAGGGAAATTTTACTATTAAATATATGTGATTAACCAACCAGATTTCTGTGAGCGAGACTGAAGAGACATTGCTGCAGAAGGGAAATACATGATTAACATAAAAGATTAACGATAAGGATGAGAATCTTGATTTAAGATTTCTTAAATCGTTATCGCTGAGTAAAGAGGATAATCCTCCTTATCGTTAAGTAAAGAGGATAATTGCAGACCGGGGTGCCTGAGAAAGACCTGTAAGGCTTAATGATAGCATCGATCGGCCAGGTATCAACATCTAAAATACGTAATTGTTGAGATAAATTACTTAAAATTAGAAATGAAGAATAATTAGGATAACCGGTGGATAACTTTCTCACAGGCGAATAAAAACTTAGTTCAGTGTTGAACTAGATCTTCATACGCCTTCTTAATCTTCTAGGTCAGCGGAAAGAGCAAAACGACTAATATGGGAACAGGCTTAGCGAGAAATAACTTGGAGCTTAGAGTTTTTGTTTATTGCGTGTTGTGTGGTCTATTTGCTCTTTGATGGACGAAAGATTCCGGAGATTCCTTGAGTAATTGATGAGATTCGAACTCAGGTTTCCACCCTCCTCTGGTACCCACAAGGGCAGCAGACTCCGGAAAAACGAACAAGTGGGTTTGAAGCTAATTGTTGAATTGACAACTGAGGCTCTATATTATCTGAAGGAGGGCCAGTTGCCTGGGCAGTGTCAAAAGAGGGATGAAAAAGCTGAAGGAAATTCTTTGCTTGCTAAATACGACGCAGAGCCGTGGCTTATCATAAAGTTCAGCAGATTCGTGAGAATAACTGAAGAAAGCATGGTAAGCATTGAGGATAGACGGCATAGGAAGTGATCTGTCTGGATAGACTCTCGCGATTTTGCATATTGATGAATCAGCAGTGGAACACAGATTTATATTATTTGTTGGGTGAAGCACGTAAACCTTCAATTGACTCATAGTTGAAAGACATAGGGATTAAGTTTAGATAAAAACTTTGCACATTTTGAACAGGGTTTTACAAATGGACCTTAGTGTAAGAATGCTGCGTAGAGAATTTCTGAAACTTGGCAGGCTGACTGAGAAGAGAAGGAATCAGTTCAGCTGAGAAACAGATGAGGCTGTAGATGTAGCTTCCATCAGAAAAACTGATATGGATTGAAGAAGATTAGTTAGTTACTGAATGAAAGGCATTCAGAAGGTATTCAAAAAATAAAGATTAATGCTCTTATCAGTGATTAATTAAAATAAGGCCTTTCTGACTTTACTAAATTATTACTCGTAATCAGAACTTCAAAATAATGTCAATTAGGTCTAGTTATGAGAACCATTAATAGTGCAAATTCAGCTGTTAATTGAGGTCGTGCAATACCACCACTTAGGCCTAATGAAATTTAACTGCTTTTCAGAATGACATTAATAACAAGGTAAGGAATGATTTATTCTAGAACAATCGAATAAAGTTTAAAAGTAATTTACAGCTATACCCTTGGTACTGCTGTATGGAAAAATGCCACTTTCACTATGAACTAAAAACGGTTTTTAATTCCATAGATCATGTAGTCTGTGGCATCACGATCGTTTATACAAGAATTCCAGACCGAACCTTATTGGAGATCGGGCATCACTTAAAAATGTGTGAATCTTATCGACAAATCTTTGAGAGATGTTGTTTCATTGTCAGAAAAATCCATATTGTATTTCTCACTTTTATTGAGGAATTGTGATGATATAAAACTTTATATTATTTTGATTTTTTCATTTTGATAGTGAAATCGAAAGAGAGAGAGAGAGCTTCACATGTAGCGAGATGGAATTATAAAAAATGAAAGAGCTTTTGTATGGTACATAAACAGAGAAGATGGGGAGGAGATGTTCAGAAGATGGAGAGAGAGAGAGAGAATACGATAAACTTCACCGAGCTTTATAAAATAAAGCTCGGTGAAGTTTATTTAGAATGAGTTTTTGACGGGTATCACCCAAATGCAGAGACCATATGACAATTTTTTTCTGTCTTTCCATTAAAAAGAAATTGCTGCGTAATACCACGAGAGAGGGATTTCCTTACTGAACTCCAGGCTTCAAGAAATGCTGGCCAGAGCAGCGAAACTGCTACATCATGATCGGTTCTCACTGTAATGACAGTTATTAGTCGTTTTGAGTGACACGCACGCTATTAGACCAAACCTCTAAACCATCTGTTGAATTGTCATGCTTAATTCATTCAGCCAGTTCGGTACGAATTACGTCCCGATACTCCGCTGGGAACTTCGAGCTGCCAAATTTCCCCAGTTTCTGTTTCCACGCGTTTCTCGAAGCGTCTGTCTGCAGCCAGATGGCGCGTGCTGTTCACGGTTCACTAACCACCTGACGCCGACTATATGCCCAGAGAGAATCTGCATTTTGTAGATAAAGAGATTAAATGTTACGCTAAGGCCTAACGCGATAGGTGAGGCTTAAATACAGCCAGCAGTGTTTACACAGCAATAGAGTGTGGCCATTTTTAGTGCACTCCGCTACCTTCCTTCCTTATATGCATCGCCTAACACCGGACTCACTCACTATATTCATTTGGTCACCAAAATTCATCGCTAAAACGGGCATTTAATTTTTAGCCAGGCAGAACACGCCCACACAAGATACCGCGGCGCACAGGTCACCTTTAATTAATTAGCCTCCCCTTCACGCTCTGTGGAATAAAGTCTAATAAAATCAGAGCATTTTTATGTTATTGTTTTAGATTTATTTTAACGTGTTTACTCTCCATCATTCTGCCAGTCACTCTTTGTTTGCTTATCTCTGTATCAATTTAATTATTTGTTTTTCTTTATCTCACTGCTTACTCCGTATATCATTTTTTTATTCTCTTTAAGGAGACAATTTTTAAATTGTCCCTCGTTTTCCTGCATTTCTTTTTCTTCATCACGTTTTTCTTCCTTTTCTATCAACTGTTTTTCCTCTTTTTCTTTTCGCTGTTTCATCCTCTTATTATCTTTCTTTATGCCGACTTTTTCACTTTCGTTTTCCCCTTCTTTGACTCTTATTTTCTTCCAGCGTTCTTCGTTCTACGCTCTTTTATTGCTCTTTTACACTTTCTTTCTTTTTATTCCCCGATACGGAGGTTCAATGCGATGGATCAACACCAACACAAAATCAGCCAACCCGGCATGATGGATACTGCATTTTACAGAAGAATTTTGAAACGTGTAATGCTTGAATCAAACGTGGAAGCATGAACCACAGAAAACAGCGTTGGTTATTCTAGTGCACGCACATATTTCTGCTGAGCCGAAAAGGGCATATCTCCAATACCATTATGTCCACATAACCCATCGTAACTTTCATGTTGAGTCAATCTGGCTCAATATGGAATGGCTAAAACTCGTATATAACCCATTTTCAGGGCCACCATAAATAACTGTTGGTTGTTGAAGATTTTATAAAGCGACTAAGGTCCTGATGCGTCAAAAGGAGGTTTCTGTTCTATGGCTAAGTTTCCTGTTTTATGGGATGAAAAAACTAAAACTTCCAGCATGAAAACCTGTACATCTCTTGTCCAGGACCCGCCTTACTCTGTCACGCTGTGGAAAAGCCCACAAAAGTTCCTCCTTCTTGCAAGATTCGAACGCATGTCTGTTCTGTACATTGTGGAAGGACAGAGATTGTAATCAGTTTGTTAACCGCTAGGGTCATAAATAACAGCAATAGTCCAAATCTTCCATAGTCAGACACACCCAGTAGCGTGCTAACAAACATTACATTTACTAAGCAACAGTTAATTAATGCCATAAACATCCTGCCAGCAACTTCAGTTGCAGGGACTAATGATATCCTGCGATTTGTCGTAAAAAGCTTGCGTCTGACTTGAGGATCTGCTTTTCCATATCTATGAAAATCTTTTAAAAGGAGCCCTTTCCATCTGCATGGAACACTTGTATTTTAAAGAGTCCCTCAATCTGCATTCTCACAAAACTTAGGTATTTCACTTCAATGCAAAAGGCGTGTTTGCTTAAAATGGCAGAGAACCATGTACCAATCCCCATCTAGAACCTCTCTCGTAGCTTTCTCCCATTCCCCATGAAAAAAAAAATCAATTGTCCTACGCAGATGATTAAAGACCAATGAAACAAATACATCAAGATTATCTTAGACACGAGGTCGCAGTTCAAATAAATCGAGCAGCTATCAAAATACCTATCCCATATAGGCGTTAAATAAACAGATTTCTTTGCTAATGCATCCGTCTAAAGAACTCTAGTCCACAGAAATACGATCTTTAATGGATCTGCAATACCAATTGTTTCTTTTCACGTTCTCTTTCTCTATTCTCGCTTTATTTTTCTTCTTTTTTTTTCACTCTTTGCCCCTATGTCTGCCGTTCATGTGTGCTCTGTATTTTACCAAATAGAGTCCCAGACATCGAGGCGACAAGAGTTTGTAATGAAGGAAGCCAAAGCGTGACTTACCTGGAAATACTTGTCGATTGTGCTCTTTCCCAGTTCTCTCGCCCAAATCGTATTGAGCTTGGAATTATCGTGTACCGTACAGTTTCGGTAATGTTCTCCATATGATATAAGCAGTGGTGGAACTAATTAGTGTGTAATTGACTCGCTTAGGTTAGCAGGTAGGCCTCGGCATGTTGATACAAACTAATGATTGAACTCTCGGGCGATTCTGCATGGTTTGGTTGTAAGTCTGTTCCCACTTACAGTGTGGTGTTTCTTTTTTTAACTTTATTTTGCTGTAAAATCACGAAGACACCACATAATATTTACTCAAACGCATTTAAAATAAGGCTGCATGAAAGAAATTGATTTTAAAACGAAGTAAATAAATGCGCAGCAACATCTAAGTTTTAAAAGTTTTCTTTTAAGTCGTTTCAATTTCCATTATTGTGATAATATCTAAAATAGCTTCATACTTCAGTTGCACCACTAATTGCTAGCAAACGTGTCTTCCTTATGGGATGCTACGCTCATTGTAAGAACATTACCTATTTTTAAAACGAATTTCTTAATCTACGATCCATAAATTATTACAATTAAACAGTGATTGTGCAGAAGTGTTTTTATGAGCGCGTAATTCGGTGTCATTAAAACTGCGTTTAGAGAAATGAATCTCATCTCTCTCCATCTCTTTGTCTGTGTTGGCTAATTTCATTTCTTATTTCCACGTGTTTCTTTAGCCATTAACGATAAAGCCAGGCTTTTAAGAACTAATCTTTCGTGACCATTGCCAAGCACGAGCTCCATGAGTTTACTGTAAACAAAATCATGAATCATCTGCAGTGGACAAGAGTGCCTCTTGCAATTCATACATCTTAAGGTGAAATACTAACAATCTTTCTTATCTTCTTACAGCAATTTATCTTAAGCTTTTGGGTATTATGGGTGGAAAAATGAGCTCGCGCGTCCAACACAGTTTTGTATTAAAATTTTTGCAATTTCATAACGCACACGCTTGCAAAGTTTTAGCAACGATTCGTCAATATGTTAGTAACTATCATTCTCTCTAAGTCGATTTTGCTTTTTCATTAAACCCAAGGAATGGAATCTATTAATTAATGTAAATTGTTCCAAAGCAACCAGATGGAACCAAAATTCGCAAATAAATATGATGATTGTATACGCATTTGGCCTATGCAAGCTGTATTTTGGTTATTGTCCCAGGAAACATTTCAGAATTCGGTGTGCCTCAAGGGTAAATTGTGCTCTCGTTTGGAGAAGTATGGGTTCGTTTCCCATTGACGACTCCAGGAATTTCTAAAAGTCCTTTCCAGTTATTGTTTCGTGTTCGGAACTGCGGACACGAAGCAATAAATGGAATGTTACCTTTGCTGTGGAATGATTAACTCTGCAAAACTACTTTTATAATTCTTTGTTTTAATCTCAGAATTTTGACTCTCAGGAATCAGGATTTTTCACATAGACTGGACTCTTTCCTGACTTTCTCATATATGACATTAAGTGCCACTCTACTGATGTCTGTATTCTTTTATGCCTTAAGGAGATTTTCCTCAAGAAAACTTATGGATGATATCATCATCCAGATAATCAGAATTTCAAAGTAAGGTATGCATTGTAAACTGTTGACCTTAATACATTTAGATATTTAACCTTATACTGCGGATACTGTAAATATATTAACTCTTCATAGATATAGACATCGGCGCTTAATATTGCTAAATTAGAGACAGATCTTGCAGCAGACATGTAGAGCAACTTCCTCCATCTTTGCCCAACCAATATCGAAATTTCCATTGAATTCGTCGATGGCACGCTTTCTTATCGGGGACACTACAGCTATCAATAACTTGTTAGCTCAATTCATCAATGTCAGTTACAGACTAAAATACACAATAGACTTTGAAAAGAATAATTCCGTTATTATTATTCTCTTAATTTAGCAATTACTCAAAATCAGAACAAACCAATTATAAAATCTTTCGCAAACAAACTTGTAAACTTTAAGGCAACCTGAAATTCGGCAACCAGATACCTGAAATTCAATTTGTACAGTCCAATAAGCATTACAATCGAGAGTAATATGGCTCTGTTTGCTGACCTCAAACACGATATCGAACGCCTTACTTACCTGTCTATTCATGGAAAATAGGTTTCGTAAGATTTATAAATAACGTCATTAATACACTAAGAACAAATTAGATAATGTACACAGCGCGTTACGTTTCAGGCGCATTCGATTTAAATTAACTCAAACTAACCGCATCTGTTCATCATCTCTGATTGACGCAAGTGAAAAGTAAATAAGAAATTATCTTGTTATCAGTTAATTAACAATTAGTTAAATAATAATATACGAGTATAAAAGTAATTGCTCATTTCAGTTCCTTTCATTGCACACACAACAGAACCCTTTCATTTTCTTAAGTGACAAGACAGAGGGCGTGATGTCAAAATTTGCAGATGATGTCAGCATCGTTAGAGTAGTTAATGATTAACGCCAAGTACAGTTTCTTCGAGACGATTTCGATAGACTTCAGGTATGGTTAGAAAAGTGGCAGCTGTGTTTTAATGTAGTTCTTATACTTGGGGTACAGCAACCCCAAAATAATTTACACACTAGTTACCATATAGTCAGACATGAAGTTGACTACAGAGCTTGGTAATTAGGCGCATTAGAGGAGACCAGATTGAGGTCTATCTGAAAAGAAAAATATAGACCTAATTGTGGTCCATCTGTTCCTCTACATTTTACTATCCTTCTCCTCTCAGAGGGGGGGACAGTAAAATGAAGGTGAAACAATGTTTTATCGATGAAAAATCTTGCAAACCCTCGTCCAAGACTGATTAACTGACAAGGTTAGAAGAAGCCCAAAAGACGTTCCTCAAGTGTCGACTGGACTCGAGCCCAATCTTTTTCCACACCGTGTGGAAGGATAGGAATTGTAACCACTATGTTGCGAGGGCTGCTAACATAGTGGTTACAATGGTTAGTTGCTGAACCATAGAAATTCTTCAAGGATAAAATTCACTCTTATACGAGTGAATTTGATCCCTGATGATATGACTGATGCAGAGTATGATGAATATGGGGTAGATGGATAGATAGTTCCTTAATCTTTAATACAGTCGCACATGAGATGTGCAAATGTATCACATCCAGCATCCTCAGTACCTATTTACGGGTGCCATCTTCAGATAAAAATATTTTCATAGACTTGCTGTTATTATCTAAAATTATTAAACAAGTTAAACAACAGGAGTTACTGTGATTTCTTTAAATCAATCTACTTTTTATCAACAACACTTTAAATACTCATTATCTATAATGGCCTACACATACGTTAGACTTTTAAACACTTTTTAATCAAATTCATTTTGCTTAATATTTTATTATTTCACACAAATTAACTCCACACGTCAGAACAACAATTACAAATGATTACTGATACATTAAACAAACTGACTACACCCAAATGTAAAACCTAACAAAATAAACAATTGAAAACTGTAAAGTATAAACAAAAAACTTACTAGCTAAAATAATAAGTATTTATAATAAATGTAGTTAAAAGCTGGAAATTATAGTGACCGCTTTAACAGGTACACCTGCCATTTTTATGACATTAAGTGCTTTCATTAATAGTATCGCATGTTTCTTACAACGAGATATAAAACAGGTGGGCAGATACGTAGGGATGCTCAATGTGAGAATAGGCATCACGGAATATTTAAGTGACTTTAAATATGGCGTGATAGTCGGTGTCCGACGTGCCTGTATGAGTATCTCGGAAACTGGAGCTCTGCCGAGATTTTAAGATGCAATTGTAGTTCGGTTGTATAGAAACCATTTTTAATAACCAAACAACAACGTCCAGCCAACGGTAATTCTGTGGTCACAAACAGCTCCATGATTCACGATGCCATCGGAGGCTGCTATGACTTGTGGAGGGTAACAAAAAGGCTGCGATCACCAAAATAACCCAGTACATCATTGCTAACCAAAGAGGCATTTCAGAATGCAAAACTCATCGTATCTTTTTATGGGTGGGGTGTCACAGCCTATAACCAAGCCGGGTTCCAATCAGCCAAAAACAAAAATATGCGGTTACAACAGGAACTCCAACACCCAACAATGAAGGAATGGAAAAACGTCTGATGAATCTCGGTTCCTATTGTTTCACACTGATGGGAAGAGCAGAATATGTCGAAAATAGCATGGGTCCATGGATACATCTTGTCAGGGAGTCAACAATGGAGGCCCGTGGAGTGATTTCGAGGCACATATTGGGTGTCTTGATACCTGCAGAGCAAAATTTTGATGCCACAAGTTATCCATAATTTTTTCCCATTAAGGGAGCATCCCTTAATGGAATCTCTTCATTTACGAAGGTTCTTCGAAATGCACCTTGTCACAAGGCCAAAATTATAAATTCAAAATTTTAAGAGAGTATAAATTCAATCTAACCACGGTGGCCTCCCCAGTCACCAGATCTCAAATCACTTGAGCACCTATGGAATGAGGTGAGAAGAAATTGGGTCAACATACATTATCATCCTTGTTCACGCTTTCCACACTTTATTGAGCCCATGCCAAGAGGAATCCAGGCTGTTATTAGGGGGGAAAGGGGGGCCCTTACTTGCTGTTAAGTAGCATACCTACTTAATGGCAAGTAAGGGAAATATAATACTGAAATATTTATAACACTAACAGTTCATATATTTATTATTAGTGCCCTGGATGTGTATGTTCAAATAAACATGTACACGATGAACATGTACTCTACCACATGCATTCGCATGATGCCACAAAAATACCCGACCCATTGCTAACTGATCCAGCGTTGGGGTGCTGTAATAGCGAGGTTTTTTACCACTCCTCCTGCTTTATGGCTATTCTGGAGTAGAAACCGCTTTTTCTGAAAAGATACAATTCTTTATGATCCGACTTCCCTAGAGTAGTACTTTATGTGTTTATTTGTTCAACACATCATCTAAGGATACACTTATTTATACAGATTTGGACAGCTATAGGGAGTTTCATAATACGTCATAAAATAATGTTTCCACTTCTGTATAATTATTCCAAAATTTATGATAGCCACTTTCTTCTCAGTGTTAACTTGGAACTTTTCCCGGCTGCCCTCCCTGATGGAACTATATAATCTCTTAATGAGATGTTTCCTGCTTATTCCTGTCTGCGTTATTCATTAGTATGATTATGATTGCTTTGTTTGACAATGTATTTTTCACGCGATATTTTATTTTTTGTACTGGTATTATTTATGTTTAATCAAACAGGGTTATATATTTATTGCTACACCAGGCAGTTATATTTAGATATTAAAAGTATATAATATTTAACAGGAGCTATGTGTGCGTGGGCTGTGATTAGAATAATGAATGAATACATCACAATTTTTAATATTTGTGATGTGTTATAATATTTACTACCCCTGTAAAAATACCTTCTCGGCACTGCACACGATGGAATTGAGGGAATCTTTGGATTATTAAATATTAATTTAATGATATTTTCTAAATACCAATGTTATCTGGTTATTCTTCTCATAGTTTAAAAGAAACTTTGCCCAATTAGGGTGATGATGATGATGCAAGTGTAGTCTCATGATATGGTTGCTGCACGCTTATCTACAAGCAACCAATCAAGTGATTAATGAACAGAAAACAGAGGATGACACGGGATAATAGTCTTGACACCTCTGAAGAAGGTGGAGCAGCTTTTTTATGTAATTTTTTCTTTCTAATAAACGTAAGATGGACATCCTGCATGAATTAACTCATGAGAGAGAGAGAGAGAGAGAGAGAGAGAGAGAGAGAGAGAGAGAGAGAGAGAGAGAGAGAGAGAGAGGAAAAAAATGTCAATTAAGACGAAGTACAGGGAATCGAAAGGACAAAGTTTCCCTTAATCCCAAAGGGAATATTAGAAAGGTTAAAAGCGGGCAACAATATGAAAAACCTTGTATAATTTAGCATAACGTGCGGTGTATGTGGGCGTTATTACATGCAAGGAGATAAAACAGCAACAGAGAGGTCCTGCCAAGTTGGTGCCAGATTCCTATCTACTATGCCACTACGGGGTGTCAGTCATTATTAGAGTAGACAAAACGTCTCTGAAATATTTCATGGAAAGATTTCATTTAGGATGTTACGGTGGGCTGTGAGTCATTTGCATGCCTGTTACTGTGACGTGTGGAGATCAGCCAAATAATAGCTGGCACGTGTTCTCTCCTCGAGGGAAATCATTTACATTTAGAAAAATATGTTACGTATATTCCTCCGTGGAAAAACAAGTGTTAGGCGTTTGTTGGCGCGAGTCCACACGGCACACTTGGCGACTGTTAGCGATACTGTGGCAAGATGCCTGGAGTATGTCTTTTTTTTTACTCTGGGGCGAGCAGAAGAAGAGGATAAGTTACATATCAGTTATCAGCAGTCAGAAGTTGCTACTGAACTTGAAGAAGCCAACATCGCCGTTACTTAAACCAACACCGCTGTCGATGAGTTGCAGAAACTCCAGAAAAGTGGATGAAGTGGGATGATTATCTGAAAGATGACTCATTAGAAGAATCTTCCTAACTACCATCATATCGTGGTGCCGTCAATAACACTAACTCTAATTAATTGTCATAATTTCATCCTAATGGTTAAATCAACACAAAATAGGAAAACTGGGCGAAAATATTTGGTTTCCTGAGTAGGTCATCCTTCATGTTACTTGGCATTCAACAGCTGGATGAGCCTTATTACTGAATATTTGAAAAATGTCTGGGATTCGATTTCCTCTCGCACGCCGAAGGAATTCCTTATAAGGGCTCTTTTACTTCAAAGCTGTAAACTCAGCAACATTGCAATAGATAGTTAAGTTTCGTAATAATTCTCTTCATTACCAAAAGGACGGGGATTAACATCGAAAGTGAAGGGGGAAATAAAAGCAAACTGTGTTAACATAAGCATATTATAATAAAATGAAAACGATTGAAAAACTATCAAAAGAGATACTTAAATTGGTTACTCGATATCAGGTGTTGGATTTTCACTCGAATACTCAGTTTAACTCTTAATTAAATCGAGATGTCCAAGAATATAGATAAGTTATAAACGCGATGTACCTGATATCTCAAAACTATAGTTGTTAAAAAGAAAAACCGTCACTCTAAACCATAGAGTCAGACTAACAAAAATTTGAACACTTAGTGATAGGGCTGTACCCCTGTAATGGATGCTTCTCTGACTGGCGTAGACGTAATGCGTGATATCAACCTTTGTGTTCTGAAAAGGAATTTGTATTTATTTTAAAAGAATATTCCTTTAATTACGCTACAGTAAATTACTGATGTTATTCGTTTATCTTTTTTCTTGTTTTCTATAATTATGCAGTTGAATTTGGACGACCCACCTAACAAACTCAATTTTTAATTATGTTTTATTCATTGTATAGTTGAGGTATAGAAATATAATTTTTAACTTGCCCGTTTGTGACAGATTTATGACTGAAAACTTAATTCTATTTTTAAATCAGTTAGACTTTTCAGACTGGATACTGAAAGCCGGGGTAAATTGTTATGGAACAGATGTCAATTACATGAAAATGGTTTCTGAGAGTTATTTTTGAGTGCATCTCTGTATTCAGGAAGGATGCGGAGTAGTTATAAGCAGGGACGTGCGGTTCCCGAAATATAGCTGTCACCTGCAGGAAGTTGATCGAAAACCTTCGGAAACTGTAGGTAGGTTGTCGGTAGGGCTTTCAAGGAGAACACAGTCGTCGTTTTTGTGACTTACACCAATCGATTCACGCGGTCCAGGCCGTCAAGTGTGATGGTCAGATCTCTCCCAGGAGAGCATGAGAATCGGGCGGCGAGGTGTTGAACTTGGACTTACAGGCTAGGCTGACGCGACCGGCATTCCAAAAGGCCTGACAGACAGTGTAACGTTAATTCCTTTCCCGCCAATCGACAACTTGTCCATCTGAGTCGCTAACTCCCAGAAGTAAATTAGCTTCTTGAAAGGGAGAAAAGAAAGAAAGTGGAAGATAGATAGATAAGAGAGAGAGAGAGAGAGAGAGAGAGAGAGAGAGAGAGAGAGAGAGAGAGAGAGAGAGAGATCGATAAAGAGAAAAGAGAGAGATATATATATTGAGTCAAAGAGAGAGAGATATGGAGTCAAAGAGAGAGAGATATGGAGTCAAAGAGAGAGAGAGAGAGACAGAGAGATAGATATTTTTTTTACCTCGTCTTAAATGGGGATTGTCCTGTGAGAACACCCGTTCAGCACATCATTCTCGTACGATTTACACACCTAGATAGTGAGAGAGAGATTTTAAAATGAATAGATATCAATAATAAGGAAGGTTTAACTGATAAAAAAAGGAAAATTAAGTGCTTACCATCTTCCTATATTCAAATTAAATATTAAGAAAACTATACATTTAGATCAATGCGGCGATGCCATTATACTCTCTTTCATTGACACTTTAAAGTTAGTTGAATGAGATTTTTCTTCCCATTCCTTACTAGATATGCCCAGGGCAGGACTGAATATTCGCCGAATTAGTATTATAGACCATATTACTTGTTATTGTAAAGGAATGAATTGGTAAGAGGGGCTGCACAACGAACTAACTTCGTTTTAATACAATTAAGAAACCTGTCGTAAATGCTATTAAGATTAATGAGCCGAGTCCATCCTGTGCATTAATGTAATAATTATCAATTCGTCCGAGTCTAAACGAACCCAAGGAGTAATTAACACAATTTACATCCCAAGTAAAATAATACTGAGGTGCAGTATTGCCATCATTAACGGGATCCTCCATGATTAAGAATTTTCCTTCTCTCTTGTAATAAGCATTCTCGAAAGGGATATTCGTAGAAAAAATAATGAAATGGAATAATTTTTTGCCACTTTCGTTTTTTTTAAGATCAAGTATCTTTAAGTGCTGTTTGAGTGGATGGTTTTTATCAGATCAAAAAGTTCTGGGAAGGCGGGGTTGTACTTTGTTTTTTTTTATGGAGGGACTTGGTTCAATTACGTGTTGGAAGCCTTCTGGCATTGAGTCAAAACGTGAAAATGAAAACGTTAACACTTTTTATAATTTTTACGACATTTAACAATCTTGGACCGATTGATATTATTTTGAATAGGAGTGAAATTAATATACTTAAGAATTAAACATATCTGCTCTTTCTAGATGCTTCCAGGTCATTACACAAACAGAATCTTTTTAAGCCGACCTTAGAAGGAAATTATCGCTGCTTTAGGACCTCTTCACTGAAGATGCTCGAAAGATATTTTCCTCTTCTATTCGTATGTTGAAAATATTTGCGAAGAATAAACCTTGTAAGTTTAATTGCTTTTCATCTCCATGATGGCGTCATCGAGAAGGTTTATGGGGATAATATTATAAGACCTTTATCTACTTCATGGAGGTTTTATTTTATTGTATTTTAAACTCTAAATATTGACGAATTTAAGAATACAACAAACAGTACCAGACCTTAGTAAATTAACATTTTTCATCCACTCGTTTTCATGCTATATACCCTTTCGATTTTTCCTTGCAAAAAGACAGTTCTGTTGGAAGATTATTTCCTTTTGGAGCTGAAAAACGAAAGTGATGAAGTCCAAGTGTCAAAAAACTATTTGTACAAAGCCTTCATAGGTTTGTAACAATGCTAACGATTTTAGAAATGTTTGTACAGTCCTCTTGAAATGTTAGTAAAAAGTTCTTTTGAGAGAAACGTCTATCGAGTAGGAGCAATGATTGGTAAAAAATTATTCATTAGAAATAAGGGTTTGGAAAGAACCATCCAGCAGACCTCATAAATCAAATTTTGGCAACGTTTTCTCAAGCAAGCGGCTATACCACATTAAGAAGCCTTCTTTTATGGAAATTGGAATATGGCCAAGACTCTTCGTTTATACATATCATAGATATTCTATTATTTTATCACTTTCCCCCAATTTTTATGCACAGATCTCTTCCTCCTTCTCATTTCTTCTTCCTCGTACAAAAACAGAGGGGTGCCCTCCAGCGTACGGATGTAAACACGTTCCGTTAAACCTATCAATAGAATGATTTCTGTGTATTAGGAAAACACGTGATACAAGTATGGCTGGCAGTGGGGGAGGGGAGGTATGTGACGGGGAACAGAGAAGGAGGGAGGAAGAAAAAAAAATAGGAGTAGTAATTCAAGCCTCACTCAGAAATGATGGTTCGCATTGCACGTTCCTGGCTGGGTGTCTACGTGATCAAGAAATATTTGCTGTCCTCTTTGCTGGCAACACAAACTGCCTCGCCAAGGATGGAATTCAGTACCTTATGCACGCACCGGCTCACGCACCAGTACGCCCATAAATTTTACATCAACAGATTGGGGTATTGTAAGAGTACAGGTATGTTGTTCTGGCGCGCGAGAAATGGCGACTTTTGGAGCATTCTTTGTCATCGGCAAATACTACCTCAGAGCTGCTCTGTAGCTATTTTAAAGGTTAAAATCTTCGTGTAGCAAAATCAGTTAAGAGAAATAAACAGGTTTGTGGGAAGTGATTTGTTTGATGTCTGTTTTTGTTGTTATATTCCGGCGTCTAAAAGTCTTACGAATAGTTTTCAATAACATATACAATTGGTGTGTATTTTTACATGAACTGTGACCCTCTTTTACGGCGCTAGCTGACTTTTATCTGCCATACTCGACGCTACTTCATCCCTTATAAATAGATAAATATTTAAGAGTATTTCAAAACGTTGAATGAAATTGCTAAATATTAATGTTAAGGATATTAAGATCATTAACGAGGACTTTGAGGGTGAAGGGTGGTCGGAATTTTTATTATTATACTTAAATCAGTTTTTCGAAATATTTTATGTCTTTCTTGGATCTGGAAGTGGTGGAGGAGGAGCAGAAATAAAGCGTCCAGGCTCTTTAGAAAGTCATAACTGATTAATACAAGTTGAATAAGCTGATTAGAGAGTTCTTCATTGTAACCAACTTCTTCGTTGATTATGTTAAGTACAACCGACTTCAGAGCGTTGGTTCCACAAGTGGAAGCGTAACATTTGATTGATGTGTTCATGCTAATGCCAGCAATGAAAGCATCAGCTGATTAATGCTTTCTCTGTTAATATGTAAAGCGACTAAAGCTCTGTAATGAGGGCAAGCATTATCGATATCATATGTCACGGGTGAATGAGCTATTTATCACTATGGCCTGGTGAGGGTCACGTCATTGTAATATCGCACCTCTGACTTGTTGAAATGATTCACTTGCTGAAATCCATAACGAAAATTTAATATTCGGCTCTCAGTAGGTGGCTAAAGAGCAGGTGGAGTTCTGAAGCGAAATTTAGAACAGGCTGAGCTGAACGAGGTTATTTTTGTGAGCTTTTTTCTCAACGTAGAAGAATTTGTCGGTTTCAGACGAGCTTTGAGTAGTGTTTGTGCGTTTCAGTTATTCGGATTTTCATCCCAAAAACAAGAAACCCGATCGAGGATGCATCACACACACATCACGGCCTTAATTTATTTGTTGAAAGAACAAAAAAACATCAAACAACTTAAGTCTTTGATTATTCTGATCGATTAACTTGCCTAATGAAAGATAATTTTAATTTTAGAGAATTTATTCGAGTATTAAAATAGCAAAATTTAATAGAATTGTGTGCTGGGACGCCCTTCAGTACTTGAGCATTATTTTTAACTTATAGTAGTCCTTATCGGAAATATTTTATAAAGAAAACACTTAAGATTCTTCTTTGACCAGTGTGGACTTCATCCTCTGCATTCCATCATGCTGAGAAAGATTCAAAGGATTCTTATTATCACTGTAGAATGTGAGTCCAGCGAAACAATAGAAAGTCTTGTAAAGCCTCACTCAGAAGCAAGTATTGAAGCCTTGTAGATCCTCGGCTTCTGTGTCTGTATTATCCAAAACATCGCCAGAAAAGAGACCTCATTACGAAGCAAAATTAAAAGCAAAAATTCCATCCATTTCTAAAGATGAATAACCTTTAATTGAGTTCCACCATATCGCCACATATGTCTGCAACAATAGTTTCACTCCCAACCAATTAGAACCGATTTCCCGGAACATTTAACTCCAGCTGCACCGGGCAACAATTCACAAAACTGTCCTGCTGATATTGTAGCGAAGTATTCATAAAGTGAAGAGCACTTAATTTAGCCACACTGTGTCGCCTTAAAGAGCCAGATTTAAGTGTCTTCTAAAAGTCTCTAGCAAGGACTGCAGACGTGCGAAAAGTCTTTTGTATGAGACTTACTGTTGTAGTCAGTGATGCATTGATAACATTAGTCTTTGACGGTACATCCTGTGCATGAATAGATGACGTCAGGGTCTCTTGATGATTAAAGCAACGGGTGGGGCTTAATGGCGCGTGGGTTCATCAGCTTTCTCACCACTCCAAAAGTGTGGAAATAAAAAAAAGGAGAGAGAGAGAGAGAGAGGAAAGAAAAGCCTCACAATGCAGCCAACCTTCCTTTGTAAGGCATGATTTAATACACAACATTCATCTGCCACAAAGCGCCCAGAATTCAGATGCAAGTGAAAAAATCCGTGAATGCGAAATGGCCTGGCGGAAAAACTAACGATTCACTACACACAAGAGTTACAGGGGGACTTATTGATACTGTGGCTGCCTGTAGATACTGGTGGCAGAGAAGGGTAGGTGGAGAATCGATTAACGGAGGCGAAACCACCCTGAACTTCTTCTCTTTTGCAGCAGCGAAGTCCTCGAAAAATCTTCGAATTCCAGCATGGTTTTTTATTGTTGGTGTCTGATAAATTCAGACGTTTTTATTTTATTGTTTAACTTTGCCTTTCAGGTGAGTTGTCTGCGTTTTGGCAGCTGTTTTTGTGTCTCTGTGTGTGTGTATAAAGTAAGCCGGTGATTCAGAGCTCGGTGGATCGGAATAGGGCACGGAACATTGCCTTTTTTATAAAAAAAAAATTCTCCTCCATAAAAAATTGGGCTCACTTGATCGGAGTAATATTACGTTGCAGTTGATCAGGTAGTTAAGCAACTGTTGCATCGCAAGCGGTGAACCGACAATTGCAAGCTTCGAAATAATTCTTGAAACTACAATTTATTTCCAAGAGAACCAAAGTCTATGTGTATATATTTATGTAATGTATAAAGGGAACGATTGCATCTGATTCAGAGTATCGTTGCCTGGAAATAAGACATTGTTTATTTATCAGAGTTACCATCGACATAACTATGATAAATAAACAATGATGGACCTCACTGGTTACTTATGAAATATGCATTGGGCAGCCAAAATATTAGAAATTACTCAGTTTGTATTAATACGATAGAAATCTGTGGATGGCCAATGCTACATGGTCTGCAGAAATGTCAGGATAGGTCAATGCTACAAAAATTAATAGTCTACAGGATGAAGATTAAATCCTCAAGACTTCAAGTTCAAAATCAGCTACAGGAGCAATAATCAGGAAATGGTCAGGGGTACCTTGGTCCTGATCCAGCCACATCTCACCTATGGTATTCTTGCTTGAAGAACACCGATCCAGGAGAGCATAGCTAGGATCATAGCATCGCACGGATAACAGTCGCTATTCGCCTAGGCATTTACTCCTCTAAGTGTCTCAAGACGCTGTAAGGATCTACAGTCATGCTGCCGGCAAGGCTTTCAACAGTGTTGGAATAGATGGCGGTTGCGTCTCCATACGCCTCATTCCAAAACATCCCACAGGTGTTCATTTGGAGTGAGGTCAGGCGAATTTGGAATTCAATCAAAATGGGTGAAATTTTCATTGATTTCTTCCAACCACTTGTGCAAACTGTGGTCCTAATGGCATAGCGCATTATCGTTTAGTAAGATCCCGTTTCTGTCCTGGAAAAAATTCGTAACAGGGGGTCCTAGTTCTTGCCAGAAAAACATGCTCCATAATAAGCAACCACACCACCTACCTGGATAGTGGGCACCGTGCATGACGGGTCCATGGCCTCTTGTTGCTTGAGCCACACACCAAGGCCTCCATCCACGTATTGCACCAGATATTTGGACTCATCCGACCAGCACACTCGTTTTGTTTTCATCCCTCCAGTTTCCAACCAGCGTGTTGTTGGCACCACAGCATTTGCCGTTGACGATTATCAGCGGTGAGAAGATGTCTCTTGGATTATCTGTTATTGAACTCTATACAACTGAGTGAGCGGTGCATCGTCGTTTGGGATATTGTTCTTGCATCTCCCACATTGTACTGTGATGTCATTTGTGGCACAGTGACGTTGAGCGGTTCACGAACATCCAAATTTCGTAATCCTTTATAGTTCTGTCGGCGTGGGGATGGTTTGACCCGTTCGACACCGTTCTTTGTACACCTTAACCACAGTGGGCCTTGAGCAACCGGAAAGACATGCCGTTTCTAATATGGGAGCACCCAACGCACGAGCTCCCACAATCATGCCCTTTTGAAACTCAGTGATATCTTTACTACGTCCTTAACTGCTACTTTATCACTTTGACGCGCCTCCAGATGCAAATTACCACTGCTCTAGCGTACGAAGCTGTTCTGCGTTTTATACTGCGAGCTGTGCGGCATAGTCCCTTACAGATGGGATGGTCATAGTTCAATGATCATTGAGTATTATGTATTTATGTGACAATATAAGAAGGTCTGTATATAAAACTGTATCATCTTTATTCACCTAGGGAACACCTTTATATATAAAGCCTTAGGCCTATGTGCTCTTCCTCTCTGTTCGTTGGTATTTCCCTTATTTTGTAATAATTAATGGGATAAAGAAATATAATTATTGTTGCTATTACGATACTCAGAATTTATGAAAAATGGTAGGGGCGTCCTTTTCTGGAAAGATAGTATAAAAAAAGGGACCGAAAGGCTTTAGGGAGAAAGACTATGAAACGGAATATCCAATCTACCTACTCTCGAGCATATGCGAGATGAAAGCTTATTAATGATTTATCTTCAAGGTGATCCCTTTCTTCCTTCTTTCAACATCCCAATCTGCTCGATCATTGCATAAGGAACTCAGAAATCTTGGTTACTGCCGCCGATGCCACTTTATCAATGAACCAAATGTCAGCGAAGAGTCGGAAACCGACTCCAGTGGTGCTTGAATGAGAGTGAACTGTATATAAAACCAACTGGTAGAGAACCGGAACCAGGTAACGTGGTCTGATGGCTTCCGATTTATACTGTGTTGTACAGGCAGCAGGGGTGCCAAAGGAGATGGATCCATCATATGTCACCAAGGGTGGTGGAATTTGCTGTGTTAGCAATATTCGCATGGCAATGAATTCAAGTTACTGATATCTATAAAAGGATGACAAAAAGCTGCCACATGTTTCAAAATTTATCAGATCGTGTACATCTCGAAGTGCTTCGATTTCACCAAAAAAGAGATGACCTCTTTGGAGATGATATTGTATCTATCGAGCATGATCTGTTCGTAAATGTTAGAAGAATTTGATAGTAAATTCAGTCACTCTCTCTCTCAGCCCCTGTTGTGTCCTCATCCGAATCCCATTGAAAATCGTTAGGACGCATTAGACTTGTTATAAGGGCGCGAGTCCGCTGCCTTCATCACTGAAGGAACTAGAAGAATAATTGCTACCTCTGGCTTGGATTTATACTAATTGCATTTTAGCCTCTAGTTTAATCTTTGCCACATCTAATTCAAGCATTTGGAGATTCAACAAGCTATTGGGACCAGAAAATGAATACATTATCCTCTAATGTGTATTAGGAAATCATATGAAAAAAACACCTCTGATTAGAAATCCTTTTTGGAGATTATATTTGGATACGTGAAGATTGGAGTTTTGTTCCACTCCATCCGTAAGGCTGCATCTACTTATCTCCTTGAATTTTTTTGTTATGGCTTTGAACTGTTGTTGAAAAATATAAGAAGGGTGTTCGGTTAGATTCAGATCTGGACTGTGGACTGGAAATGGCAGGTTCATCATATTATTCTCTTCCAAGCAACTTTCGTTTTGGTCTGGAGCGTTGCCATGCTGACTTAAGTAGGGTCCTTCTCCAAAGTAATACAACGCTGCAGGTAAGGGTAAAATTGTTAAGAGCTTCCTAATAGATAGTTGTGTTCATGATTTGATCGATGATAGCCACTGGACAAATTCAAACTACATAAAACAAGTCTACACTTTCGCACTACCACTATTCACTATTTTTGCAATGCAACTGGGAGGAGGGGGACTTTCTTTGGAGATGCACCAAATCCAGATGCATTCATCTGGTACCTACGTTCTGAAGCTTGATTCATCACTGGAATCACGTTGAAGGATCTCTTTGATCTTCACGTCCCATTCTGTTTCATCCATCTGCCAGTGAGCGTGCATACCCTTTTATTATTTTTAACTGGTACAGTTGTCTACTGGTCATCTGCTCTTGGAAATAAATATGGTATTACGTGGATTGTACGAACTTAAATACCAATTAGAGTTTAGCAATCCGGAAGGTACCACTGAGGTAACCGAGTGGTCATCTGTGAAGGTGCAGAAGCACACGCTTTAAATGTACCGTGGTTCAAGCTTGCACAACTGCTAAATACGGTTAATGATTGCATTCATTACCACACTAATTAATGTAAATTCCTCTGACCGAGAGATCATGCTGGAGTATAAACGAGAGCATTTTTTAAAATATAAAATGGATTTATTATAGGTCAGAGATTACATTTTGACAATGGGGAATGAATTTAATGCAAAACTGTATGGCCACTGTTAATTGTTGGCTTAACAAGACAAAGGTGAAAAATGTCCAATTTAGATCTCAGAAATCTCTGGTAATCAGGAGAGTAGCAATGATTCTGTACGTTGGAAAAGACTCCAACTATCCCTAGATGGAAGAAAACACGAGGACCTGACACCAAGAACAGCAACGTTGCAATGCACACAGGGTTTTGGCAAGAAACATTTCCCAAGAATTTAAGCGCACACATAAGGGTTCGAAGACACAGGTGTGTGTATGATGGTCGATCCATCACGTCTAATGACAGCCAAAGAAAGGTGTACCGTAATAATTACAGATACAGCCAATACATACTGCACCCAGGAGCTACAGATTATTGCCCATAGCCTTTGGGTCTTCCATCACAATCGCGTGCGCCGAACGCACGAGGTAAAAAAGGCAAAGGACTCTCACACGCGTGCAACATTTTATGTAACAACGCCAGTGAAACAATCGCTTGGCGAAGCTTTATTATTGCTGCCACCATTGCCGAACAAACCTCGGCATAGTGATACAGGCGTCATCAATCTCTAACTTCCTCTCGACTCGGCTGTGCTCACGAACATGCAGGGTAGCTAGCAGAGACGGGATTCAGTCCCATCTATCACAGGTGGGAGCCTTAGCGATGCCAATGGCAGTCGTATTTTACGGGTGGGGTCTATTCTCGTGCCACTAAGTCCTGTAGAAGACATGTATAATTAGGAATAATTATTCCGCAATCGCTGTTGTCACGACGACCTCTGTGGACACTTCAGCCACGTGAAACAGATGGCGCTCTTTTTCTAGCTTCGACTGACCTGCATGTGACAATTTTTTTCACATGTTTTTATAGTTGTCCCCGGCATACGAATTATACATTTTGCACTAAGATTGCTTCGGTTACACATGCTGTGTTTATTTAACAATGCTTTCCTGATTGACGATCTTGCATGCGACACTGCACGTGTGGTACAGATCGTGATCCATTGTTGCGTAATAATTTTCACATAATTGTCAGTTTCGCCTTTTTCTGAGTATCTTTTGCTTCGTAATTATATGTTCGATTGTTGCTGAATGCATAAATTATTAAGGGGACAACATGTGCTACTTTAGTTTTGTACTACTTCTTTGTCCCCTTTCCCAGTAATCAATTGCTGCGGGTTTTCCAAGAGTTAACTTGCTCCTTTTGGAAATAAACGCAAAATATTAGAATTAAAGCGCAATATCTTTGTATTTTCTTTTTGAAATATCCCGTTACGATGGAATAATGCAAAAATAAATTGTAGTCAGGAAATTCAAATGAAAATGCTCCCCCGAGTCAATGTCCCATCTTGTATTATGGATTCAATGTATGTCAAACTTTGTGGATACGTGGCAAGACATGCGCACCGTTGGAAAAGAGTGGCGCTCATGATTTTGAAAGAGATACGAGAGTGTGAATGTATCTGGGAGTTACTATAAATTGTGAATACGTCACACCAAACTCGTAAATCGTTCGGCGATGTTATCAAACCCGAGAAAACACCACTGAGGTGGAGAACTTTCTTAAAATAGGTTCTAAGTTAGAATAGCTATACAGAAGCTACTCATTATAGTGATGAATATATCTTTACGAGTCCCCCTCCCCCCCTTCTGTGTGCCTCCTCAATCTTAAGGGCGCAATAGACACCTAATAATCTGTTCATTTTACTGAACTGCGTCTCTGGAAATCCTTTTTTCGCCGAGTGTGGAAGGGCTAAGTGTTAAACTGTAATTTACAACTCAAAGGGGCTCGTTAACTACGGCATTTCCCTCCAAAACAAATTAATATTACAGCGTGAAGCCTATACTTTATCTGGTACACAAGAACAGTGAAAGGATGCTTTGCTCATCTTTCATAACGTTATCACAGCATCAGGGAACAGACAGGCTTAGCTGTGACCGACATGTCATCAGTTAGCTCTCCGCTGGGAGGAGCACTTGTGTCTACATGACAAATGTCATGCATTCCTCCGTTCCCGGACAAAGCAGCGTCCTTCCATCTTCCTCAACTGATGTGTTAACAGTGATTCACGGGATGCAGCGTTCCTCTCTCTCTCTCTCTCTCTCTCTCTTCCCCCTACCCCCCGATATCCCAATCTCTTCATCCTCTATTGACAACGTTTTAAATATCTATTGGAGATAAATTTCCTTTAATACAATTATTCCAAGTGTTTAGAATTAGGGAAATTGAAAACATCTCTCTCGCTGTCAGCGTCTGCTCCATTATTGTTCCCTTTACGTTAACCTTTCTTTCTTTTCTTTTACTTGAAGCTTTAAGTTAGTCTGTAATTAATTAAAGCAAGCTTTAACTATCAGATGAGAGATAATACAATACAAATACAATCCATCCTTATACAATCAGAATGGTTAAAGGATAAACAAGAGGGCCTACAGATTTAAAAACTGGATTTCAAGTTTGGCCCCCCATCCATTGAAAACGAATGTTTCTATTTTATTAATTTGGTTTTTAATTCCATTATATTTCTTGAATTTAATATTTTCCCTCTTTCTTTGATGTATTTGGACGATTTATGCATTGATGAATGTTCTTCACAATTTTTGAAGATTTTCTTCTCCATTGTGAAGAACATTCACTTTTTGTGAATGTTCTTCACAACTTGGGATTTCCGTTATGTTAATATTAAGTGGAACACAGTCTTGCTCCATGTCATCGTAGTCTGTAACCGTGGTTTCAGAGTGCATTAAGCGTCTATCCACGGGTTCAGACCTTAATCTAATTGAGAATCTCTGGGGTAAGTGGAGGAGGAGGTTATTCGACGGCTGCTACCCTGAGAGCAGTGCACTGATCATTAATTATTAGAATGCAAAACTGGGCGAGCCAATGTTGACCCTGATTTATGTATGCCGTTGGTAGAATGTATACTTTGTGGAAATTGCAAGCGGTCATTACTTCGGAAGGATGATGTGTGGTTTTAAATACAGTACTTTATCTGTGTCTTCCTCCAAAGCATTGAAATCCGCACAGTAAATCGGATAATGCCGGAATGAATCTTATGGTGTAAGATTTCTTAGATTAGGGAAACGCTTTACCATTTTTTTATCTTCTCATAATCGTAAATTACTCATTTATTGGATCACATAAAACCACAATGTAACAGTAAGTCACAATACCCTATGATTCAACAATGTGCAAGTCTTCGTTGAATCATGCGGTATTTAACAATGTGAAAGTTTTCGTTGAATCATGCTGTGTTTAACAATGAAAGTCTTCATATTGAACAATGTGAAGATCTTTGTCAAAGCAACAGATTTTGAATATAGTTATAACTGAACATTAATCATATCCATTGTTAAACACTGTGACGTAATAATAAACTTGTGACGTAATAATAAACTTGTGACGTAATAATACACTTTTTTTTTTTTTCGTTAAATGAACAAATGGATTCAAAGCCGCTGAATTAAAATTGTGCGCCAATGTTTTTAGCACCTCAGTGTACTCGATGAAGTCTCACTATTAATGTATAATGTTCAAAAAATTAAAAAGTCAAGTGGAATACTCTCTGTTAGATTCTGGCGATTTCGAGACATTAATTTTCATTCTTAGCAAAAGGGGATGAAATGAATGCACGAAAGAACCTTCTTACTTTTGCACAAATTGGTTTTTACTAGAAGCAGTTAGAAAGGCGAAGTCGGAGAATGGTGCGGACAGTTAGTACGAGATCATTCCGCTCTTTACTTTCGCTAGATATGTAATTTCTTTAATTTGTGCCATCTCCGAATTAATAACAAGGCCCTGCATTTTCGATTTCGAGCTAATTTTAAATTTAACCCGCATAATAATAAGAGCAATGGCAGAAACGTTTGATTAGAAAGAAGTGCGAGAGAGAGAGAGAGAAGATTATGCATCGTTCGCTACCTAGGAAATTATTTGCGAGATGCCAGGGGCAAAAACTATTTGGCAGAGTTACAATATCATTAAGAGAAAGAGCCAATTTTCATTAAACTAGTGGGATGCATCCGTGTAAATAAATAGGAAAAGTGCCAAGTAATTACATATTGCCTTCTTTACACTCCTCTCTGAAAGATTAATGATATGCGCTTGTAATTTTTCCGTGTTTAAATGCAGTTTTTTAGGCGCTGTCCGATCCTGCACAGGTACGAGAACGGATACTGTATTCCCGCGCTGTAATAATCTCGATGCCTTTAATATTCGAACGCGTAACCTACAGGCGGAATGATTGTCGCGAAAAAAGGCGATCCTGCTGTCATATTTCATTAGTTATCTTCGCTAGAAAACTGCTCTGTTTTGTTTTTCAACAAACTAATTATCAGAACTTGCGATTATTGCATATAAGTTGTTTGCTTCTTTCGTTGTTCACTTTAACTTTTGGTACGTAGTTCCCACTACTTGAAATCACCCCTGCGTAATAGAGAGAAAGAACTGCCTAAAATCATGACTTAAATCGGTAGAAAAACCAAATAAACTTGATACATTTTTAAATGAATATCAATAGTTTAAATAACATCAAATCCGTACTTGAATAATGCGTGTTTTATATCCCTTGTCCATTGGACTCTTCTAGTACACCTTTGTGACTAATGGTTGAGATCACTTTCCCTCTACACCGTGTGGTGAGGATATATTTGGGTTCCAGTCCTGTACAGACAGCAGGAACTTAAATAGATTTATCATCCGGAAATTTGGGTTTTTTATCCATAAAACAAAGTCCATCGTAGGGTTAATTTACAGATAAATATACAGGCACCTCAAGTCCTTGCTTTCCTTGGCGTCAGAATACACAAATGTTAGTAAAGAAATAGGATGAAGTTCTGAATTTTATTCCCGATGGATAGGAACCGGTGGTTCATTGTAGACAATACAAAATGCACAGTTTTTCTCGGTATTTCTTAATAACTAAAGGGATATGCTATAAGGATGTTCACGCCTCATTATGTATCAAAACAATTACAAGATGGACTCTTCGTTTCGATAACGGAGTACGTGCCTCAGGTTTCGCTCTTGTGGGCTAGCATAGTTGATATAATCACCGTGTTTTTTCACACAGGGTTGGAGAAAAGATCAGAGTTTGAATCCGGTCGATTACTCGAGGAATTTTTATGGGCTTTTTTTCAAAACATGACCCACTTAGTTTCAGGCGAGGATTGCATGGTTTCTTTCTCCTGGAAATTGGGGATTTTCATCTGGAAAACACGCAAATCAACCACAGTACTCCAATTTATAAACACAATATACTGATCCCTCATAGCCTTAGTTGCTTTGGTGCTGTTTATTGTGCATATACATCTTGTTAACAATCAAACCTTTTTTGAAGGTTTTTTTATATTCATTTTCCACTCTTTTTCTCTTCGAAGTGAGTAGAAATCGGGAAATTCAATGTTTGGAATCTTTCAATTCTTAGGTTAGAATTTTCTTCGGATTGAATTGCCTTATATAAAACGGAGAGAAAGAGAGAAGAAGAATTAACGCTTATGACAGATAATGTAAAACTCTCAGAGAGAGAGAGAGCATTTTTTAAAAGTTGCGCAGTGAGATCAGTACGATAGTGCGAGATGAAAAAGCGACAGCCCCCTTTGAGTGTATTTCGTAGCGAGAGAATTAAATGACTTATCGTTCTACACCGCTCTTATCTTCAGCCTGTCATATCTTGGGCGAGAAAGCAGTTCGCAATTATTTCTTTCCTAGTTTACATATAATACCCTTTATAGAAATATCGACAAGTGTTCTCTGATATTGCGTGCGATTGCCGTTTTATACGTATCCGCATTTTGGTATTCCCTTTTGATCAATCTGGTAATGAATTAAATTAGTGTCAGAGCCTATCTGCACGTATCGATCTCGATATGCTCAGCTCACAGAAGCGTGAATCAGATATCTCCTCCCTATGGGTAAATGGAGTTTGCTTAGAGAAAAACCTGTTTGAATTCAATGAATGTTAAGAGGCCATTTGACAACAGGTTTTAGCATAGTTATTTAACCTCCTCCTGCAGCCCTAAAGATTTCGGCACAGGACACAGCTGCGCTTTCAACTTTATCTTTAAACAACGCATTCTGAATGGAGATGAAAACCAATCACCGGCTTTTTCTGAATGCCTTTATCGATTCACATCTGTTGATTTTCATGGAACGAAGGAAGGAAGGAAGGAAGAAGCTGCATTGGTAATATATCTCAGAAATAATTCCTCTTCCTTACTGCGCGTTTACGATTACGTCAAGGATTACTCCGTGCGGAGAATGCAGTTATGGCCATACACCAAATGTCGACAAAGAAGCTGGAAAAAATACTTTTTTTTCCCAGTGGATATGTTTTAACATTTTTAGGAGTGTTAACATATAAGCGTAAAGCGCCTATTATCATCACTTTTGTATATAAGTCTGTCTATTATCTGTACGTCCGTCCGCATGTAATAACTTACTTCTCAGTTGATGGATTTTCAAGAAAATTTTAAAACTGGCTCTCTCAGAACGATCTGTGAAGCCCTCCTAAATAAAATTTCATTGAAATCGAACCAATAGAGATCCGGCAATTAAAATTCAGTTGTAAAATATGCAGAAGCAAATACAACTTAGTGTTTATTTTATTTCTATCCTTGAGGTCCCTCACAATAACGGCTACAGTCAAATACCATTCAACCACTCTTTGAAATCAACCGTTCACCTGACTTCTGACGCAATAAATCCATTCCATCTCTTGTCACATGACATATTGCTCCATCTTATTTGAACCGTAAATAAACTCTTTTATACGAAGTTAAGAAAACAGGAACTGTTCCAAAATGTTTTGTTAGTTTTCTACATTCATTGTCACAATGTCACAATCCTCTTCAGAAAGAAATTTAAGTTTGAAAACACCGCACGCTACGCACAGTAACGCGGTTTGGATATATACGTTCCTTTCTTGAATAATCTGAGGATCATCTTCAGTCCAATATATGCCAATTCTACCCGTTTTCTTTACTAAATCGATGCCGATTCTGTTCGCTCACTTGGACGTTCAAATCGAAATGGTTTTGGCCACGAAGAGTGTGTTGTTATGACATTTTGATTGTCTGCAGAGATGTTTATACTTTTCTGGCTAACATTTATCTCCGCTGGAAATTTTTATTGTTGATTTTTATACCTTGTTGCTCTGTAGTAATTATTGCCACAATTATACTTCTTGTTACAGATGGAACATCCTTTCTGATGAGGAGAAACTGTGCGAGTGATGTGGCAGCATGAAATTAGGCACGCGGAAGGTAGAGAAGATTGTTCGTTATAAAAAAGTACGAACTTTAGGGCAAGTAAGGCTCTTGGAGTAGATAACACCTATAAATTTTGAGACAGGCCATAGTGAGTGCATAGATAGAACCATTAAGGTTAATTATAAGGGCATAATTGGATTCGGTAGAGATTGCTTTAGATCGAAGAAGTACCACTTATCGCCTATAACTAAAGATAGCTGTAAGAGCGAAGTGGATAACCACCAACCGATAAGTCTGACTTCAACGGTAGGGAAAATTATGGAGGACGTGATCAAAAGTCAATAAAGGTCCACTCAGATAGAAATGTAATTCTCAAGAAGATACTTCTTGGTTTAGTAAAGAAATAAACCATATTTAACCAACTTGGTTAATTATTTTGATAGAGTCGCTGATGAGGTGGATGTAAGGAGTAATTTTGACATTGTTCATCTGGATTTCAGCAAAACATTTGAATCAGACCCGCAAAAGAGGTTACTGTATGTGCTGGAACCGGGTTGGTATCACTGAAAAATCCTTATATGGATCGCAGGATGACTGCAGAGCAGGAGGCAGAGGTTTGTGATTAATAGTTACTCTTCACATTGGGCTAACGTAAGAAGTGGACGTCAAGGATCGGTACTTGAATTACTACTATTTCTGACTTTCTTAAATGATATCTGTGATGGGATTCAATACATGATGTCAAGGTCGGAGAGATTAACGCCAAGCAGCGCTTCTTCAGGAATGGTCAGAGAAGTGGTAGCTATGTGTCAATTGCATAAAAATACGTGAGTAGGGAATTGTTTTTCCTTTCATTTTCTGTGTCAGGTTTTTAGTAGTGGATTTTTATGTAATCATTCTTCCTTGGTTGTTTCTGATTCTTGAAGTGGCTTAAAACTGTGCAAAAGAGATGGAGAAATATGTCATTTTAATGGATTTCTCCTGAACCTGATTCGAAAGTTTCCTTTTTATACGTAATCCATCCATGGTTGTCAACGCAGCAGTTCGAAAGGAGGTGTGAGTATTCCTCATGACGTTGTATAAATCCCACTCAGTCAATTTGAGCAACTTCGGGTGTTCAGAATGTGCTACACGTGGATGATTTAATTTAAACCACCAATAAGCAGTCAGCGTTCAGCCACAACACAATCAAACCAGTCTTAGAACAACCAGATTTATAGATAAGAAATACTGACACCTAATGGGCTCAGTTTCCTTTGAAATAATTGAAAATATCTATTTCCATCTCGATATGCTAACAGATTCTCTTGAACTTTGGAAAAACCCAACAAGTGCCTCTGCTATCAGAACCAGATGGTCTTTCACATGAAAGACAAAGGGACTGTCATCCGTTTAGACTGAACACAAGGAGAGTCAAAATGAGTGAATGATCTACAATTCCTACCCAAGTTGATAAAAGCGATAAACTTCACCTAGGAGTTTTGCCTTAGAATATTATACTCACTTGTGTGACCAGCTGCTAGAGCTCTGTCAGTCAGTCTTTAATTTATCTGCATAAGCACAGACAAATAAACTTAGTATAAATATATTGATCCATTTGATCATTAGATCGATTTCGACGCTCAATTCGCATCCATCTAAGATGTTCCATGGGATTATGAATGCAGCTTCAGTGCTGCATCCATAATCCCATGGAACTGGATTCAGAAATTTTGGGTTTCAATAACCCCAAAATCAAATCTGACCTTACGCACAGATTTGATTTTGGGGTTATTGAAGTATTTTTTGGGTAGAAGAGCTGTAAATATGATTGGTTGGTGGTCCGATTGAAAGATGTCGCTTGTGGTTTCTTCGAGTTGACATATCGCCGAAGAATGGACTGTGTCCAGCAGGTTTTGGTCTCTCGTTGGCCAGCAGTTAATTTGGTTGGTGGTCCGACTGAAACATGTCGCCCGTGGTTCCTTCGAGTTGACACATCGCCGAAAAATAGACCGTGTCCAGCAGGTTTTGGTCTCTCGTTGTCCAGCAGTTTGGAAGATTGGGAAAGATTCTGTGAGCTGACTTTTGAGGTGTTGGATAGATGCCGGAAGATTGAAGTCTCCACATACAACATGAGTGACTGCTGGGTGCAGATTGTTTATTAACCAGTTGGTGGTTTTGTCGATGGCCATCATAGTTGGCGTTGGAGGAAGGTGAAGAATGTGACATCTATAGTAGTATCTTGATGTTTCAGAGTTACCATTAAGACTTCCACGTCTTGATATTTATGTAAATTATTTTATTATAATAGTCTGTTCTTTATTATCAGAAATTCTTATCTATTTGGAATGTCTTCTACTTTCTAAACATATAAATCCAAACCTTCTACAGAAATAAATATAATGAATACATATTTCATTCGCAATATGTATTGTAGTGCTGCATATGAGGGAAATGACCTCAATTATTTCGGAGTGCGTTTATACCTTAACATAATTGTGCTCACTGTATCGAAGGTTCCAAATTGGTGCAAATATTCGGCCCAATTATTTGCAGCAGCATTTTTTCGGAATGTAAACGTATTTGTGGAGGATAAACTAATATAATTAAGCAGTAAATCCTCTGAATATACCCACTTTTCAAATATATCCTGTTCATTTATAATTCTTAAATATTTTAAAACATTTTTTGAGCTGTTTATTTTATAAATTAATCATAATATTTGAATTCATTTTTCCTGATTTTCTGGCAAAAATATATTTAGTTTTAAAGGATTATAATACATATAATATATACGTATATTAAGATGTCTTTTGCGAAATTATACTTTAGACATATATACGACAATAAACAAAATCTGGAATGTTCTGTATTTTGGCCTTAATATGAATTCTTGTGTGAGGATCTATATTAAATCTACAATCTAGTTTAGGACTGTGAATTATATAATATAGAACTTGAGAACGGGTACAGAAAGAACTTATTTAATGAGATGTTTTAAATAATGTAAAGTTCTTAGCATGCTTTTGTGTTAAAACGGATGTTATGTGTCTGAAGTTTTATCAGGCTACTAAGGACTGGAGTAATTATTTATACTGATTTAGAGATGATGATATTCTTTGCCATTTTCCCTCTTTCGTATTTGTTATTCTCAAATTCCAAAGGTCAGACTGGCATAGATAATATCTAAGGGATGTGCGATGTTTATGACAACATGATTTGTGTCTGCGGATAGCATTGGTATGCACAGATTGGTTTGTGGTTGTTAACAATCATGAGACATGCTGGAAATTCTTTTATTGTTAAGAGGACTGCTTTAAGACATGTCTGCTATTCTGGGGGGAGAGGAGGAGGATAGAGTTGATATGCAGAGAGTGGTTTGTGGTTGTTGACAATCATGGGACATGCTGGAAATGCTTTTATTGTTAAGACGTGTCTGCAATTCTCAAAGAGGAGGACATTTCTATTGATGTCTATTGGAATTAAACCACATCTAGTAATTTTTTTAAGATAGAAGTTATTCAACGCTCTTTATCACTTTATATCTTATTATATTAGAATATTCTCGCTTGTATTTTATGAAGGAAAAATGGGCCGGTATTACAAATCTCCCAAAGTATAACTACAAAGAACTCTCCTCCACTTAATATCATCCAACGACTTATTGGATGTCATTAACGAGTTCGAGTCTTGTTCCGTGTTCTCAACGAGAGCGCCTCCTACCGATTGCCGAAGGAAATGCGCAAAGACCCTGCAAGCAAGCATGGCTGCGATCCCACCAAACGCTGTTGATCAGTTGAAGAAACTGTTGCCTAGTGTGCGGACAAAAACATTCTTTCCCAGCGGCAGTAACAACCTCAGCGTCCTACTTCCCGAGCCGATAACACGGTACAATAGGCACTGTAAGACGACTTCGGTATCTGCTGGACAGAGAAATTAATTTTCCCAGCAGCGATGTGAGCAGCCGGCCGTGAGACATAGACCTCAATAGGGAGATCTACAAATAGGGCCTGTAAACTGCTCGTGTCCCATATAGTTGCCGCTTTGATGCGCTTATCGCCCAGTTCGGAGTCAATATAAAATCGATGACGCGCTGCAGAGATGCTTGGCTTGTTGCCTTTTGCGCAGGGAGGGGGGGAGAGGGGAAGGGAGGGCCTTAATCGGTCGGTATTGAGGCTGAAGACTTTCTCCCCGAACATCGCAGGCGGCTGCACGGTCGCTGAACACGGATGCTCTCCGGCAATCAACTGCTTTTACTTTGTGGTGCCATTGAAGCTTTCCTATTTATCCATGATCGTCCGTTTGTCACTGGGTGGTTGCAGCGGGGTCTGTACCTCTCCGTGCAGGCGAACGCTGGGTGACCACCCACCTGGAAAGTTGAGGACAGTTAAAGTAGCCAGCCGTTCAGGAACCGGGGGGGGTTTCAGATGGGGAGAGACACGATGCTCGGCGATAGTTTGTGTCTGATTGTGGCACAAAGTAAGAGAAATGATGTGAAGTCGGTTTGGTCACTGATGGAGGAAGTCCGCGATGCCGAAGAGAACTCTGTAAAACTTGTTACCCTTTTCTTCCAGTGTCATCTTCTTCGCTTTTAATTCTTTCTTGGCCTTCTGCAATCGACTATTTATTTAAGTCATTCTTCTTGTTCCATTTTCCGCTTATTTTATTTTTTTCCCCCCATCCTATTTTCTTTTTCTTCCGATGAAGACGGCGCCTCCGACATGCTCCGGTAACAAATGACTTCATTAATAAACGTAACACATGGACCGTACGGCACGAGGCTCTACTAAGTTCTATTGCTTCATTTGTCTCTCCTTGACATTTCGTTTGCTACTCTGCCATTATTAATGAAATGAAGCTGAACTTCATTACAGCCTCTTCAAGAAAGTTAATGCGAAATTACGATTTGAAAAACAGCCCTGCAAGCTGAGAATATATGCATTTTTTGCCCCGTTCGTGTGAACAGTAATAGTGATTTAGCTCAGTTCTTCATTCGTTCACGCACTCGGTGTGCACTGTATCGCTCGGCAATCGTTAATATCCGCTGTTTATTTTGCGTGGTTAGAGGGCGATTTTGAGTGCACTCAGGAAAGTCCAGATGGAGTATAAAGATGCTGCCATTCTTTTAATGAATGAGGAACAGCGGAAGTTTCTCTCCCCCCACCTCCCTTTCGTTCTCTCCAGAAAGTGGGGTAGTTAAAGTACACCGCTGTCTTATATTTACGCTCCTAATTTTGTAAACAGATCGACCTTGGAAATTTTGAAAGTTGATGGAGTATTATTGGAGGTTGAGCAACAGTGCCGAACGTATTTAAAATTTAGTGAAGTCTTTGGATATTGGATCGTATTTTTAAAGTTGTAGCCTTATTTGGGGACTATAAGCCCGTATATTCCATTTAATATTTTATTATTATGCAATTGCTTTCATTTTGGGTTGGACGAATTTTGAATTCCTGTAGTTTTGGGCTTAACATTAGTCAGCTTGATGTTATGGGAGCAGTTGTGCCCATGGATGTATACGCATCACCAATAGTTTCAGAATGATCCTCTGGCGCCTTATGGTCTCAGCCTGCCCATGCACCATAAAACTCCAACCAACCTTTAACTTTACGGTATTGCCAGTACCGTAAAGATCGTGGATTGAATACCAGTTCCATCCACGATCTGTACTAGTTTTTGATAATGGATATTGTCCAGGTACTTTTATTGAAAATCTGGATTCGTAATTTGTTGATTTATTTAGAGTTACCTGTATTGGTGAATTTGAACCGAAGGAAATCGTACCAAATGATGCATATGGTAAATCTATGGCTCCTGTTATGCCAATAAGTCAGTTGGAATTTGATTTGTATAGTTATCCACTGTAAATGAGGTGAGCGACTTTGTATGTCTGTTACAATGAAAGCAAATTCGCAAGCACATTGAATTTATTCAAGGTGGAACTCCACTAGACCATTCCAGAGGTGCGAAGTTTCCTTTATTAAAAGTTAGAAGGATAAAGACCAGGGTTAGATCATCCGAAGAAGCGCTCTCCCAGAATAGTCTCACTGTCTAAAAATGAAATTCTCGCTATAAAAGTCCCTCCAGACCAGACAGAAGGAAGACTCTTTCTGAAAGAGTGGAAGAACAATGATGGTGGCCACTGAATAGCCGTAAAGCCTAATGATGTCAAAGAACACAAATCATATAACTATTTCAGGCTGTTCTTTATTAATGAAATTTATTGTCAGAACTAGAAGGGAGTGCTCATGAACATCTGGCACAAAAAGACCATGGTGGTTATCTCCAATATGGTGAAGTGAGAGGGATTTATAATAAAAAGTTATGGAAGGCTTTTAGTTCCAATAAGCTCCAAAAATCTAGATGCAAGCTAGGTGTGTACCGAATTGTTTTGAATTGTGATATCGATAAAATGATTTAAAACTCTAAAAGTATTTAACAATAATAATCTATAAAACTGTTAATGCTTATTCAGATGAATCCCATCTTTACGAAGCAAATTCAATCAACCGATTTGAGTCTGCTAGGCTGCACAAAAATCTGTTCAATATGCGTTTATCCAGTATCAGCATCCTTCGGATGCAAAGTCTAAGAATAAAAAAATTAAATGATTTAAGTTTTCTTATCGATCTCTTACATTTTATTTCTTCTGATACCTGAGGGGTGTGAAATATTCTTTAACATTTTATTTGTGGACAATAGAAATATCATACCTGAAAAACTCTTATGATCCACAGAGAAGACGTAGAATTAGAACACGTGCACATCCATTACGTTTACTGAGACTAATGGCTTCATCTTTTCTTACCAGACAAAGAAGTGACCAAAGCGGACCTTTGTTTGAACTAACAAAATTTATGAAACGGGGATCCTTATTTTTATCCTGCCTGAGTGACTTAAGCCATTGATTTATACTTAGGTGAAATAACCCAGGCGATTTTGTTTATATTTGTATTCCTTCAGGTAGATGCTTTAGGATAAAAAACAAGAAAGTTTCTGCCGAATGTGGAAAATAAGTTGCTGGCAATTCCCTTTCGAGAAAATGACTTTATATCTAGCAAGAATGTGCTGAATAATTGGCCATTTATCTGGTACTGTAATATAACCATCATAAGCGTATGGGATAAAGGGTAGGCTATGGGTTAGCGGATAGCGTGCAGGTAGAGAATTCCAAACGCGTGTGTTGGAGCTTTCGCGACTCTATAAATACGTAGTCCACTCTAAGGCCCTTATAATGATGGTCTCTCAATAGAAATTAATTTATTTGCTCATAATTACAATGTGATATTTTTCTCTGATATTTATTTATTATTTAAAACGAATTCTTCAATGGAAACTGTTCAAACCCAGATATTAAACATTGGATAGTCAAGAAAAATTCTGGTGTGTGTCGTGTTCAAGAATCATTCCCATTCTTAGGAGGATATTAATTCACTCAATTTTATAAAAAGAGGCGGAAAAAGCCGAATAGGCCTACACATTATGAGCTGATCTGTGATCTGAAGGAAGATTGAATAAATAACATAAATAGCCTGCCTTTAACAAGAAAAGATTTCGAAATAAGGAGAAATTTCAGAGAACATAAGAGAAAAGCGGTTACGTTTCATCGCCGTGAATCGAGTATCCGACTCGATCAGTCGAGATGTTCATCCACTGTTCTAAAGATTGATCGAAATCCTTGGCTTGTTATTCTATGTCCTCTTTTCTTGAAAAGAATCTTTCAGCCCATCGATAAACGCTTGATTTCGTTTGGGGATTGTTCTCTGAGAGACGTTAAGTATATGCACAACAAAATTCTGGCCGATCGTTCTGATTTATTCACCAGAGATTTCATAATACCCTACAGACTCCGTTCTATTTATGGTCCTAACAGGCTCAACGAAACTCACGTGCTCCTTTAAAAAGATTTTTTACTTATCAAAAAGAGATATTTTGAATTCTTTCAATGTACCCTGTCTATTTCTATATGGATAAAGTGAGAAAGATACTGGAAAAACGGAGGTGAAGGAATATGAAAAAAAAGGGGAGAAAAGTGGAAGATGGGGAGGAGATCGAAGAAGAAAGTGGAAGATGGGGAGGAGATCGAAGGAGAAAGCGAAAGAAGGGTAGATCGTTGGAATTTACTTCAGATATGAAATACTATTCTTGGATAAATGAATAATCAATTTCAAATCGATGTAATTGAATATCAAAGTTAATTTCTTATTTTTTTTAAGTGACAGGAAGTTGGTGATTGATTTCTAAGAACATGTAATCATTTTAGCCTAGAAAATGTTCCTCACTTATATATATATTATCTTTTTCATCTTCCTGCATTTCCTAAATCGTAATTTTTAATGTGGTCATATAACGTTTTATTGTAGCCACTCTGCTCCATGTCCAATTTCCTCCAAATTGCTCATACTTCGGTTCCGTTCTCAGACCAGCTATGGAACGTGCCACAATCAGGTATATCGAGTAATAGGTAATGACTGGTTTAGAGATATAAAGATTACTGCATATCTGGGGCAAACGTTGCCCGCTCCTGGTGGAACAGCAGCAAACTGTCGAGCGCCCACATACACACGCGCGCACACGGGGGGTACTGGGAAAGAACCGAGATACAATTACCGTTTGGCTAATGTGCAGGAAGTGCGGCAATCAAGACCGGAAGGACGAAGTTCGGTATTGACGGAGAGATCAGAAATCAATCAGACGCTTCTCTTTCTGCAGACCCAGGAGAGGTCACCTAAGGGTCTTGTGTGTTCATAACTACAGGAAGATGACCTGAATAGAGATGATGGTAGGAGGGGAACCAGAGAAATAAGAAACGACTGAGCAGGTTCTTGGATGTGACCAAGAATAGTGCAATGATTCCACTTCGCTTGACAGGGGTAATGATGCTTTGATAAGCGCAATGTGTCTTCATAGTGGCGCCGCCTAGCCAGATGAAAAAAAAAAGTCCATAATCAAGACCTATCAGTAATAATTACAAATGCCTTTATGCCTATGGATTTAGGTGCTGGATTGGTGAAAGGTCTTTGCTCAATGGATTCCGTTCTGCAGACTTGGACATTGCTGCTTCCATTTTTCTTAAACTTGTCTTGCGTCTTCGAAGCTTGAAAGTTAAGTCTTTTTCCAGCGCAGTATCCCGGTGTATTCTAAAATAAAGGTTGTATAAATGTTCTTTTAGAATGCAGATTTCTCTTGAGCTTCTTAAGGAAAGATTCTTAAGTTATTTGTTGGGAAAAAAGTTTCTAAGACACTTCTTAAGAAATGCTTCATCCACATAGCTAGACATTTGAATAATACACCCTTTAGTTTATTTACTTTACCGGATTTTTCTCCAGTTTTCAGAAGTAGTCCGGGTTTCTTCGAGTTTCTTGTTGTGGTATTAGATTGTTTTCCAAACATTCCGATTTTTCCCTTTCTTTACCCGAAACCATTTGCGGTTAAGGGAGAAAAGAAAATGTATTATTTACTCTCTGTTATTTTAGTAAATTTTTTTTTCTCTTTTGTAGAGGCTGTCTCAGTAAAGCAGACGTTTTGATGTTGCTGATATAAACGAATTTTGCTGTAATATGATTTTGGTACTTCGTTATTTTTTTCCCTCTGCAAACTAGATAAAAGTCTTGAGTAGGAGGAGGATGGGGAGGAGGGGGGGACCGAAACGGGAAGGAAAATCAAAGAAACCGTACCTTGAAGTACTTTTTAGAAAAGTAGTTGTTCTTTGTTACAGGCGTTCTAATCATCGCTGCCCTAAAAGTCTTCATCAACCTTCCGTATCTGACGTAGCTATTTTGATGGGCATTCCTACCCTTAGAAAGAATTTTTTCCTTTGTTTTTTTTTCTTCTTCTTGCTTCGCCGAAAGCACCGTAGCATGTTGTGGCTCATAAAAAAGGAGAATGGCGGCATGTTTTATCGAAAGCTTATATTTCATCGAGACGTGTATTGATCCACGAAATCGAACTAGTCCTGTGCAACAGGAGACAAGCCAAGAGACAAGATCGTTCGCTTTCTTCGACTCTCATCTCACCTCGGCATTCACAGCTACTTTGTTCATTCCTCCATCCTCCCCGTTCCCTCCTATACGGGGAACGTTAATCCGCACAGAAAGCTAGCGAGTATGTGTAATGAATACGCATAATCTCCCAGTTAGTACGAGATAAGTGCAATGATGAACAATTTAGTCGGTGACGTTGAAGGAAGTAACTACATCCAATGTGGCAACCTCACTGGGGCTTAAGCGCTAACTCCGATCTCATAGTCGACACGGCATTACATTTGAATCCCTGCGTCTGTATTTGAGCCACATTTCGTAATTGGGTTCCGTCACAAACACCAACTGGGAGCTCATTTTGAAAACGGTCATCAGTGTGTGCTGGTTGTTCGTGAAAAGTAACTTGAGGGGGAAGAGGATGAGGAGGAGGAGATGAATAAATGAAAGGGGGTTGAAATTTATTCCTTTTGTCTTGTTGTTGGAAAGATAACGAAGAAAAGATTATTATTCAGCCCGAAATCAAAGCCAGAAGCGTTCTTTTGAATTTTTATGAGTGTATTAAGTTTATTTGGAGGGGAAAATTGCGCTCGTGTTTAGAGGTGTCTGTGTTTATTTTTTTTTAAGAATTGCTGCTTTTGTTTCTTAGACGGGGATAATTTTAATTTAAATCGTGTGTGGATATCCAACTGGCTAGTATTTTCTCTAGTTAATTGATTAATTATGTCTGGTTAAGCAGCAGAATAATTTATATTTGCAAAAACGTACAAAAAAAACAAGAAACATATTTCAAATTTGAATTCCTGAAAAGACAACCGAGTGCATTTAATGAAAATAAATATTTGTTTGCGCCATTTTTATGCATTCTTAAACGTTCAGGACCGCTGGCTTGCAGCCAAACATTCTGGAAAGACTGAAAAACCATGAAGTACACTGACTTTGACTCAATGAGATGCGTGTGTCCACTTGATTATCACTTTCAAATATTGATAGTTACGTTATTCGAAATATTTCTCAGTTTATATAAAAACTACTCAGGTGGGGTCGTATGAAAGATTCACTAAAGTCTTTTAGATCTGTATGATATCGAAACTGTTTTTTATGACTGTTCGTAGAAATTAACTACATTCGGAGAAGACTGTCCTTTCACGAACTCCTGAAGGAATCATCTCATGCGCCCATGAGATGATTCCTTTGGCAAGTCAAATCTTGACACGGTTATCCTGTAGTGTGCTCTTAATATGCTTAATGAAACATATCGTCTCTCTATCTCTTGTCATCTATATCGGATGTCATCTACATCCTTTATAGTTACCTAAGTTTTTCCTTGTGATTTGTGCCTGTTTATGATATGAGCACCTATTCCATTGCTCTTTCTGTGAATGTGGCAAATGTAGGTTGTAGACAATGTACTCTTAAGGAGAGTGCAGGTTACAAGTGTCACCCTGGCCTATGCCATTAACATGTAATTGTTTTTCCGCGATGATATTACTTTTTATTTACAGCGCTGTTCTCTCTCCATCTGAGATTGGCTAACTGCAAATCCAGCTGAAGAAGCCTTTAGCAATTCTTCCCATCTGTGGGTGGGAACACATTTAACGACCTCTCTGAATGAATGAAAAGTGGAGAAACCATTATACCATCAAGGGGTAAGAAAGATTATTGCATCGCCATTTCCTTATAATAAGATTTTTCTAACCAAACAGGGATATGTATGCCACATGATTGGTTCGCATTGGTGTGAGACAGCGGTGGATTAATTCAAAGGACAACAACAGCATATATTGGACAAGAAATATTGGTTTAGGGAAAGAAGCCTTCAGCTCAGCTTCTTCTCAATTAATCAACCGACTCATGAAAAGACCATCCCAAAGTTATTCCAGTTGTGTCCAAATGGTATTTGACCTTGAATGCTAAGAATCTTCAAAACTGAGAATAATTTAATTATACTTAAGTCTCCTTTGTTTATACCAGGGGCTGTTTTATTTCAAAATGAAGGAGAAAACAAAGATTAAGAAGATCTACATCCCTCTTATAACGAGCGAAAACTTTCAAAACAAAATCGAATTCCATCTTATTGAAAGTTGTATAAAGAGACAGTTCCAGGAAGAATAATATTTTTAAATGCTAATTAAAAATGAAGAAAAAAACGGCAAATTAATTCTAATTGAAGTATCTTGAATAAAAAAACAAACAAACAACATCAATATAAATTTAAGGTTCTGACAAAAAATCGAAGAACTAATTACAGCAGTTGAGTGACAATAATTACAAATTCTTTCATGGATTAGGTTTTCTGCCTGTTCATCTCAGATAGAAAAATGACAATTGTACAACAGATTATAATAATTTTAACATGAATTTTGCGAACTCCGTTGGTATTTCTTTCCCTAATTATGAATTGGAGAAATTTTAAGATGACTGCTGAAGTGATTTAGAGCATCAAAAATAAGAGAATGTAAGTGGACGTTGAAACTGTTGAAAAATATACGAAAAATTATCTCATCGCTTATTAAACAACACCAAGAATAACTGCCAACAACTATTTCAACAACAAAAAAAAAGAACCAAATTAGCTAGATTGATATTTGCCGTTTTCAAAAGAACCCAACTCCTATAGAGAAATAATATATGCATCTGTCTGCGCCGTAGCACATAAAAATATTGTTTTTTTTTCCTTCCCCCCACTCCAGTAGCGTCTCTTCGCCTAGAGGCACGTGCTTATTAAGTTGACTTAGCAAGTGTCAAAAGAAAACATCGGCTATATGTTAAAGTTAACGTCAGAGACGCTGTCATTTTGCGGTTTGTCAGTAAGCACTCAGAGGGGTCCCTGGAGTTGGGCTATGAAGTGGAGTACACAGTTGCTATTCATTGCCAACAACGCCAGCGCGCTTAGTGGTAGCATGGGTGTAATATGGAAATCTATGGCACGCAAATACCTGCAGGATAGTTTTTCTTATTCATACGGGGGGGATGATACAGCAAATCGAAAAGATGCCTTTTGTCGGAGAATAGCTGGAGGCGAAGAAAAATGCAGAACAGTAGCTTCATAAAAGGCGAAAACAGTTTGTGCACAGTAGTTTTAGAACGAGGCAACGAGCAAGTCGGCAACGCATTAAGCATACGCGTTACGATCTCTTTGAAGAGCTCCCCAATTCCTACCCTCTTTTAACTCTCTCACACACACTCTCTCTCTCTCTCTCTCTCTCGCTCTCGCGCACGCTTACTTACTTGCTCTTGGTGTTTCTCCCTCTATATACATTTTCATCGAAGTACGGGAGCCTAGAGAGCGAGAGAGAGAGAGACAGAGAGAGAGAGAGAGATTCCGTTTTTTGAACACTTTTCTCCCAGATAATAACAGGTTTTCGACAAAGAACCTACTTCCGTTCGCTGTCATTACAGCCGTATATCTCATTCCCCATTTTCCGCCTGAGGCAGCGAACAGTCGGGCAAATGACTCGCAAAAGAGAAGAGAGGCGCAATTGTGATATACTCCGCTGCCACATTGCTCATCTCCAGCATCTTTTCACGGACAATTCCCTTGTTTCCTTCCAGTCCCTAGTTCTCCTGTTCACTTTGGACAAAGGACTAGGAAACATGGCTTCTTGAAAAGTGAAAAAAAAACAAAAAAAAAAACTATATATATAAAGAAGAAGGAGTAGACACCTAAGCATGCTCCCATAGCGGCGGAGATACGAAGGAGGGCGGCAATTACGGGCTTCTCAGGCACCGCTAATTTCCTGCGGAGTAATGGGGTTCAGACGGAAGATCGATGTCAGCAGCTGTAGGTCTGCCGAGAGGAATGACCTGGGTAAACAGATGTGTTGTTCCGTGAACAGCGGGTGGATCTTGCCACTACTCGGACCTTTGGCCCCCGACGTTATACGGGCCGCTGCCTTAATGGACAACGAGAGAGAGGAAGAACGTTCAGGGGCGAATGTTCGTTAGTTCTCTTAAGTAGGACGAGTCCTCAGTTCATTCTAAATAGATACGGAAGGCTTAATTGGAGGTGTTCATTCCCGTGACTAGATTATTATCCTCTCCTCTTTTTTTATTGTGAACTAAAATATGGTAATTTTTGCTTAAATAGCGCTGGTTGTTAGATACACCTTGGTGTTAAAGTCTTAGCCTTCGTGGGTAGGTTATCGACCATCAATTTACTAATCTAACACCACTTCAACAGGTGACAATAGGCATAATCGCAATTCTCCGAATATTTCATATTAAAGAAATCCAAAATATGTAAGAACTCTATTCGCTTATCAAAAAGTGAGAGGTTTTCTATTGGGACGTTTCTCTTTTGAAAAGCTCCTATCTTTCTACGTAATATATGTTTCTTTTGGATGTTAAAAGTATACAGCTTTTTGAATTGCACTGAAATACAGAATGTAGTAGACAAAATTTGATGCCACTTTCCGCAGTGTTAAGTTTTAATTCTTATTGAAAATTAGACCAGATGCTATTTGGAAAAATATGACAAAATTTTACTGTTGGAACGTCTGTGTATCTCTTATTATTTTGATAAGCGAAAATGAGTTGAAAAATCAATAGGAATAAAGGGATTTATCTTTAATTATACTCTGCATATACGAATGCCAATTTTTTATATTTATTTATTACTTATTTTGTATTTATTTCTTTTTGCTTATTTTTTATCATTAATTTATTTATTAATCAATTAATAGTTTATTCTATTTCATTTGTTCATTTATTTTATTTAGATATATATATTTGTTTTCTTTTATATTTGTGTGACAATGGAAACCGGTGGAGAATTTAAATAATAATAATAATAATAAATATTGATAACTGCCTATATTAGATAATTTTAAACTATATAAATGATAGCTTTAGTAATCGTTTGGGACAGTTTAACAACGTGGCCTCAAAAATTAATATTATATAATGAAAAAGTACGATATTAGTGTAGTTTATCGTACTGTTCTAGAATGTCCAACTGACTTCTCATTAACAGATTTCTAACGCACTGGAATTGATATTTTCGCTTGTGTTGTAATTTTTCTTTTAGCCTTCTCTTATCACTAGCATGATAGTGACACCTCACTGTAATTCAATGAGGCTTAAGTATTGAAAACTCCTACTGGGACGTCGAGTTCCTGGAAGTGTTTTGAAATGCAGCCTTTTATTAGGAAGAACTGACAAGAGGCTTCTCTGGAATTCAAGGGCGTTGTACAGAGAAGCGCATTACTCAGGGGCAGTTTAAACAAAATGCAGATTTAGATAGTAACGTCGAGGAGAGTATAGTGAGAAATAGAGAAGGGAGAGAAGCAAAGAGGAAGCGAATGAGGTAACAGAGATGGAGGAGGGAATAAAGTTAGTTAGAGGGACCATTCATCACAGGCCGACACTAATGCTTCTGGTAATTAGGGGTCTTTTGTCAGCACTGCGATGGGGGAAGTGGACGTTAGTCATGTTCTACGTGCAGCGGAGGAACCCAAAGATCTATATTTACTCCCGCTTATCTGTAGTCGGTTCAGTGTCAAACCGTGCTGATTTCGCAAAACAAAGGGAACAGATCCGAGCCGGGTAAATGAATGGTTGTCCAGGATGGCTGTCTGACGAGTTGCTGGGTTTGTTATCTATTCGGTCTGTTCATTAAGGAAGGGAACTTGATTTCTACAGGGCCTGATCCACATCAGGAAGGGGTTAAATCACTTGCCATCCTTGGATGTTCATAATTAAGTAGGTTTTAACACTACAATGGACCAGACACGTTTCTTTTGCGAACAGTGCAGCGAATGCCATTCAATATTTTAAAATATTTCTGGAGAATTGCTCTCTGTGCCTTGAGGTTTGGGAATATTAGTTTGATGTATGAAGATGCGATATATTCAAAAATAAAACAACTAGAATCTAGAGCCTATGAGCAATTCTGTGACATGTTATAGATGTTGGTATTTATGGTCTTAGAGTTAATAGTGGTGATGAAATATTTGTTTAATCAACAGGCTGAAAGCAGCTGAGAAAGTTAATTAATCACAGAGAGACACATTTTGTTGTGCGTACAGGAAATCCGTGCTCTTAATCTAAATTTAAAATGTTGTTATGGATTATCTCCAGTAGTCTGAGTGATGCATAAATTTTCCAACAAATGCAGAATAACACGATATTTATTTATTCATACGGGATATATTTGACTGGGAGGCCAATCCGACCTTCATTCTCGTAATTGGTGTGAGAAAAGCAAACCCAACCCCCATCCCCCCAACTGCAAAAGAATATGCTACTGTCTTTCAGTAGTCGGTTTGCCTATTTTCCGTAAATTAAAAAAAAGGGACACTATACACCTTATTTTGAGTCTTGCTAACTCAGCCACACGCGAAAAGACCATTTAGAATTTCGCCGGTCAGAAGTACGGTTCTAGTCTCCGTACCGATACGTACAGAGATTAGAACGAGCCAGTAAGGTGAACTAAAGCTACAGACCTTGTTGGATTTGACTCACGAATCATAAACTATTCATATTAGCACGTGGTATGTAAATTAGAAAAGTTGTCACTCTTTATTGCGATGCAGTTTTGAAGGTGTTTTGAAAGTCATACGCAAAAAAAGGGGAGCGAGGCAAATGAGTATATTGCGGTGAACAAAAAAAGATTTCAAGCATGATCATGGCCACCTTCTGTCACGAAGTACACTCTAAGCTATTTCTCCACAGTGCGAAATGCTTCAGATTTTTGTTTTTACAGTTCAGAAGTGAGCATTCACAAACCATTTTTTTCTGATGTTAAAAGCGAGCATATTTACTGGTGGCGGTGCTGTAGCAAGGCAAATTGTCACTTTAACGGACACTCCAAATTAGCAGCTCTCGGAATGTTATTTTTGTTCGATTATACCGAAGCGTGCTAGAGAGCGATACGGAGAAACCCTTGCGGTAACTCAGATGGACGTAGGTTTCGTGTGACCGAGCCACAAGTATATATTTATATATGTGTGTGTGTGTGGAGAGAGAGAGACTTATTCGTGATACGACCACATCAAACAAAACAAACAGAAAACGAATTAATGAAAGATGAACTTTAGTTGCCTCTTCATCGGATGCATATGTTCCATATTGGCACGTGTGTGAATATACTGTATTAAAGAATAAAATATAAGAGAGAAAAAGGAGACAGAAAAATACTGCTAGAATCCTTGATTTCTTTGACCTTTTCTCTTGGAAATTACTACAGCAGTACACGCGTACTGGCTGTTTTCTTTTTAATGTTGTCTACTCATTCTTAACGTCTTTTTGCGTCATTTCTTAAAGGTTCTAGAAAGAAATTTTGAATATCCACGCATCACTCAATAGTAAAATACGGTGTGTACGATGTTATGGATTACTTGGACTGCCAGTCAAATTTCGCTGTGAGATTAAAAAAAAGCGGAATTTGACGTTATTGCCTCTCGCGTCATTTTACTTGGATGGATAAATTTTTATACGATTTTTAAGTGTGGACGCGTATCACTGAAACTCATGATACGTAAATTTCTAAGGTAATCGCGAAGTTAAGTTTTAATTTTCTATTTATGAGCTAGCGAACGTTAGAAATGGGATTTATAATTCATACACGAGTTGCTCGTTGTTGTACTCGTAGTTTTGGCTAATTTTTATTCCACGTGGCGATTCTCAGAAGTCCTCATAATGCGCACCAGTGTAAGAGGAATTATTTATGTTGACGATAACAGGAAGTCATTGAAATGTATGAGATGTACTTCTTTTTATTTTATTTTTTTATTTTTTACACCAAGCTACTAGTGATGCGGTTGTCAAGTTTATAGCTTTATTTACTTTTGTTCAACTTTCCTAGTTCGCAGTCAGGATTACCCTCTCTCTCTCTGTCTGTCTCACACACACGTGCGCGCACGTATTGGCCTGCATATGTACGGTGTTGATTCACTTTGCTCAGATTACCAACAGTTGGTGGAAAGCGCTCTTCCTCCAACCTGTAGTTCCTCTTTTATCAGGATGCAGCTCAGGTGCGGTCACCCTGTATTGACCACTCCCGCAGATGGAGTAACCGGACTAACTCAGCCTCAGGCCAACGACAATTAGATTTGTCAGGTTGGGGGTGGTGAAAGCGGCGTTTGACAATCAGTTTACGAGACCGTGTGCCTACGGCAGTCTCACACTTCTATGTTATCGTGGGCTCGCTGGTCATTTCTGGCGCCGCACTGTGTGTGCGTGTGTGTGCGCGCGCGTGTACGTGGTGTGCGTGTGTGTATGTGCGTCTGTCTCTTTGCTGTGTTTCTGAACTCAGCAGACATTTTCTGAGAGCCCTTCGTCTAACGCTTCCTAAGGGAGGTGGCTTGTTTACGTTACCGCATCAAGGGAAATTAGTGGGAGGTTAACGGGGGATAACGGGAGTCAACAGGAGATTCCTGACATTCTCGACAGTTGCGGGAAATGGTAAAAAAATATGGTGGAAGTACTAGAAACCTTTTGAGACTTGATTCAGCTTGTTGTCAGGGTAACGCTAAACGAGCATCCTTATCGAAATAGAATGGCTACCTGTAGAGAAAGATCAGAGTTATTTAAAGAATGTACTCGCATGCATATTATACATTCTTGTATGTGTAAGAAACGGTGCACCTGATTTTCGGAAATACATTTTATAAGTTCTGATCTCGGAGATTCAAAGTGAAACATTCTAAACAGATGGTAAGTGATATGACCATTATTCTTCCAAGAAGTCAAAGGGTATGGCGAAATCCATGTGAATTCTGCGACCGTTATGGACGACCAGAAGACTCTTGAAAGGACTGGTCGTGTTCAAAAGTTGGAAATAAACTATTAGCCATTTGGAGCATCTTCTCACAGATTCAATGGAGAAAAGATACCCACAAGATCAAAAGATGGTAGTAAAGAAATGAAACATAATTATAATCATCATAAGTTATGATGATTATTCAAATGTCTGCGATGAAGCATTTTATAGATTATAAGGGGTATCTAGGTGACCACTGTTTGTCACGATAATTGTTTTAAACTCTTAATTTATATACCTGTCATTTAGGATTTTCTCCAGTTCCAAATTTTTACTACAGAATCATCATTATATTGTTTCATTACTATAGACATAAATTCACCAGAATTAAGTATAAATTCCAAATTCCAAATTTTCCAACCATAATTGACTTCGATTAACTCATTAATTATCTTATAATATTTGCATAAAGTTTTTAAACGAATCTACAGGTTGATGCGCTTTAAATAAAAAAAAATGAAAAGAACTTTTAACGTATCATGCTTAACTTAGCTGGTATGTTTGCTTTAGTGGTCACATGCGTTCAATTTTGCTGACGTAATCGATTTTTTTTAGTTCCTAAGGGGCAAAAAAAAAAACGCTAAACGACTTTGCCTTTAATGTAACCACTTCTTGTGATTAGCAGTGACACTCTACCTCCAAGACAGATGGACTTCATACAGGGGCACTCTAATGGCATCCTAAATACCTTATAATTACCTTATAATTATGAATTCCCTCTCTATTATTGTCTAATAAAAGAATCTGATTAATGTCTCAAAGGAATCTTTCCAGCCGTCTGATGGGATCACGTTTGGACTATTCGCCGCTATCACTGTTGCCGGCCCTCTGATCTCTTCTGTTTTCACAGTTCATATTCTATGACGCAAGCGGCATTTTTCTATTTAGATATATCAGACGAAAGGTTTCTGGCGAAATGCGCCTGTACAGGTACCTTAGTCGTCGTATACATTATTAAAAGAGAACTGTCATTATCCGCGGCTAAAGATGCTTTGCAAACTCTTTTATCTCATCAGCATAATGGTCCATAGGAAGTCATCATCTGCTTATTGGACTTGTAGCAAGACGAATGCAGTACGAGGCAGTTTTTTTTTGAGCTTATTCTGGGTAAGTACATTTCTGTGTCCTGTATGTAATGAATGGTAATTTGGTATCTTTAATGATTCCAGCAATGCCTCTGCACTCTGTTGACAGCAATTGATATATTGGTGTATAAATCCATTATATGTACATCCTTTGTGTAGCTGTTTATGAGAGACGGTATAAAATAATCGGTGACCTGCTCAATGCGCATCCATTCATCATTATACCTTGTTAGTGTCGCGATGTTAGCGCCATCTGTGAATAAGTTGTTCCCGATTTATGCAATCGCAAAATGAAAAGGACGATTTTCCACCGACGTTGTAAAATAATTTATATAACCAGAGAGAGAGAGAGAGAGAGAGAGAGAGAGAGAGAGAGAGAGAGAGAGAGAGAGAGAAGAAAGATTGAGATTCTCTCTATAGGGGGACGAATTAATATGTAAAATTACTCAAGTATAAGCAGATGAAGATGACATAAACAGATGAAGGTATAAAGGCGAAGAATGTGGGCTTTTTTGTGATAGGATAAACTTGGAAGAGGCAGGATAACATAAGAGTTTAAAATGGAAGGAAAACAGCATCATGAAGGGAGTAGGTGCACAAATTACAGGAGAGATGCTGCATTTCTTTAAAAAGGAGGTAGGAGAGCACCTGGATCAGTAGGAGTAGAGTACTGTAGTGAATGAAGTTATGTTTGATCTTCCAGGTCTTGAGCGTCTGGAGTTTGAAGGTTAGGAGGTTGATGGCTTTGAAAATGTCTCTTTTGTTTCGTCTACATTAGCCTTGCACTTTCAATCTGTTCTTCGTATGCTTTTTTTTACTGTTTTGAGCCATGAAAGATTGAGGTCTTTCACATTAACTCCAAAATCCAGGGTTGAAACCGCGATTTGAATAATCCAGGCCCTTAGTGAGTCTGGAGTTTGAAGGTTATGAGATTGATGGCTTTGAAAAATGGCTCTTTCTTTCATCTACATTAGTCTTGCACTTTCATTCTGTTCTTCATATGCTTTTTTACTGTTTGAGCCATGTGGAGATTGAGATCTTTCACATTAACTCCAAAAACCAGAGTTGAAAACCACGATTTCAATAAGCAGGATATCCTTCTCCAATGGAGAAGTGCTTTCTGTTTACAGTACTTGCTGCATTATTGCGACAACTCGTGGTGAAGTGAAAATGTAAGATTGATACAATCGTAGCAAATCTGATTTTTTCACAACTACGTACAAAACAGAGGCTACTTGCCCTAAGCTGCCCAATTCTTAAATTATCCAGTTTCCTGTCCCATATTCAACTGCTTCATTAAGGATTAAAATAACTTCTGAAAGAATTCTAAATACAACCCGAGTTATATATTCATAAACCGCATAATTCTTATCAAAAGTAAAGAACTTAAATGGTCTTGGGCAGGACACATAGCTCGAAGACATGATAACAGAATGGTACCCAAGAGGAGCTAAAATGAAACGTGGAAGACAACGACAGAGATGGACAGATGGAATTCGCGAGTTTGTGGGTAGTAAATGGATGGCCATTGCACAAAACAGAAAGAACTGGAGAGGCCTCCATCCTGCAGTGGATTGAAAATGGCTGATGATGATGATGAAACCGCATAATTATACTTAGATATATCTTCTGCATAAACAACAACTGAGGCGCACTGCTTACACAGGCCTACTTTGATGTCATAATTTTGTCGTATGATGTATGAGAATCTGATAGCCAATAATCGAATACTTTGAGTAAAAAATTTGCTGGAATTTCTTCTGGACAGTTTTCCACCATAAAATTCGATTTTTAATACTCGTTTTGACACATTTTTAGAGAAACCATCTGATGCACTTTAAAAAAAGATAATTTCTGAAGGTGTTTCGAAGACATTTTCCCTAACAATATATCGATCCTTAAGAGTATTTTAAGAGACCTTTGTGCGGGGAAAAGAGGACCACAAAAAAACCCGTCAAATCTCGATAGTATAAATCACGAGGAGTTCTGTACTGTTTTTCTGTAACCCTTTGGATCGTTTTAAGATGCCCAAGAAGTTTTTTCTTCACGCTTGACTGGTGTGTTTAATATTTCATGTGGCAGAAGGTAATCAATCAATCAACAGTCAAGGGTAGGGATGTGCGCTAGACATGGCTGCAGAAAAGAAACGGGGGAGTACCGGAAGAACATGATGATCACTTCTTGTCATTTATGCACCGATAAATATTGGCTCAACACTGCGAAAAATTCGACTTTATCGAATTCGTTTAGAGAGACACGGAAGAAGGTTGAGCTCGCTGCTATAGTGTGTGATCACCCCACTTGTCAGTAAAATTACTTTCCTGATGATAGTTCGCTTCAAAGAGTTCTTCTATTACACCACTCGTTACAGTCCGAAATTATTTCCCTCCTGTGACAATGTCATAATCGACTGCCAGAATTCCACCCACCCACTCGGCCCCCACCTCTGTGTGTTTTCATCAATTTGGAGAAGTCTAATAGCTGAGAGCCTATTAAACTAACGCGAGCTTAATACACGTGCATTATAGCTTTCCTTCTCAGCGAACGCGGAGAATATTAAGGGGAATGCCTTGTTCAATTAAACTATGCTCATGAACCCAATCATCCGTGTTTGGAGGAAAAATGGATGTTTTCCTTTTCTCTCTCTCTCTCTCTCTTTCTTTGGTTGTGTGCCTGTCAAAGGCACTCGATAATGGATTTGCTGAGCATCATGGGAAGAAATGATGTCAAGGTTTTTCGTTAGTTGGATTTTGGTCGATGCTTTTGATCGACAGATAACTGCCTACAGTGTTATTTGAAGTAATGTGTCACGAGCAACTCGGAGGGGTTTTGATTCGGAATGAGGCCTGAAGGTAATGTCCAGAAGTACAACAGGTGTGTGTGAGAGAGAACGATAGTATTATTTCAATGATATTTAAAGAAGATATCAGCCAAAAAGACTGCCCACTCCATCTGATCATCCTCTGTAATAATTTGTCTAAATCTTCTTTAAATTTATGTAGACTGTCCATTTCCACAACACCATTGGAAGTTTGTTGAAGCGGGTAATCTAAATAAATTTGTCTAGACTGTCTTTTATGAGGAGTTGTCTTCTCCACAGTTATCTTTTCTGTTTATGGTCAGGCCATCCTTTATCATCTTTGGATTTCTTAGGCCGATGGAATGGCATCTTGGAACCTGGATTCTTATTTGGCTCTGGAGGCCCTTACTTTTTTATTATAACAATAATATAATTTTAAACATCTCGAAGCCCCTTCTGTAACTCACTGCGTCCCCTTTTGCGTATGCTTGACTTTTATCCAATGCGACCATCTAGGCTTAACCTTGTTGTAATCTGTTTTTTGTTTCACTGAAAAGTAAATTTTTCCTTTTGATGGTACCAAGAAAGATTTCGACATGAAACACCTCACGCGGTATACCAATACCAGACGTGTTATATAGAGAAGAGTATGACGTTAGAATGTCGTATTTATCAACATTCCTTCTACCATTATTTTGAAAGATTGAAAACTTTTTTAAGCAGACTTTTAGTCTGTATCATACCATCGAGCATTTCTCTGTGTGTGTTTTTTTAACATCTCGTTCTAATTTACTTCTCGACGCCTCATCCTTATTTTTGTTCTCCAACTGTCCTGCTGAGACTACTTTATTTCCAACCTCAAATTCATATTTGAAGTGATTAAAAACCTTGGGTGAGCGTGGAATGCCAGTTTGCATTGTAATTTCCATTCCTTACAAGTTGACATTCACTAATGCTGCTTTGAACACACACACACACACACACACACACACACACACACACACACACACACACACTTTATGCTTCAGATGGTCATTTCTCGGGCGCGCGCGGAGGAAGAACGAAGGATTTTGAAGATTACAGATATTTTCCTTTGTTTGTTTTCGTTGTGACCTAAATACTCGCTCTACAGTGGAATAAATTAATTCGGAAACGTCCGGACTGAATAAAAATATTAACTACCGAGATTTTAACGCAGTGACATCTTGGCAGTTCGCCAAGGTGACCACCTTGTACCGAACTCTTCCAAAAGGATGGAGCTTCAAGGACAAGAGAACGAACATTCAACAAAAATAAAAAGACAGAAAAAAAAAAAAAAAAAAACGTCCACGAAGAAGAAATAATAATTACGAAGGTTTAGAAAAGTTTATTGTCCCATTTTGTTAGGTGACTCCTCTCATACAAATAGTTTTGAGTAAGGGCTCGTAGGCGTAGTCCAGAGAGTAATTGGAGATAGGAACCTGTAATTAATATATCCTCCGTTATAGGCCTTAATGCGCTTATTAAAGGCATACATGCGACTGGAATGGGGGGCTAACTGCTTTCAGATAACCTCGCTACAATGCATTAACGACGAGTATATACTGAAATATTCAATAGCGTAGATGATAGCGAATCACATTACCTTAATTGGCCACTCTTTAACGTGTTCGGATAGTTCCCATTTAGGCTACAGTCGGAATCATTTCTGTACTATTCGAGAAAGTTGTGAAGAGGATGTTGGGGGGAGCTACAGGGGGAGGGGGCACAGACGGTAGCACGCTTCGCAAGCTTGGTGACACGTCACCCATTGGCCTCATTGCTATGGGTAGCACGTACACAATCAAGGCTGCTAACTCACCTCAAATGCCACCGGGATGTCAAATAAGCTTTACTATTTACAAGCACCTTTCGGGTGCTTACAGAACATCCGGTGTGCGATGATTGTCTTTTTTTTCTCTCGAAATATGAGCAGAAACCCTCACTCCGCACCCCTTGCGAACTACATTAAAGAAAAACATTTTTTTTTTAGCTTTTATAAACGATATTTTAGGAGAACAGAAACTCGTAGTGCTGTAAACTTCCGTTAGGTGGCGCTGCGGAAAGGTATAAATATTTTTAAAGCAAAATCAGCTTTAATAAACCAGCTTAGGAGAAGGAAAACTCGTAGTGTTGTGAACCGCCGTCAGGGGGCGCTGCGGAGGGTCTCTTAGTATGGTTAAAATGTCCCTCGTTATCCGATAAAAGTCCTTTCCAGTAATGAAATGGGGCAAAGGACCAGCAGTTGTAAGCAATAAACCCGTAATAAACAATTACAAAAACATTGTCAACGCTAATGGCCATAAGAATTGCGAAATGTGACGAAACAATGTGAATATTGCGTGGAAGTGCGTTTTGCCCGCGTGGGCAGGTTAATGAAGCGTGACGACGTATGTTACGTGAAACGGAACTCGTAGTTTAAATAGGAAGAATTAAATGAAAGGAGTAAAGGAACCGCGCGTTAAAAATTATGAAAGGAATCGCTGGAAATGTGTATTCATTTAAGCAGAACCGATTTCGAGAAAAACAGATGTTTCAGAACGAGTTGCTTTTGCGAAGGAATGGGACCCTTCGGATTGCAATCACGTGATCGCTGGTCGGCGTGTTAATGAATGATCGCCGTTTGTGGCTGCACAGCGCAGATTCTATATTCGCCATAAAGCTTCTTCTTTTTTTTTTTTTTTACCTTTCCCGTAAGATCTTTCTTCATGCCACGTTTCTCCTTCTATTTATCTAACCCAAAAGCTATTTGGAGATGGTGGATAGCGAATGTCCCTTGCCATTAAGGAATTACCATTAGAATCGCCACTGACTGGCGAAAATGTTAAGGAGCCTTTGTTCACCGAGGTAATTAGGGCAGTGGTAACCATTAAATTCTCATTCTGTTTGCTCCCCTTTCTACCTGAGCATTACTCGAACAGGGAAAGGCCTACAATTAATTAATCGCTAACTGTATTGGCGAAAGGCTTTCTGGGAAGAATTGGCAGGGTGTCAGGATTACGGGCTCTAAAGTATGTCTCTTGTGTTGTAGTCCAGAGATTACCAACGAACAGAACTTTACTCGGACTCTCTGATGGTGAATTTTGTTTTGGAGTGGCTCTGATCATCTCATTTCGGATTCAGTTCTACCATTTAGCTATTTCTTTCGCTGACGATTGATGCGATCAGTCATCAATAATTGTTGCCGATTGAACGCATTTTTCATTGTTGCCGATTGAACGCATTTTTCATTGTTGCCGATTGAACGCATTTTTCATTGTTGCCGATTGAATGCATTTTTAATTGTTGTACTGCTGAAAATTATTTAAAAAACATAACGCTTCATTATGCTTGCTGGCATATATGTTTTCTTGTCCACTGTAGAATAGGATGGACTAGAAATAGTTCATCTCATTCTGTAAACCAATTTCAAAAATCATAAATCCACTACAACGGAATATTGTTACTACATCCATGTGGTGTCTCCACATTTTTTTTTTCTTTTGGGAATAGTTCTCTTCCGATATATTTCTGCTCACGTGAGTAGAAGAGTTGGTAGAATCGCCGTCCTTCCCACACCAGGTGGAAAAGACAAAGTTAGCGTTCCGTCGATGATTTGAGGAATCTCTATAGGCCCTTTTCACAACGTGGCTGAGTTAGTCGTTCTCAGAGAGGGGGGAGGAGTGTAGCATGGTTTTTCCTCCCGGAAACTCCGTTTTTTTTTGTCCAACAAACACAAAATCGACCACACAATTTACAAACAATACACAGGAAGCAAAATGCCCCCCTGAAACACATTTATTGATGCAAGGCACCGTACGAACTGGTTGAAATATCTTTGAGATCTACTGCCACTTAAATAATCTGTATAGAATCAAGAAACTGTGTTTAAATTCCTTTAATTAACAATCCCGCGTGGATATCATTCCACGATTTCTCACCAGTCAAATATTAGCAAAGATTGAAAGACGTTACAAACTATGGAAACGCATCAGTTTATTGACATTTCATTACAGTGTAAATTTGATTTGTACAGGTGGCTTTTGTGCTTAGATTAAAACCAGTGCCCAACACAGAAAATGGCACTAAAGGGTCGAAAACTCCATTAAACTGATTGTATTTAATCGGTAAAGAAATAATTTTCTTTTCGCCACATCGAAATACCTGTCACACGAATAATTTCCGCGCGCGCGCGCATTCTCACGACGCTACGAGCGCCTCGACACATACACACACACGCACACACGCGCGCGCAAGAATCCTAAGAATTCGGGGTCCCCGAAGCATTTACAAAATACGGAAACTTCCAACCCTTCCATTAACACTTTTAACAATTCCACTTTAGTCCTAACAAGCGAGTTTAAACAAACATTTCTGCATTGCAGACCATAATAATTATTCCATTAGCACACGCACTCTGCGACCGCATTTCAAATTTAAACAGAGAGAGAGAGAGAGAGAAACTTTCTGATGGCTCACCTTGTAAACAGTTTTCGCCGAGAAGATCAAGAGTGTGTGTGTGTATGATTCCGCTAAGATATTGACGGTCTCGGCAAAAGGCAGCAACAGAATGCAACAAGCACGTGGACGGACGCAACTCCATGATCGATGGTGTTTGCATGCAAGCTTTATTTGCTTTCACAAGCTGTGGTAAAGGTGCAGCTGTTGATTCGGTCTCTCCGTTATCATTGTTTGACTCGACAAACATATCAATGGTTCGTGTGTCGTTATAGTGGAGAGACAGACAGAGAGAGAGAGAGAGAAAGCAATTTGTACAAACGCTATTTTAATGGCTGTCCGGATTCCAGTCGAACTCTTTGTCTTATTAAAAGCATCGTTTGTTTCTGCCTGAAATTATTCTCCCAGTAGTGCATTGACGCTCTTTGGAAAGTGAGAATGAAATTTGTAGAGAAGTCTTTGTCACAATAAGACTTCCTCTGAGTGCCAACATCCATTCAGCTACTGACATGAAACGTTGACAGCGACCATCTCTTAATATTATGGTTTTCTCCTCGGCGTCCTTGCTTATTTCAACCACCATCATTACTTTTAAACTGTTTAGATAGCGTTAAAATTTACAGGAATTATTTATTAATGCGTTTCTCGTTTTAAATGTTCACGTGAGCATTTTTAGTGATTTAAATTGGCGTAGATGTGGACAGATATTTATCTCAGACGTGTTGTAGGTATCCGCGTGTCATTATGTTTGAAAACAGTTAAACTGGCGCTCATCTTGGTCCAGCCGTAGTTGCCTGCGAGGATAAACTCACTCATCTGTGGATAGGGGTTCATTGAGTGCGGGAGAAACCCTTAAAGGAAAATTATATGCTATAAATTAATGATAGAAATCAGTCCCCTTAAGATTTTATAAAAATTAAACTCCAGACGTTAAATTTTACCATTACCATATTTACTCGCACAATTTGTAAATTTCTCTCAACTTTTTTTTTTTATATATTTATATAAAAAAGTCGGCGTTATTTATGATCATGAATGAAATCGCTCTGCACAGATCAGACGCATTTAATTATTTTTTAATAAATCACTTAAATTATATAAAGATATCTTAAGGCCGATGAATTGGGAGTTTGATTTCTTTCATTTCTAAAAAAGAAGAGGAGGAAAATTAGCTAACAACATTCTTGACCTCCCCCCCCCCCTCCAAGATATGAAGCAGCTATGGATTTTCTTCAAATGTGATAAAGAAAGCTATATTAAATGAAAGAGAGCTGAAAAGTTTTTTGTTTTTTTTTACAGGAGCATTGACGAGCATTCTCTACTGCACACGGTAGAATTGTTTTCTTTGATGAGCATTCAAGTCAAATGTACAACAGGATGGCTAATCATTTCGAACCATGCTAGTATCGCCTCAATGAGAAGCTTTCGCCTGAAGCTTATTCTCAAGAATAAAATTTATTACAAAGATCAGAGAGAGAGAGAGAGGGAGTGTTATTGTTTTGTTGCCGTATACTATTTCCTTAAACTACCAAATGGTTTCCTGGAATATTCGTTGTGTTGCCATTGTTTACGAAGAAAAACGGTAAATAAGGTTTTCCTTATTTCATCTGCGATAGACCGCTGGTAGCGCAAGAAGGAACGAGGAAGTCAGCTTGAAAGCGTTCATTAAAAGTTGACTTACGATGTCTTTACTACCAAGATGTAAGAAGTTAAGACACGCAAGCTATTAATGAATCTACAGGAAGCGCACTCGCTTAAAAAACGCATTCATTAACTCTTATAGATTAATTTCACGAACTTAAAGGCCGGGATATTAAACTGAAGCAATTTTAAGGCACTGAAGTACCGCGTGTGCAAGATTGGTGGTTGCCAGTCTAATGAAGGTGGCTTTTCTTTTTCATTTGTTGCTTAAAAGGACTTCTGGCGTTTCCTCTGGCGCATTTCTTGCCAGAAGAGCTTCTGGGGGGACCTCGTGCGAAGGGACTTGGGCGTGCAGAAAAATATTGAGAATTTTTTTTACGCACACTAGCAATCATAAAGGTTTTGCTTCTTAAGAGAATTTTTCTCCATTTTTCTCGTTCCTCTAGGAAAAAAAATATATCAAAATCATTCTGATGCAATTTATCCAAAAGGAAGTATATCTGTCAGAAGTGACAGGCTACAGTTGATTATCTATTGCATGGTTAATACGATAATCAGAATTACAGACCAAAAAACTTATTGATTTATTTGTTAAGATATTTCCTAATTCATTATACAAACCAAGAAAACATTAAAGAGATCCCCCCCCCCCACTTCATGATTATAACTTTCCCAACCGACACTTCAAATGAAAATTAAAGTATTATTATTGTTTTTCTTTTTCTATATTTTCTATTTTCTTTTTCTATTACTTTAAATCTCCTTAAATTACTAAGATTATAACTTTATAGAACAACACTTCATAAAACTCTACAGTTTTATAAGTTCTCTAAACTTAATCGGTAAAGAAATAAGTTTATTTTATTGCATGTGAACATGTACATGTTCACATGCACACCACACCACACCACGTTCACGAGTCTTGCATAAAAATACACGTGAAGAGTGCACGGACTGTCCTAAGCCAACAATAATGCATTAAAACTACATTTAATCTATGATTCTTTTTCTATGATTTAATCATTCTTTTTTTGTACAATTTATGTGAAAAAGAAGAAGAAATAATTGCCCGACTTTTATTGGTCTAATTTTAAGGAAATTTGGAGTGGTTCGACAAATATTTTTAAAAGGCCCAAATATAAAATTACACAATCAGTCCACTGGAATATAGATAGGAGCATATTTTTTTAAAATATTTTCTTATCTAGAAGTAATTATCAGATTAAAGGGTTTCACTTTATAATTTTACTGGGGCAGGGATTCGAACCATACTATTATTGTTGAAATCTCAAGTTTTTCGTGGTCATAATGAGCTTATATCTTTTCCAAGAACAAAATCAGTCCCAAAGTACGCGGGGGAAGCGGTTCGAACGCCATATTGACCTATGGACAGAGGTAGACCGCGTGAGGTGTGGGGGGTTGAATACGCGCATGTTTTATCAAACTTCCGCTCTTGTAAATTTGCGTGCCTCTACGGGATCTTGTCGAAAGTTGTTTCCGATGCCGACCGGGTTTCGGCAGCCGTCGTTTGGCACGATGCATCGCACACCCCGTAGGCGTAAGAAGAAGGGAATGGGGGTGGGAAATAGCGGTGCGTGAAAAGCCTCACTCGTGCCGTGCTCCTTGGTCCACAGTATACAGCACGACATCGGAAACAACCTGTTACCTCGCGTGCAACAAGCGAGCGCCAGCTAGGCGGCCTGGTGGGAGAGTGAACCACCCGCTGCGATGCTGGATGTCTCCCACCTCCGCACGTATTCTGGACATCGGCAGGAAATATGCAATTTTCTGTCCCGCACACTTTATGGGATTTTTATGTGGCAACATAACTCCGCGACCTGGCTGGCTATTTTCAGGGAAGATCTTTTACGAGGCCGTGCCTTTCATTACACTTTAACTTCGCTCTCGGTGGCGCGAAACACTAAGTATCTTATTATTAAGCCTGCAGGTTAAACCGAATCAATCAACTCTGTGATAGGTTTATAACTAAGCCGGCTCTTTATTACGCAGATAAGTATAAACATGAGGGCAACTACCGGGCCAGCTTAGATTCCTTAAATGAAATATTCTTCTGGAGAGCCAAAGCGCTTCCTTAAGGTATAAATATAGCCCCTCGCGGCAAAATAGCGTTAATGCGAGACCTGTTCAACATAACATCCGGGCACTTAGAAAAGGATGACTTTCTCTAAAATCTCCCATCCGGGCCTTCAATTAGTAGTTATAAAAAATAGGTTAAAAGCCACAGTCAGTGTTTTTCAGGAAGAATGCAGCGAGTTGTCTAATATTTCTTATTGAATAACCGTTTTCTTTCTCTTTTGTTTTCATCCTTAAGGCTGCAATTTGCTCATCCGGGTATATTCTATTTTTATAGAACAGAATTTTTAATTGCGATGGAAGATGTATACAATTAATCCCATCGGGGCATGGTGGTGCCAGGTGTTTACAGTTGCACGTGCGATTAAATAATTACATTAAAGTAATACGTAAACACAAACTGCCATTCAGATATTATGCAGACAGAGTCCTATAGGTTGTTGTAGAGTAACTATGAAGTTGTATACTCTTAGTATAACAGTCCAGACCTAGAGGACACGTTTGTGGTGGTCATGAGTGGTATTGATAGGTGAAAGCGCATTTGGCTGGGACTTGTGTTCAATGGAGCGAGGATTTCTTCTCTGTATTTCTTGTCTCCCACTTCTTGGAAGCCTCCATTGGTCTCTTGGAGTAAGGGTAGCCCAGAAATTCAGCTTTTTTATTTTCCCTGTGGCCATCTTGATAGTGAACAGCAGTCTTCTTTTTCAGGTGTAGGATCGCAACTTGCTAAGTTAAATATGATCTGCTAACTGCGTTGCTTGGAGAGTTAGTGGAGCTTGGTGTTAACCGATTTTAACAGCTAGAATTCAGCGGAAAATATTCTTTTAAGGTTCGATTCGGCAGCCGAGGCCAGTATTTCTGAGGCGTGTAGGACTAACGGGTATACACCGAGTGATCATTGAATTATGATCACCTACCTAATACTTCGTTGGTCCTCCTTTTGCCCTCAGTACAGCAGCTATCCGACGTGCCATTGATTCAACAAAATGTCGGGAGGTATGGCCAACCAAGCTGTGTGTAATGCGGTCAGCAATGCAGGTATGGAGGTGATTGGTGTATCCAGATGCCTGATATGCCTTTCCATAGTGTCCCACGAGTGCTCTATGGGATTGATATCGGGGGAGCTGGAAGTCAGAACTGTGTTCCTCAAACCATTCCTGCATAACAAGTATCCGATGGCTCGGCGCATTGTCATCTTGGAAGACACCATTGCCAGTCAGCAAGCAGTTGACGATAGCGGAGACCAGTGACACGTTGATCCACATGCACCAGGGATCCAAGTTCCTGCCAGTGAAACATGCCCCTACACCATACAGCCGCCTCCACCAGCCTGCACTTTTGATACCATGCATGATGGATGAAGAGCTTCATGACTTCAAAATGGTCAAAGAATGACCCGTCGGGTCATTGTTTGACCATTTTGATACGAGAGCCGCCATAATAACTACGGCACTCTCGAACATCCCACCAGTTCAGTCGTTTGGGAAATCGAGGCACCAGCTCGTCGAGCACGTACAATCTGTCCTTTATCAATGTCCGATAAATCCTTCCTTTTACCCATCACGCTCGGAATTTTAATTCCTACTGAACCACTGACACCTTATCTATGCTACGTAGGTCGACTAATTCCGCACTCTCGTACCTCACGTGGTCAATGGGTCGCATTCAGTTTTCATAGGGGTGGTCATAATTCAGTGATCACTCAGTGTATCTTTTTAGCAGATGTGGGGCATTGGTGCCAAGCATCTGCTGCTGCTTGGCGACCAAACGTAAGGAAATCAGCCTCGAATGTACGAGGTTAACGTGCTCGGTGAATGATAGCTTAAAGTCGAATACGACTCCCAGATCTTTGTGCGTTTAAACACTTGGAACGTAGGAGCCATTGAACACAATTTCCGGCCTGCGTTAAGCTGCCTTTTAGTGAGAAGATGATTTATGCCGATTTCAGAGGACTGATTTGCAGGTTGAAGCTGTTGAAGTCAGCAAGGTCCTGTAGTTTCCTGTTGATTCACTGAGTAGTTTCGGATGGCGATATCCTAGTAAGGAGCTTGACATCGCAGTATATGTGATCGAATTGCATTTGTTGACCACAAGCGGCATCGTGATCACCATGAAGAAAACACCGGATAGGATCCGCCTTGAGGCACACCGGAAGTTATATTATCCAGGATGGTTTTCGTTCCGACCTTCAGTCCTTTTAGACAGGAGAGATTCTAAGAACCAGACAACTACATGTACCAACAACAATAATTTTTCTCCGTATTCGCCTTTGAGGGATTCCTCGTTCCAGTTAAACGTATATATCTAGGAAATTTTTTTCTTTGTTAAAAGATCATTGATTATCTCGGGGAGAGGAAAGTGTAACTGCATTTTGAAATCTCTGTTCGAAACAACATTTAAAACACATTCCCTTTTCTAGTCAACTATTATCACTTAATTTTTTTTAAATAAAAATTTTCGGTAAGTTTTTTAGGAATGACTTTTGATTTTAAACAGATCGAGAAACATTTTTATAGACTTCATAAGTCAAGGATGGGTGTATTTTTATTTGAATTCACGATTTTATGAAAACGTTCAGGTCGATAATCATCCAACTATCCCGGTCGTGATTCGCATACCTATCTGCGCAGTTGTTTATACAAAGAAAGGAGATAGGAACAAAAAGCAACTTTTGACATATTAAACGCCAAAAGTCTAGAGATTAAACGCCAGTAATACATTATATTTATGGTTTCCTCTCATGGATTCCAGATGCAGATAAGATGCCATAAAAATGATTGAATACAAAGTTTTTCGGGGAATGTTTTATTCTAATCGGCATTAATATTCTACACGAACCACATTAAAATCTTCAGGAGTAATAGAAGAATAATGAAATGTATTTGAACAAATCGTGACCTGCTTCTTAATATTTTACAAGCCTCAAAGGACAAACTGTAGACAAGATAAATTACAATGAAGAGACGTTATTTTCTTATCTACATCTTCTGTCGTGTAGCCTCTTGCCCACGCCCTAGAACAAGGCAAAGGGGATGTCTATGGAAAAAAATGATTGTTTGAAATTTGATCATAATCCAATTTTGTATATTGATTTTTAGGTGGGGGCTTTTATGCGCTAATTTTGCGCAGTTTTTATACCTGTTATTTTACAGGAACCACTTCGTGCCTTTTAGAAATGCTTAAATAGGCTCACCGCCATCTTGAAACTTTTCAGTTTTGATTATTTTTTATCTATATTTCATTGTTGGGGTTGTCCTGGACTGATGTAAATCTTCAGATTTACATCAGTCCAGGACAACTCGTTGAAGGAGCAGTAATTGAAAAGGTGGAGTCGTATACCTATTTGGAGAAGTCATTAGCTGTAATGATAAATGGCTGGAAGTTAAGAGAAGAATAAATTTCGGATGGACAGCATTCAGGAAATATAGTCATATACTGAGGAGCAATATCCCAGTTTGTCTGAAACGTAAAATAATGAACCAATGTATACTCCCCACCATGACTTATGGAAGTGAAACTTGGGCACTCACCAAAAGAATGGAAGAGAAGCTGAGAACTACACAGCGAAGAATGGAACGAATCATATTGGGAATCAGACTGTTAGATAAGAAGAGAAACACATGGATTAGGCAGCAAACTCAAGTAAAGGACATTCTTATCAAAACTAAAGAACTAAAATGGACTTGGGCAGGACACATAGTTTGATGACAGATGGACTAAGAGAATAACAGAATGGTATCCAAGAGGAGTGAGAAGAAAACCTGGAAGACAACGACGGAGATGGACAGATGAAATTCATGAGTTTGTGGGTAGTAAATGGATGGCCATTGCACAAAAGAGAAGGAACTGGATAGTTGCTGGAGAGGCCTTCATCCTGCAGTGGATTGAAAATGACTGATGACGACTTCTTAATAACGGAGAATAAATATATTCCTCATAGCGCAGCTGGCAAAGACTTTATTCGGTTGAGGTTATTCCAGGATGAAATGGCCACCGTGGTCACCTGACTTATAATCCACTAAGAAAGTATTTATTGCTCCAACGAGTGAAATTTCCAGTAGTTAACCACCCCTTCCTCTCCAAGACGCTTACTTCATTACGCTTACCACCTAGCAGCGTGGGCTTCAGTAAATCCAGAACCCATGAATACTCGCAGTTAACACCACGAGAGCCCATTGTGAGCATTGGTATCTGATAAAACAAAAGGGCCAAAAATTATCTACTCTTAGCTTTCCAGGAAATTTGATTATGACATAACAATATGCACCTCCCTGTAATTCAGCAGGGTTACTTTATATTTGAATAATATTTTACTGATTGATTATTTCTAATTTCATTTAACAGTGGTTGGAGTTAGGGCTAATCAAATTAGATTATTGGCATAAATAACGCATTCTGAGTTGTTGAAGGATTCTGTAAACGATAATTAATTATAGATTAATATTTAAGGAACTTCTTAAAAGTTTAGATCAATATTTCCCACGCATTCGAACAGGATCGTACTTTTATTACAATATAATATAATTCTTCCGCGATATCGCGCTATCTTTATGGGTTTTGAGGGATCCGTCTAAACATTTTATAGTTAATGCTTTTTATCTTATTTTAGAGCAAAATGCGGACAATGAGGTCAAAGAAGAAAACGCACCTTTTTAGAGTAGATTCTGCCATCAGCAGAAGGATGGCTGTGACAGCTTGATCGGACTCAGTGTGGAGCTGAAGAAGTTAATGGCCCGAGATAGTAATTGTTATCCTGGTAAATGGTTTAAATTCTGAGTTGTGCGGGGAACAAACAGAGAAGTGGCCTTTATTTGTGCCCATTAGGAATAATGGTAAAACAGAAAGTATCTCATTCTAGCTAGAAAGATAAGAGGGAGGTGGGGAGAGAGGGGATTAGGAAGAGCAGTTATTAAAGGTATGACTGAAGTCGTAGTATTAATGGAGATGGTTTCCTAATGATGTCTGGAAACTTTGTAGACGGCTGTCCTTGAGAGCTTCGAAGCAACCGCCGGTAGCACACACACAAGGAGACAAAGCGCAAGGAAGAACCACTTAAACCCAATAAGTGTCCTCGTTGGATAGGAAGATAAATTGATCAAGTATTAATCACTTACTCAGACACAATACTAATCTTTCATTTCGGGTTATGCATAAAGACACGCGCTCTTTATCTTAATTTATGAGCTAAGACAAACGCGCAGTTGATCTCATTCGAGGGAATATTTCAGCCTCTTATTCTCTTCTCAGGTAATAGTCACAGTAACTTAACAAAAGAATAGTTCCAGTTTGTTGACAATATGTTGAGAATAAGTGAAAGCGGTCGATCATTTCAGACTCCACGTGCTGGTTATTTTATTCTGTAATATTTCAATACAAATTTCTTTGTCGATGTTTTATTAATAGTTTAAGAACAGCAAATTAATATCAGGTCATTTAACAATAAATTATTATTTCTTTTTTCAAATAATAATATGGACATTCGCTAAACAGATGAATCTTACTGAAATTATTAGGAATAAAAAGGGGACTATTCCAGTTAAGTTAAAGAAACTTGTAACGTCAAATGCAACAGTTCTAGACGTTAGACTGCATTTTATCAGGTTTCATATAAATGCTCTCTAAGCAGACTTCATCCTATGGTTCGCTATCTGTCTTTTCCAATGAACTCACCACGTGTGATGGTAGATAACTCAGTCTTCTAACTTTTTAACTAATGCTGGAGTAGCTTTCACTTACTCATTTTCTTGTGCATTGCTTTAGCTCACAAAGACCCGAACTTCCTTATTTCACTTATACAGTTATCTTTCCCCGAAAGCATGGACTAGATTCATTGTCTCAAGCGAGGATTGCATGGTTTTTTCTTGCGGAAATTCTGGTTTTTCATCCAGTAAACTGGACACTCGACCACAGAACACACGCAGTTCACGGACATAATATATAAGTCGCTGATGCGCCTAAAACCCATTTCACCTAAAACAATTTCACCTATGTGCATCATCTCATACCGAGATTATAAATAAGAGGACTTTTTCTTACCTTTATAACCCTAAATTGTAACCTTTCTTGGTGCATATAAGTATATCAAAAATAAAAATACCAAGTTGTTTCTACCTAATGAAAATTGTTGATTAACGTAACTTGGAGAGATAGTGGTTAAATAATATCAAAAATAAAAGATTTGACGAATTTAATAAATAAAAGAGAGACCTTCACATGTAGACTTAAAACAGCTTATCAATCCGTGAGATTATGAAGATTAATAGAGTTCTCTAGTAAGACTGTGTCTCGGGTGTATCGATATTGGTCCAGTAACCAAATAAGAACGAACGGTGATGATTTTGTGGTCAGAAACAGCTCATTTATACCAACAGAGGCTGATATTTGTGCAGAGTAACTTAAAGGCTACAGTCATTCAAATAACAATCCAGTACGTCAGTGGTCACCTAAGAGAAATTTCAGAATATACAGCTTGTCGTACCTTGTCGCTGATGGGAACATCGCAGCCGAGGACCGAATTTATCCTGGCTCCTCTCCTGTCAGCATAAAACAAGAAGGTAGGATTGCAGTGGGCTCAGGAACACTAGTGCTGGACAGTGGAGGATTCAAGAAACGTTGCCTGGTCTTGAAGCGCAGTTCCTGCCATTTCAAGCTGATGGGATCAGAATATGCCGAAAACAGCATAAGTCCGTGGATTCATCCTGCCGTGTGTCATCAGTGCAGGTTTGTGGTGACAATGTAAGGGGGCACTCCCGTGGTGCACACTGAATCCACTTTCATACCAGTGGAGCAACATTTAGACGTCAGAGGTTATCTAGAAATTGTTTCCAGCCAAGCGCATCCATCTCGATTGGATTCTTCCAACAGGATAATGCGCCACGTCACAAGGATATAATTTTACATAACTGGTTCCAAGAACATGAGAGGGAATTCAGCCTACTATAATGGCCTTCCCAGTTACTAGATTTCAATTCACTGAGTACTTGTGGGGTCAGGCAGAATGACCTCTTGGAGTGGAGATCAGTAAGCGTAAGTTTCAAACCTGATTTTACTTCACGTGTAATTTGCAACAGCTGTGAAGAATTTGAGTGAGCACGAGCCAGCATCCCTGTGACACGCTTTTGACTCCTCTGAGCCCACAGTGAAACCTGGTTGCTTTGAGGGAAAAAGGAAGGGGGCATTTTTTTTCTATTCGCTATGTGGACCTGATTTCAAAAATGCATCCATTTTATCCATTACATAGATTTTAGCAAAATCTCAATGATCCTGAATACACTGAGTTTGCAGAAATCTTGAGATACCTTACCTAGTAACGGGTAAGCCTACCTTTCGCCCGGATAAGAGCAGTCACACGGCGAGGCATTGAGTCCACTAGTTCACGACAGCGTTCCACAGGTATTTATATTTTTGCTTGCCGCATCGCTGTACATAATTCCGTTGCATTCCTGGGCGAAGAATCCAAAGCTCGAACGGACCTTTCCACAGTATTCCAAAGATGCTCCACAGGGTTCATGTCCGGAGAACGGGGAGGCCATGCCATCTTGGTAAAATCTGTGGAATGCTCTTAGAACCATGTTCTAGTCAGAACGGCTCTGTGAGGAGGCGCACTGTCCTGCTTGAAGAGTCCATTGCCGTGTGGGTGCACGATGACCATGAAGGAAGGGATGCATATGATCTGCAAGAATGGACATGTAACCTGGACCGTTCAGAGATGCGTCTCGACGTATCAGGGGTCCCAACGTGTGCCACTTGAACACGCCTCAGACCATTACCGACAGTCCACCTGACTGAACTGTTCGTTGTTGACATGACGGGTGCATAGCTTCATGCGATTTCTGGAAATAACTGGAAACGGGACTCATCGGATCTGGAGACCCATCTCCAATCATCCATAGTCCAGTGCCGATGTTCTTTCACCCAGTTGAGGCGTGGATTCCTGTGTAGTGGTGTTAGCAATGGGACTCTGGTGGGTCGGCGACTCCCATAACCTATTGCTGCTAATGATCGCCTGATGGTCTTGGTGGAGACGTATCTGGCACCTCCCTCGTTGACGTCGGCAGTGATTTGTGCCACTGTCGCTCTTCGGTTGGCTGATACAAAGCGAGTTCGACTTTAACGGTCACATTCATCAACCACCTTTCTCCTCCACAGCGTTGTGCACGATGAGATGTTATTCGGGAAATGGCTTATTCCCGATAACTCTTGATAGTGTCGAACGGGGAATAGTGTAATTTCCGTATCACCTCCGCGATAGTGACCAATGCGTCGAGCACCCACTATCATCCCTCTTTCAAAGTCGGTTAACTCACGACATTCATCCATACTAAATGGAAAACTACGTACCATGATTTGATGCTCCATAACACATCTTCACAACTTCCCGACGCTCCATGATTGCTGTGCGTCCTGTGTATCGCCTTTGTGTCCCCATCCCTTTGAACTCCTAGGTAACGGTATTCGATGATGTCTGACAGAATCTATTTATCATCCTTCTGATATCTCTTCATTCGCTTCCTGTCAATTTTCTGCGGTCTGCCAGAACACTTCTTGGATGTAGTACCACCACGAAGTTTCTATTTGGTGATTACGCCATCCACCATCGATTACAATTTTGACTCCATGGCGCGAATAGATTTATTGCTAATCGACATCCTACGAAAATTACCTGTTGTAAATCGCTAACCTCAATGCTCTGATCCATTTACGTCTAGTGTGAACGCAATTGCTTTTATGTCTAATTTGGACACGTGTGGATGGTTCATTTTTTCCCCAAAATCAAAGGGGTGCACGGATACTTTTGGTATTTTTGGGAATGAAACTTGTTAACCGTGGACTCCACACAAAATTTATCGTACTTGTTTTGAATAGTTGAGGAAATGTAGTCAAGTTAAGAAAATGTCTTTTGCTTTTTCCACGGTCTGTCCTGAACTGAGAAGTTGTGGAGACGATGACTATTTTTGCCTGTCTGAAGTGGAAGGCTGTACCAGTGCCATTAGAAAGGATATTTTTATAAGCATCTACCATGTCTATAAGACCTATCGCGAATGGATCTGATCTGTCGATACTAAAGATTAGTAACCTCAACGAAAGTCCCATAATAAATACTTCTTATAAAATTACGTTTACTGAAGAAATTTTTAAAGGCTTTAAAAAGGATGGTGATCGCTTTAGTATCTTTTCAATCAATTTCCAAGTTTATATGATGCCAATCTCAAAAAAGGCATTTCTCTGTCTCGCGTATAAGAAAGTTAACTTCATAGGAAAATCTGAGGAACAATGATCGCATTTGAAAAAGAAACATGGATTGACTTAAAATGCTGCTCACATTTTTTAGGGATCAAGAAAGATCCAGTTATGAAAGTATCGTTGAAAACATTTGCTCAATAAATTTCAAAAATTATGATATAACATGATCTTCTTGCACTTCCATATAGACTTTGTCCTGGAAAATCTTAGCTCTGTCAGCTACAGACAGGATCAACGATTCCACCAAAATATAAAAGAAATACCAGGAATGTAGAACTTAAACTCGATGTAGATTACTGCTGTTCTTTGAAAAGGGACTTTGCTTAATGCATAAAAGAGAAACCATAGAACGACGTTCATTTCAGATCAAAAGACCTAGAATTTATTTCAAGGAGTCTGGTGAATCTGCATAAAAGTTCACTTTTATAATATTCTTCTGTTTTGTCCATTTGTTATAAAAATCAAGCAAGGATAAAATAAATTATTATTCAACGTGATAAAAGACTGGAAAAAAACTCAAAATATTGAGTAATGCCCCTTTCTCTATTAACTATTGAGGTTTCTTTCCAACATTAGGAGTGGTAATGGCTTCAGCTTTTCGAATTCGGACCACCATTTTAGGTGTTGACTGATAAATTTGGATTGAGCTCCTAATAATCAGTTGGAATGAGATTCCGATTGAGCTGGACATCTGCAGCATTTCAAGTTGCCTGAAGTTGGCTGCGATGACCAAGAGCCCACTGAAGACCACATAAAATCATTGCTGAACATCTGGTTTAAAGACAAAGGAATAAATGGGCACACTGATTTTAAAATCTCGAGAACTCAGTGGATTCAGATCTGCTGACACATACTTTGATAAACTTAGACTTCTTTATCTGCCCAGGACAATAGGAGGGAAAAACAGCGCATAGAAGTTTTTGGAGTTTGCTCCAAGTCTTTTGCTTTATTAACACACATCACAGAGTAATTAGATGAAGTGAAACTGAGTAGTGAATGCTACCGATTTCTCGATCTTTAAATAGCTAAAATATAAGAAGCGAGCTCGAACATCATTTGAACTTTCTGTTAGATGTCTGCTAATGATGTCGGTACCAAAACACCAACTTCATGAAGTAAATTAACAAAGCAATACGAATGATGTTAACCGAAGAAGCAAAAGATGCCAACAACAGAATTAAAGAATTAAATCGAATCGATAAATTTTATAAATGATAAATAAGACTGAAAGGAAAAAGGCTTTTAACGATGTGGTAAAAATCAATGTTAACCTGTGTGCGGAAGACAACAGAAGACGTGGATACCAATTTCTTATTTGCGAATGAAAAAGATAAAAAGATGAGCATCCGATGTCTTGAATCTAAGAAGTCGAAAGAGAATCCTTGGAGTGGGTAATAGGCTACAAAAGCGATTTCGAAAGAACTTGTTAGAGAACAAAGCCAACTGGTTATGATACGCATGGAACAAAGAGAGGAAAGCTTTAACTGTAGAGTCCTTTGCGCTCGCTGGAAGCAGGGCTGTTCATAACCCAATTTAACAAAAAAAGATTTTAGTTGCATTTACTGTTTTGGCTATTTTTAATTTTATCATTCCCACTGGTACGCTGATGTTAGCTGTCCTAATAAAGTTTGTACAGTTAGCATATTCCATAATAAATGGCTGTGAATCTTGTTATATCAACCGTCTTAAAACTTATGGTTCTCGAGTTCTTCGTCAGGTTTCACGAGGACTTTAGAATAAGCAAAAGAAAGTTCGTACCGTTAGCGTCCGCGTGCAGCAAACCATTTATATGGTCACCTAGAACCGGTTTCTAGAAGTCTGAAAAAGAACATCTTATGTATTTATTATTTTAAACGAGGTTAATTGCACAAATTTGGAAAGTTCAACCCTTTATCATCCCATAATCTTCAAAGTTGACCTTTATCTTCCAAATGATTACTTTTTTTTAACATTTAAAAACCAGCAAAAGTCTTTTTTACTCCAGTTATAAATATAGAACCCAATGGTAACTGTTAAATAATTCAGCGTGCACCATGTGATAATCTTCTACTTAAACGATTTTTTTTTTAAAGGCCCCAGTTTCGGATACAACGGTAATGGCAAGAGCAAGATGGAACACCTTTATAAATCAACATTATCACACAGTCGTGCATTTGCTTTTGTTCGTGCCCGAGATAAACCAAAAATAGCCATCAGAGTCAAAATTACATAGATAGCATCCATTACTAGAAAGATTTATGTTTTCTGAGCGTATATTTTACATACTGTCAGTATGTGTGGGTGACATATTGGTTTTTCCCCAGTTTCATTCGGAATGGTTGTAGCTTTTTGAACTTTGGATGAGCAGACGATGTTTATCGAAGCGACACCTATGGGTAATAATACGAAAAAAAAAATTATAATAATAACTAAATAAAGAAGATTTCAACTTTCCAGCGTGGACTTATACATCTCTGAAGTGCGCTGTGTACTAAAACTCCTTTTGGCTCTTTGTGATTGATTCTGGGAACCCTTGCGTGTTCAGCCAGCAGTTCGTTGGTGAATTCCGGCGTTCGCTGTGTGGCGTTCCTCTATTTCCCAGAGTCAGCAGCAGCAGCAGCACGGTCTAGTATTAATGAGTTGGCCTTCTGCACTTCAAGCGCACAGGAGGGGCAATTTTAGGTTACCGAAGAGGGGATTGAGGGGGGGGGGGTTTGAGGGGTGGACTTTCATCACGAAAGGACGCTATGACGAAACAAAGGATCACTTATGAACCGCTGTTTTTTTTAACGTTTCGTCCCTATAGGGGGTTTTGTTTCCAATGATTTGATTTTCCTCGATTCGCTAATTGTAAAGATATGATTAAACTTAGCTTGTTTATGCCTTTAGCTCCGGTGCCAAATGTGTCTACCGACTAATTTAATTGTAGCGAAGCCTTTTAGTGTCTCGCTATGTGCTCGGCCCAAGGCTGCCTTTTTAAAAAAAGAAAAACCAAAAAACAAAAAAATCCGTTGTTAATGCTGTCACCATGGTAACGGCCCCAAGCGTACAAATTACGTCGTGTCTATCGGTGACGACTTTATTAGGGCCAAGAGATGCAGAATGTTTCATTAGGACAATTTGAAATACTTTAATTACTAAGTAGATTTTCCCCTTGTTTTCTTTAGGGAGATGGAAGGGAAAAAAATTGGTGGACGACATTTTGGATTCTTAATTAGACGCGGTTCATATTTGGGAAATTAATTTGTATGTATTCAATAATTACGCAAATGAATAGAGATCTTACCCTTGAGTTGGTGTTAGGAATCACGAGGTAACTGTGGTCCAGGATTATAATTGAGCAATGGACTTATTGACCGTAATAATGGTGGGGATTTCCGTCATGGGAATCCCTGTGAATATAACATCCGATTTGGTCCGCAGATTACTCAAGGAAAATATCAATAGACTGCTCACATAGCGCGTGTTTTTCCTTTAATTCCATTTGAAGTATTGCATTGAGTAATGAGATTCTTAAAATGAGTCTTGAATTGCAGCTCTTCACGTGTGTAAATTGTTAATTTTTCTTCATTATCGCTCGCGTAGCTAATGTATCCATTTATATCATCATGATGATTTTTCGATTGCGTGTTAATTTTTTTTCTCTATTGTCTCTAACCTAAATGTCTCACACGAAGATGGAAATGGCGAAATTAAAGTGCCATTATAAGTTACTAATAACATTTTTTTTTTGAAATCTTACGATCTAAGGGAAAGAAATTAATCGTAGAACAAGCTACTGGCTTTCACCGTACTAGAATCTTAAGATCTTCTTCCTCACAAAAGCTATAAACGATCCAAGAAATCAGGAGGAATCTCTTGTTTTCTTCCATAGTAGTTAAGAGTTTATGGAGTGAACCGGAAAGTAATTTACTTTGAGTAGTTAAACCTCTTTATGTAACCTTTTTGTTCAATTGTTTATGGCGATGAAGTCCGTGATGAGATTGTGGTTTAGGAATAAAAATAGGATGCTTTCCAAAAGTTTTGGCTTCTTGCCCAAAAAAGCATTCCTTCAGTTATCAACAACTTTCAGCACGAAATTACATAAAAAAAAGTAATGTTCACAGGGGCATACAAAAACATACATGCAGATAAAGCTTGGCTAAGGGATTTTTTTCCCTCTCCTACCCTTCCTCCCTTTTTGATATGCGCGAATATCACCACAGCAAAAATGGCGCACGTCTAGAAGATAAATCATATTTTCCCCAAGCCAAAAGTGGGAAACGGAATGATACTAAACATAAGTTTTCAACTGGACGGATAATTCAATTGTACTTAGCTTAAAAACAATTTCACATCCGTCCACTTCCGCACTGTGGATAGAGGGAGTGAGAGGAGGGAAGAGAGAGAGAGAGAAAGAGAGAGATGCAGATTAGCGAGAAATGAATATAAATGATTCCAAAGTGCAAGCGAGAATAGCCTCGCAGATGGTGCAGTTAGTGAGTGTCTGAGAAGGGCCTAAATTATTTTCACGTTTCCTCTTTACACCCAGGACATCAAGCGGCATCCGGACTCACTGAGCATCCTCTCTCCTAATGAGACACTGCGACTAAGTTATTCGATTCCACTTCCACTTTTCCAGTGTCGTTGTTAGTGTTTTCTTTCGCTCAAAAGAGTTTCAGCGCTTAATGAAAGAGAATACGGGAACTGCTTTGTGGGGGGAGGGGGGGAGGGAGAGGACAGAGAATCAGGGCGAAAAAGGGAGTAACAAAAAAATCGTTTCTTCGTAAATGGATCGGGGCACCAGGCCTGAGTTATCAATCAATCCATCACTGGCGTGAAGCCTCAATCTAATGCGTAGGATTAAATGAAATAATGCATCACGTCCGTCGCAGCATCCATTACCATCATCGGAAGTGAGATCCGGGCATTTCGTCTCTTCCTGTGATACTACGATGGAAATTTACTGAAGATGGGGGGGGGAGCACGATGACAGAAAGACTGTCCTGTTGGCTAATGGCGGCCACGAAAGTCCTGCAGCTCTCTTTCCCTCCCCCTCTCTGTCTCTCTCTCCGTACCTGGACATCGAGTCATTAATGTCGTTGTCAGTACAATTAGGAGCGAACGTTTACTGCGAAACCCCCCCCCCTGGTTTAACGTAACATATTTAATACACCTTCTATCCCTAATGAGCGGCCGTGTGACATGACGGAACGGGCACATCAGCCACCAAAACTTTAGACTCGCGGACGCTAGGCGGACCTCCCAACTCCTCGCGCACTGCGCGCGGAAGATACTGTCAATTAACCGAGCTCCGAACAGGTGCTGTACTCGGCATATATCTTGCTACTAATTTTATTATCGCGCGCGCGCCACTAGCGAAGCTTCCCGGGAGAAACTCGCGAGTGATTTCCACCTGAACAGCAGAAGACCGCGCGCGCACGCACACTGCATTGTCTTAGGGTTATCGCCGGTAACAATCCCTGTAAGGATGGAGCGAGTGATGCGGGGAGTATATGAGGACGTTGTGAACTGGAGTTTAAATAACAAATTAGATTTGGGCATGAATAATGAAAAGGTCCTGTTTGTGTAGCATTAATGAAAATATCAAGCCTCTGTCGCCCCCCACCCCCTTTTTTTTTGTCGTGTTCGCGATACTCTCCAAATTGCCAAGGATGTTTATGGAGTACTTTGAGGTAATTCATTGAATTTGGAAGTTTTTCGTTTACTCTCCAGTTTTTCAAGTTTTCTTTTCTTTAATTCGTTAGATACGACTAATTGGGAGCTTAAGAACATTCTTCAAGTTTGCATAATTTGCAGCTTTGCTTTGGTGTATTACTAATTCCCTTAAATAAATATATATAATCCTTATCTAAGAATTGAGTTTTAGTCTATTAATCCCCTTAACCTTTTTGAAAAGTCGAGTAGCCTTATCCAAAAACCACTCGAATCCTTGGAGGTCCAAATACACTATGGATTCCATAACGAAAACTCAGTCCAGGACTGAGTAACTAAGACCAAATCCTCATTATCGCTTAATGAAAAAATAATTGAAAAATTATTCTAATTTACAATTGTAATCTATCTTTTGAATCCCAGCAGTTCTCACCAATAACTAGCAATGTGAGAACAACTGAGAATTCTTTTAGTGAGAAAAGGTGGAGAATTTAAAAACAAGTCGAGAATAGAGGAAGGGTAGTGTCCAAGGAAATTATGGTTAAAGGAAGGCGTTTCAATTTAAGAAGGGGACAACAGCGGATTAAGGGTTAAAAGGAATTATCCTAGAAGCTACAAACACATTTGTGGCATTCGCAAAGTATCACAAGAGAGGATGCAGTTTTCATATGTGGCAGTACAGATTATAGCGTAACTATAGGGGAATCCATGTCCCCTCATTTCAGAGATGGAGTCTCGTCCATGTCCGGAATAGGGAATTTTGCACCCATTTTAGAAATTAAGCCAGGAAGAAGGAGAGTCAGATTGCGGTAAGATTAGCAATATAATGATTTCTGAGAAGCACCGCTCAGAAAAAATATTGAGGCTGAGAAAGAGTAAAGGTTCCAGGTTGGATGGGGTATTTCCACTTATAATGTGATACACTTCTTTATCGCATTAAATAATGCTGCAGAAGAATGCACCATTCCACAGAAGATAAAGGAATATCGTGCAATAACATTTTAATAAAGGGATCAGGGTATGAGTTTCTGATGGTAGGAGTTGCTTGACAGATCTGATTAATTATCCAATTAATGATGAGGTTAGAAAACATTTAGATGCTGGAACCTGTTTCGATGTTGTATATCTAGATTTGAGTAAAGCTTTTGAATTGCGGTACCCACCCATAAAAGACTGTTTTTGCAAAATTTGAAGGGTGCTGGGATTTATTCGGAGGATCCATAAGATCAGAGGCTGGCTGAATTAATTGGGGTTCTTCAGAGTTAACTAATGTAGCCGTCGAGGTCCCTCAGGATTCAGTGTTAGGACCCTGTGTTTCTGATTTTCCTGAATGATATTGGTGTGGATGCACAGGAGGAACTGTCAAAAGTAGCGAGAATGGTTAAAAATCGGGACCGGGCTTCCGAATTACTTAGATCAGTGACACATATGGATGGAAACTGAAGTTGAATCCTTCTAAATGTAAGACTTTTCTTTTTGTGGAAAGTAGTCCTTTTGGGTGGTATACGGACTACGGGACACGGAATTATTGGGGGGGGGACGAGAAGGTATAGAGTTTTCCTCACAGTGCAAGCAGGTGGCCTTGGAGGCTCACGGCTTACTATCAGTGATCTGTAGGATCTCTGTTAGCAGAGATTCCAATCCAGTACTTTTCCAACCGGTGTAGGGATCTGTGCCCTATGTTGTGTTACTTTTGTGGGCGCGGCCCTTAAATCTTCTGAACACGACAATGCTCCACTTCACAAAACAAGAATCGTGAATGCGTGGAGATTTGAAGAATATAACCTTGGAATTTTGGAGTGGCCAGCATAGAATATCGCCTTAAACACAATTTGGCATCTTTGGGATGAATTGAATCCCAGAATCAATGATAGGCCAAAACGGTCCTCTCTCTGTGAGTGGAACTTACGAATACTTTAAAGAAGGAGTGGAGTACAATATCACCAGCTTTCTATCTGAAATTAGCAGAAATTCTGCATGGTACATTAAAGAAGTCGCAGCTCCTTGGTTTGAAATTTTGACTCTTCCTGCAGGCATCAAATATCAGTTGTCGTCGATGAATATTACAGAAATCACCTGCTTTTGAGAGTTTTTTGACGCATTGACTCCTGAAGTGGACGTGGGCAGACACATTTCGCTAAATCGTACCCATACACTTCCACCAAGAAAAGAAAAGAAAAGAAATGGATGGCACATTAATTGTTGCGCTCTGATGTATAGGCAAAGTAGTTGAAATAAAATGGTAAATTCCTCCGGCCGTTTAGGGCAGAATTGGAATGCGAATAGAAATTTATTTGATCGTTGTGCGGGGTTCATATGGGTTATTGTTGAATATGTCTGCGCAAATATGTGCGCGCGATATTTGCATTTGTGTGGCCTGAAAAACTGGGATAACTGTTTCCACGATGAATCCCATCTTCAGTCTTTTTTATCGATGTTTTTTATTTTGATATCACTTTAACCATTAATGGTTTTATCCATAAACATCGATAAGGATAGCGGCTCTACATTATATAGTTAAATTAATTACAAAATTATTTACACCACGTTTGAATACCCTGTTACAAGACAGTACATGAAATAAACCTAATACCCTGTTATAAGACAGTACACAAAATAACCCTACTTTTGAGTTGAATCTTAATAAATATACTAGGGGGCCAGCCTCCTGCCGCCAACCCCCACCCACGCTTTTCTACGTAATATGTAGAGCTATGAAGGAGTAAGTCAAATCTTTTCTACGTAAAAGACACACCTGTCGAAACGCACTGATCGATATCTAATCTAATATATAAAAGAAAATAGAAAGTGCAAGAAAAAACTATAAAAATTAAAATTGTGTGAACGTTGAGTGAATGAGAATTATTATTAATTGCATATTCTATCTTAGCCTCTTCACCGGACAGACTGATGGCTATGCAGGCCTTGAGGGGCCTCATGGTTATCAAAGCTGACACCATGCTGTAGCTTTTCCTAGCTGGCATGGTGTAGAATGCTGACACTGGCCATTAGAGTAATCCCCAGGCCAGTGTGGGACAGAACTTCAAAAAGCACGCTCCACCATAGGAATCTCTTTCCTTATGCTCTTTTATTCCTACCAGCTGGAGTGGTTGCGTTCTTTTCCCCAATCCCCTTCCTCCACCCTGTGTGGCCCCTACCCCCTTTTGACTGGTGGCTCACTGCACTATCAACTTTTAACTCCAATCCTCTGGACCAGGATGGGCGTCCTGTACTAGAGGTCTCCCTTGCTATCTCCCCTTTTAAATCAGTCGAGTACCTCAACTACTGCCCCCTCTGTTCCCTATCCCTTTTATCCCACCCTCTTCCTATCTTCTTTCCAGTAATTTTTTTTTGGCTCTCCTTGGATGCCTATTCTATCCCAGGATTCATCTCGCCAGAGCTTTCTTCTCTCCTAATGTGTTCTGGCCCGCCTCCCTGTGGCGGTGACGGAAACTGGAGTTGTTAGTGACTTTCCCCACCCCTCCAGGCTAAGTGACCAGAGGAACAACTTCACAAAACACACACACCCTGGCCTTATGCAGGGTATTGTATTCTACACGAAAAAAAAAAAAAAAAACACAGAGTTGGGGGAGACCCCGGTGCCGATATTCAGACAAAAATACTATGTCAATATGATCAATATACTTATTTACCGGTGCATTTGTAGTGCGCGTCATTTTCAAAGTCGAATAAATATCACAATGTAATTATTTACCTGCGTTTACATAGGTCACTTAGGAAAAGGACTTTTGCTTCGGGTTCCATAATGCATGAGGAATATTCTTGCATCCTTTTTTAATGGAACACCCCCTAAAAAAGCCATTGGCTTAT